>NW_028270159.1:91809073-92132644 GCF_037043375.1 Chiloscyllium plagiosum
GCACAATGAACTCGAAATAGTAGGCCGAAAATTAAAAAAGAAGCCAAAATGCCGCGAATACACCACCCGCAGGCGCATCAAGTCCTACTCGAATATGCCGGATTACTACTATCAATATCAGGGGAGAACGGAACAAAGCTCATCCTGCAGTTGTCAACCTGTTATGACGTAGTTTGTAAAGTCAGAAATATGATTAGGTAAAAAGCGGGATGAAAGCGGGCTATAGGAACTCTGAAAAAAGCAAGTGCGTGCTTTGCTTTGAAGAAGGTTGGCAGTGATGGAAATGGAAATTAACTACAGTGAGGGGGGCTTAATTAATACTCAGCATCGTTGCAACACACAGGGACGCAATGCGTTTTGCTCGGTTTCTGTTCTGCCATTTTATAATCACGACTGCTGTCGGGTTTGGTTTCCATTCCAGGCTTAGGTGACAGCCTGATGGAAGTTTGCACATTCGCCCAATTTCTGTGTGGTTGCTCTGGTTTGCTGCCACATTCTAAACATTTGCAGGTTATTTGGAATCGCCATTGAATGCACACGGTTACAGAGACAGTGATGTCTCTGTAATAGGAGTGTCTGGATAGGACGTACTTCAAAGGATTTTTGTGAACTTAAATAGACAGAGTGGGGTTAGTCTGCTGTTTCCTGGGTGAGCTACATTGACAGAGAGGGGTCAGGGTCTTCTTCCCTGAGGGAGATACGTTGACAGTGTTGGGTTAGTTGCTCTTACCTGTGTCAGTCACGCAGATACAGTAGGGTCAGTCTGCCCTTCCCTGGGCGAATTTCTTTCACAGAGTGTTGACAGTCTGCTCTTCCCTGCCTGAGTGAAATAGAAAGAGCGGGGTCAGTATGCTCTTCCTTCGATAATTTATGTTGACAGTCTGGCTTCCGTCTGCTCTTCCCTGGCGAGTTACATTGGTAGAGTGGGGTTATTGTTCATTCATTGGGTGAGTGTCATAGACAGAATGGGATCAGTCTGCTCTTCCCTGGGGGAATTACATTTATAGAGTGGGGTCAGACTGCTCTTCAGAGAATGACTTATATTGACAGTGTGGGATCAGTCTGCTAAGTTACACTGAGAGTGTGGGGTCAGTCTGCCCTTCCCTGGGTGAGTAACACTGACTGAGTGGCGTCAGTCTGCTCTTCCCTCAGTGAGTTACATTGACAGAGTGGCGTCAGTCTGCTTTTCACGGAGTGAGTTATTTGGACAGTGTGGGATCAGTCTGCTCTTTCCTGGGTGAGTTGCATTGACAGAATGCGGTCAGTCTGCAATTTCCTAGTTGTGTTAAAGTGATGGCGTGAGGTCAGAGTGCTCTTCCCTGTTTGAGTCACATTGACAGATTGGGCTTCATCTGCTCTTACCTGGGAGAGTCGTATTAACAGAATGGGGTCAGTCTGCTCCTTTCTGAGTAAGTAATATCACAGAGTGCACTCAGTCTTTTCTTCCCTGGGTGAGCTACGTTAAGAGAGTGGTGTCAGTCTGCTCCTCCACGGGCGTGTTACTTTCTCAGAGTCGTGACAGTCTGCTCTTCTCTGTCTGAGTTTAACAGCAAGTGTGGTTTCATTACTGTCTTCGCTGGATGATTCACATAGACAGAATGGAATAAGTCTTCTCTTCTCTGAGTCAGTTACTTTGACAGAGTGGGGTCAGGCTCGTCTCCCTGCTTGTGTTTCATTGACAGAATCAGATCAGCCTGCTCTTTTCTGGATGAGTGACAGAGACAGAATGGGTACAGCCTGCTCTTCTCTGAGTGAGTTACGTTGACAGAGTGGCATCAGTCTGCTCTTTCTTGGGTAAATTATACTGTCTGACTGGTGTCAGTCTGCCATTTGCTGTGTGAGTTACATGTAAAGTGTTGGGTCAGTCTGCTGTTCCCTGGATGACTAACATTGACAGAATGGCGTCAGCCTACTCTTCCTGGGTGAGTTACATTAACAGAGTGCGGTCAGGCCATAATTTCCTCGTTGTGTTACATTGATCGTGTGATGTCAGACTTCTGTCCCCTGGTTGAGTTACATTGACAGAGTGGGGTCCATCTGCTCATCCCTGGGTGAGTTACGTTAGCAGTTTGGGGTCGGTCTGCTTTCCGCAATCCAGGAACTCCATCTCTAGCGGTTTCTTGTCAGTACCTCCATACTAAGGATTTGAGGAGTTAAGAAAAGTAACCCGTCCCCTACATCTTTGGGATAATTGGGGATGGGCAGCGAATCTTATCTCATTGAAAGACAACTGTGTCCCAGAAGTGCATTTCTAATAATTGCATGCACTAATTCGACACTGCAAGCGGTCGGGAATATTTTGAGGAGAGGTGCAGGGTAGAATAATTAAAGTCAAATGCACTGATGCCGAGGAGACATGACACAAGATGTGAGTGCGGAGCTGATGGTGCAAGGCTCAGTGTCAGTGCTATTGGTTCAGCATTTATTTCTCACTGTTTGCAATGACTCACACACCACTGCTGTCAATTTACAACAATGAGCCTGTTCATCTTGGTTTGAAAATCCCTGCGTGTGTATTAACGTGGTTAATGGGACGCGAGAGGAGATGAGCACATCCTCTTTATAATGTCAGTTTAAACAGATGAAAATATCTGTTGGATGCCAATGCAAGAGGATACTGTCTTTTTCTGTGCCTTTTCAGTGGGGCATGCTCAGCATTGAAATGTCTGTTTTTGCACAAGCAGAGTTTCATTGCCATTTATACTGAGCAACGCTAATACAGAAAACGCGTTTTCGAATTCCTGTGATCAAGTGGTTCAGACATTGCACATATGGACGACAAATCTGGCTTTTAACGTAGCGCCGTGGCTTCGCTGGTGAAAGCACCTCCCATCACACTGGAGCCTGCTCATTGTATTGAAACCTCGTTATTTCTCGCAAGTATTGTGTTGCTGATCGAGAAACTCAGTGTCCTGTTTGAATTGTTGTATATTCTGATTTCGGGTTCCGGCTTCATTTTCCAGGTTTAAATCCAGTAGTGTATGTTGCTCTTTTTAACTACTATTTTAACCTGGAGATTCTTCCCGCAGTTCCACAAGCACTTCTGCTTCTCATCCTCTTATTCTCATTCCTTCATTCCCAGTTTTGTGGAAATTAATTGGTGAGGCAGGAGACACTGCAGCATTCCCGGGGGATGTTGTGGTAATGGCACTGACACCACGACATGATCACCCTCATTCTCTGCTGTCACCATTCATTTGTTGTACACTAACAGTAAATGCATCCTTGTTCTTCTTCAGCTATCATGTAGTTACTTTATTTTCCTGTTGGATAAGGAATTCAACTTTAACTTCGAAAAGGTCTTTAGGTTTTGAGGAAGAAGTGTCTCCTTGCCTCAGGTCGAAATGATAGACGCATTATCCAGAGAACGTGAGACTGCTTCGACCTACTCCAGCCAGGCGTCAGAAAGCCTCTCAGCAGTTCGAATCTCAAACTGTCTCTGAATGTCAGGCTTTTCAAGAGCAGAGATGGAAAATGAGGGATATGGACAGCCAGAGAGTCGGTGAATGTGAAAAAGGCCCAGGAGGATACAGAGACAAATATAGAAAAAACAAAGACACATATTGAGGCAGACACTAAAAGAAACAATTCTCCACTCGGCGTGACTGCGAAATAACAGAAAGCAAAAGGAAATGTAGCCATTAAAACATAGCCTTCCACCAGCTCAGGAAAATGAAAGTAGCATGCCAGCTGATTAAGTCCTTTTAAGATTGTAAATTCGACGTTTGTAAGCTCAAGAGTGATTTTGATAAATATCCTGATTCGACAGGTAAGATTATCATTTTCCCAACAGTATAATCTAGAAATCTATAACTAACCTGTTTCCTGTCCATCTAAAAAAAAATCTGTTTCTCTCCACAGATGTTGCCAGGTGTAGCGGGTTTCTCTATCAATTCTCGTTTTTGGTTCAGATTTCCAAAACCTGCATCTTTTTGATTTTTGATAACCTGGCACAAAACCAAGCATTACCAGGTTCGGACCAGTGGTCAGAAATACTGGTACCACGATATACTTGCACAATAAAACGTTCATTCCCTGTCCGAAAATAGAACTAATGCCATGGCAGTTCTAGTTCCAAATATTAACTACGAGTCTACACTGAATGAAGACAGACGCTCTTGCACGTATTCTCAATGAAATGGCTTTTCCCTTTCATTTCTGACCAGTTTCACTGCAGATTGTTTTCTACTCGTCTTCAAGTTTGGCAGAATGGAAAATCCCATTTGACTCATGGTGCAGTCTGGTTTAAAGACATTCCCAGTTTCCAGCTTATGTGTTCTGATGTTTCCAGTGCAAATGGCAGTGAGGTTCTCGCTTTGATCTTAGATGACACAACAATGGGATTGAAGTTTGACATAGTCACACTGTGTTATTACCCATGTCATGTCTCCCACAGAAAGAGACACACAGACACATTCCCCGAGAGTGGCAGAGTTCTCAGGATTTGACCAGCTCCTTGTGCTTCACTTCAGCTGTCCGCTCCAACATGCAAGTTCAACCGCGAAAAGGCAGCTTTTGGTTAAACCAAAGCCAGTTTTACAGACAATGAGAGACGTTGCTCTGAGCTAGAATTTGAAGTGGGCAAAAGAAACAGTAAATTCGGAAACCCAACCCCTTCCGTTCCTGACAGACAACAAGAATGGACGAGCACGCTGCATCCTTGCGATTTTAAATGCGAACCGACAATCCCCTAACTCGACGTCAGGTGTGTTACTAATTCCGTCACGGACCCAAAGACCAGGTTTGGCTGTGACAGTTTGTCTTTTGGTAATGTAAAAGTCCACATCAGGGAAACAGCATTCACAAGGTGAAAAATCAGCACACATAATCATCGTCACTGTTTCACTTGGAATTCCCCACTCTGTGAACCATTTCCTTTCACTGTACTTTCATATTTGAAGTTTTTTACATTCCAGAGCCTGATCGAATTCAGCGAGAAACCATTTCGAGCCCGTCATCCGGAATGAGGCGAGTTGAACGATGCCTTTCTTGCTGCCAAAACATCAGCGCAGCTCAAAACGAGCTCGTGTTAGCATCAGTCTTTACTTAACTTGCTGCAGTATATCTGCTGAACAACATCAGATTATCACAGCATTGCCTTCTTCACATTGAAACCAAGGATGATAATATGAACCGACTTGGAAACTTGGAGAGAGAAACACTGCTGACAAAGACAATTATGACGTGAAGAGCAGGCACTAGAGTTTGTACAGGTCCCAAAGGCTACTGTAGTATCAATGGACATCCCTGCATACGAGTCTGATTTTGCATTGCCCAGAACAGGCTTTCATTCCCAGTCAGGAGATGTAGATTTAATTCTCTTGTTGTGAATTATCCGAATGAAAACTAAATCCTGGCTGCACCCAGAACACACACACGGATCCCGCCAGAACAATTCAGTGATCGATCAGCATCTGTCTGGAAGGACAATGGCAGCAAATACAAGCGAAAGCTATCACAGCAATTACCCCTCCAAGGTTCTCGCGTTTCCCAGTTGAAAATATTTCGCTGTTCCTTCAATGTCACTACGGCTAGACTCTTGCCTCATGGCAGCATGCCTGTACCCCGCTGCTGAGGACATCCAGGGTTATGTGGAGTAACTCAAAATCTCAATCTCTCGAGTAATTAGGGATTGACGGTGCATCCCATCACATTGAGCAATGACTTTATCTCAGTAATACGTTTCCTAAAGCTGCAGTTTCTAAGGAAACACTTGCAAGCTGTCGGGAATAAGTTGAGAAGTGGAACGGACGAGAGGAAAATGTGAAAGGCAATAATGACTGGGAGGCATGAGACAGCAAGTGAGTGAGGAACTGGTGTTGCAACTTTCAATGTCAGTGTCAGTATTTACTGACCACTATTCACTCTGACTCACACACCACTCCTTAACAATTCACCACAATGAGCCCATTCCTCTTAGTGTGAGTTTACCTTTGCGGATATTAACGCGGTTAAAGGTGCCCAAGAGGATGGATGGATCCGCGTTATCCTGTCAGTTTAAACAGTCTAAGTTATCAGTTTACAACAAAAGCAATAAGAGATTGCCTCTTCCTGTGCATTTTCAGTGGAGAATCTCCAGCTTTGAACTCTTCTGCATAACCAGAGGCTGTTTTAAATTTACACCGAGTAACTGTGAAACACACAAAAAATGAGTCCGAGTTCCTGGGTTCGAATAGTCAAGTAAATGCACGCATAGTTTTGAATCGTTGAGCTTGGGCAGTCCCTCAGCCTTAGTTAGTGTAAATTCGTGTGAAAAAACAGCCGAATATGGGATCAAATTCTGACATCTCACTGTTTATAGGTCTTTCATGAAAAACAGAGTTCCTGACTTCACCTGTGGTTCTGGTCGTGGTGGGAATTCAAATCAATGACTGGATCGAGGTTATAGTTTAAAGACAGCTCCTTCGACACCTCTGCCACGCTGCCACACAAACCCCCGCAACCACGTTTTTCATGATTAGTGTTTCAGCATCGCCTCACTTCAGGCACTTAACCACACGCACTTTCAATTGCGAACTTGGCGTAAGTTCGATAATATTTATGAGGATGTTGCAAGGCATACAGTGTTTGGACTGTAGCGTAAAGCTGAATAGGATGTGAAAATTTTCCCTGGAGCCTGAGGGCTGAGGGATGGGCTTACAGAGGTTTATATCAATATGAAGGAGATGGCAGAGTAAATGGTCAATGACTACTTCATCCTAAGGCAGGCAAGTTCAAAACAAGGGAACAATGTTTTAAGGGGAGAGTGGTAAAATTTAAAAGGGATCTGAAGGACATTGTTTTTCACACAGAAAGGTTTGCATGTTTGGAATGAATTGTCAGATTTAGTGGTGGAGTCTGGTATACTCTCAACATTTCAAAGGCATATGGATCTGTATACAGACAGGAAAGTTGAAAAATAATAAACATGAAAATTTGGCAAATAGAGCGTTTGTTTACGGGCTCAGCCCCTCTGAGATGCTGCAGTGGCTAACACCAGTTTGAATAGGCACTCATCACTTGGTCAGTGCGTTGGGCTAGTTTTCTGTAAGATGGTTAGAATAGATTCCCTCCAGTGTGGAAACAGGCCCTTCAGCGCAACTAGGCCACACCCACCCTCCAAAGAGTAACCCACCCAGACCAATTTCCCTCGAACTAATGCACTGATCATTATGGGAAAATTAGCATGTCAAATTCACCTGCCCTGCACATCTTTGGAGTGTGGGAAGAAACCCACGAGGACGCAGGGAGAATGTGCAAACTACGCACAGAAATCAAACGTGGAACACTTGTGCTGTGAGGCAGCAGTGCTAACCACTGAGCCACGGTGCCGCCTTAAAAGGGGATGGAGAATGCAGCTAGCAACCCCGCAATCTCTCGCATGCAAAGCGAGTACTCTCCCATTTGAGATAACTCCCTCAGGCTGCTTCGGTTAAAACTAGCAACGAATCATTTTTTTCTGGTCTTAGGCTGCCAATGACCATTCTTCTTGACACATTCCCAACTTCTCAGTGGGAGATCTTGGCTGCGGAACATACCTCACAAATCATGTTGCCCGCGCGGCTCTCCAGCGAAACCAAAAACTGACAACTCATGAACAGAAGCAGAACTGACAAAGAGAACCTATTTTCAGACACACGGACTCATGAATGCTGTCTGTGAGGCAGACCGAGTCGTCTGGGTCATGAGCTGCTCATACAAATTGCAGCGAGGCAATTCCAAATGGTGCTTTCAACGTACTGGCGCTTTAGTGCACCAATACTTCCAGGAAAGTGCTCAAGTAACATGAATCAGAACTGACTAACAATGAACCATGAAAAGTGAAGATTACCAGTTACAGTCTCGATTAGATGAGGTGAACAATTGGGCTGATGTCTCCACCGGATCGAGAGGACCAATCACCATCCTCTCTCATCAGGACAGAAATTAAGGAAATTAGGGAAAAGTAACCAAGTTTCATATCGCAATTTCCCTCCTTTTCGCAACAACAACAGAAAACTGCGAGCAGATTCAATGTAGAACCTAATTTCACATCAACAGGGAAATAAATATCTCCATTCACTTTCAGAGAAAATGGTGAAAAGTGCAAATTGTCTGGAATATGAGCGCTTGGCGCAGCCTGCTTTTGAGTCGCGTATTATGCTGGTGGACTTTCGAGCTGGAGGGGAACGTGACAAGTACAGCAGAAGGGGAAAACAGCGTGAGCACCGACATGTTGGTTGTTTTCTGCTGTGCCACATCACAGCCGGGTGAGAAGAAATGACTGCTTTTTTTTCTGTTCAACTTTAACAAAACTCATCCCTGAAAAACGTTGCCAGCATAATCCATTAACACACGTGGCCGCGCAGGGATGCAAACACAAGCCTTCTTAAGAAGTGGAATTGAAATCAGAGTCTCAGGTTGCTCAGCCACGCGAGCACACAGGCCAAAACCGGAAACCCAAGAGCATTTACCTGATGATACCCTGCAGCATACTCACAGAAACTGCACCAGTCCTGCAGAATAAGCGGTGGGAAGGAATTGCTCTATCTGAGCGATCGTGCTTGTTGTTCTCATCAGCAAATCTGGCTTTGAATTTGCTAGCCCATATATGCTACCATGCTGAAACGGAATGCAATTCCGATTAGTCGCTGTGTGAAACTTTGTTCATTTTCTCTCCTCAGATAAAGTGGTCACTGGAGATGATGAATTCTGCGCCTGCCAGAAACGCCGACTCTCCTGCATCTCGGATGAAATGAAAAACTGGTTTAGCACTGGAATCCGAGAATGGCAGAACACGTAGATTATTCGAAACCCAGAGCTCAAAAGAGTTCCAACTTTCCTTTTCTTTCTCCATAATAGTGCATTATCCAGCAGAGCCATGAGCAACTGCCACCTGGCTGCAAGCTGAGTTGGAAACCTATGTGGCAATCAAGGACATGCAACTCACTTATTGTCGGTAAATCAAACACTTCTCACTTTGAGGTGTACAAAAAATAGTTTCTATATATATTCAGGGAAGGTCAAAGGTGATCTGAGATGTCAAAGAGGTGGTCACTGTTCGTGATTGCTCTTTGTTCGAGTTGTGAATAGGTTTCCCGCTTTAGTCACATTCACGTTTCTTGTTGATGACTGAATCCAACAGAAGGTGTTTCACCAGAGCTGCACTTGACTTGCATTCCTCTCCCTCGCTGTCATACTTTCCTGGAACTCTGTGAGAACAAGAAAACAAAATACATACTGCGTTATTTGGCAGCCTGTCTGTGATTTCCTCATTTTCAGTTACAACATGGCTTAGACTTCAGGCCACACGGTAATATTGGTAACAGTATGAGATCAAGAGTCGATAGTTCATCTGTGCCTGTAAATCGTTTCATTCCTGTTGTTGACTGAATGAACTGTATCCGTGTCTGCTGCTTCGAAACTCGAATATGTGAACTGCTCCTAACTATGATTGAGGATTTCTGGTTTTGGTTGACGCACGTTGAGAAACGCCAGACAGCGTTCAAATGAAGCTTTCAGAGCACATTTTCGGATGGATTTGACAGAGACTAACATCATGAATCCAGTGTTCGCTGTGACAGAAGGAAATGAATGCTCTCCTTGTTACTGATCCAGGCCACCTTCGCATGTCGAGCAAATGTGGTACTGTTGTTACAGAAAGGATCAGTGCCCGGTAACTGTGTCCTTAAAGAGGACATGATTGAAAAAATAAAGAATACCATGTTGAAATATCCAGGAAATATTGGCTGAAAAGGCGCAAACAATTTTCCCTGCAGCGCCAAGACAGAGGAACATATGTAACGGCACTCTTAAACAGGATGGCCAGCAGTGATATAGACATCGCCACATATGAAGGACCACTGCGAATAGAAATTTGAAAATGAATTTCACGCAGCAGCTATTCGGAATTATATTCTTTTCACTGCCACAGTAGTATTGGGCGAGTAAATTCAAAACAAGGTTTGCTGATAAGAATGTAATAAACCCCATCGATCATGATATGAAAGACTGTCGTCCGGAAAGAGGGAACAACAATGTTTCTTCTAAGCTTTGTACTGGGCCACTTTCGCACAAACTGATATTGCTACTCTCCAGAAAAGATCAGGGCCCGCGGCATGCTCTCTTAGAAATGGTGACCATCAGTGCTGGAAACATCCCGGCATATTCAGAACAAGGAAGAATACATATCGAATAAAAGCGTAGATGGCAATTAATTGCATTTGTATTCCCTTTCACCACAACAGCTAGAATGTGCGGGGATATACAGAGTAAGGTTTATTGACCAGGTCAGAAAGCAATTACATTAGATTTTTTTAGATTACATTACAGTGTGGAAACAGGCCCTTCGGCCCAACAAGTCCACACCGACCCGCCGAAGCGTAACCCACCCATACCCCCACATTTACCCCTTACCTAACACTACAGGCAATTTAGCATGGCCAATTCACCTCACCTGCACTTCTTTGGACTGTGGGAGGAAACCGGAGCACCCGGAGGAAACCCACGCAGACACGGGGAGAACGTGCAAATTCCACACAGTCAGTCGCCTGAGGCGGGAATTGAACCCGGGTCTCTGGCGCTGTGAGGCAGCAGTGCTAACCACTGTGCCACCATTACCTCCACATATCTTGACACACAAGCCTATCTTTCTTTCTGTCCGTTTTTTTTTGAAGCACCGATCATTTCCGTAGGAGATGAAGATGATTACTGCTCCACCGCAGGGCGGCATGGTGGCACAGTGGTTAGCAATGCTGCCTCACAGCACCAGAGACCTGGGTTCAAATCCCGCCTGAGGCGACTGACTGTGTGGAGTTTGCACATTCTCCCCGTGTCTCCGGGGAGGGTTTCCTCCGGGTGCTCCGGTTTCTTCCCAGTCCAAAGATGGGCAGGTCAGTTGAATTGGCCATGCTAAATTGCCCTGGAGTGGTAGGTGAAGGGGCAAGTGTAGCGGTATGGGTGGGTTGCGCTTCGGTGGGTCGATGTGGACTTGTTGGGCCGAAGGGCCTGTTTCAACACTGTAGGTAATCTAATCACAGTGGGGCCAGAGACCCGATCGAGCTGCTCAGAAAAGTTTGTGTTTGCCGATAATCACTGAAACTGAGATTGATGACATGGAGATACGGTGTAACAGCTGACAACACATGTGGAGGGTTTTGGGACGGATTAGGACCAACTCTGGGAAAAAGACTGGATCATAAGACTGGGGAGTAAGTGTTCAGGTAGAGGACTGGAGAATGGGGTCAAGAACGATATTAGCCAAGATCGAATGGCGGAGCAGACTAGATATTCTGAAAGCGCTAACCGTCCTCCTATGTCTTCCAATCTGTGGCTATCTGGTATCTAAGGAAATAGAAACAGAGTTATTTGTTCAGTTGGAAGTCCTGGGCAAAGTGAGAGATAGAACAAGCATGATACAATTTTAGAGACTGGGAAAATGTTTGGAGAGGAAGCAATAAAAGTGAAGCTGAATATAAAGTCTGAAGTCAGGACATATTAAAAAGAAAAAAGATTGTAGAAAGACAGAGGGACATGAAGATGGAAAAAGAAGTGTCACCAGTCCCGAAATCTCATTCGGTTTTCATTTTCAAGATGCGACCGGACCTGCTGAGATTTTCCAGCAATTTCATTTGTTGATTCTGAAACAGAAGATGGGAGTGATCCTGGACCAATCAGCTCTCTCATGTTCTGAGAATATTTGACTTACCCGTTCGATCAGATCACGTCTGTCCCACACTGAAACCTCAGAATCCTTCCCCACCCCCACCCTCGTTACTGGCAATAAACTGTTCATTACATCAACTTACATGAGCACACAACAAGAACAATTGCAAAATGTACAGGGAGAGCTCCGTTCCGTTCCATCAGCACCTTCTGAATCAGTTAATTTTTGTTCAGGACCCATGAGACATTAAGCCGTCTCTGTCAGACCACTAACAAATGGCCATTCGCGTTCTGTGTCTTTGAACACTTTGGTTGGTGCACGGATGTAGTGGAATCTCACGTTTTGAAATGGACATCATTCATAGTGTTTTCAGCTGCACTGATAAAGTTGTATCTGGCGCTTCCAGTAAAGTGCAGACAGTTTTCACTCAGTAACCGACATGTGATCAAAGCAGGAGAACATATGTGTCAGCGAAAACAACAAGAATGCTCAACCAGCGTTGGCTTGCAATTCTGCATGTGGAACGAAGAGCTGGAACTCTAGTAAACTGTGAAAACGACTATTATGGGGCTTGGACGCACGACTCTCTGATTAAACACATCACATTGCACCGAACTGAGATATCCAGGCTTGGCACACGATGAATTAGTTTGTTATTTCATTCTGAGCAGAATTCACCTGGCAGAGCAATTTGCAAAGATCCAGCTCATTCCTCCCAATCACAAAGAACATCATTCACATTTTTCACTTTTGTTATTTCTTCAAAACATTACAATCTCTTTAACACTGGTCCCGGCATTTAAGATTCAACCCGAATATTTTCACATGAAGTGATTTCCAGTCCCTCTGGCAGACAGTAAATCAGTCGGACAATTACCTTAGGAAACCCAATCATTTCTGTTCACAGTGTTGGGAATTTCCCATCTGCCGACAAGGCAGAGTCCTCACAATCAACATTTTCTTTGTTCTTCCTGCCTAAAACGTTTACCACTTCTTATTTTCAAGACAGGAGTTTTGTTTATAACACGTTCCAAAACAGGAACAACCTTCCAATCTCCTGAAGCCGTTTCCAATTTAAAATGGAAGTTTTGTTCCTTTCCCATGGGAAGAGTAGTTAATGAGAAAGGAGTTTCCACGAGCTGTGTCCCAGGGTTTAGCAGGAAGCCGCTAATTGCAGCTGCAGTGGCCGCTTTCAGTTGGCATCGGGGGATTGGAGAACATGGTGTCGTATTCTGCTGCGTGTAAACGTCTTGCTCCCTGTGGACTCGGGGTGAATCATGGATGAGTTTTCGGAACAACACTGCCTTCCAGTCTCTGGCCATCTGCTATCTAAGGAAATAGAAACATAGTTATTTGGTCAGTTCGAAGTCCTGGGCAATGTGAAAGATGGAACAGTTCTGATACAAAATTAGAGACTGGGAAAATGGTCGGAGAGGAAGTAATACAAGAGAAGCTGAATATAAAATTGGAAGTCAGGAGACATTCAATAAAAAGGAAGAGTGTGCAAAAGCAGGTTGAGATGGACATGGAAAAGAAGTGTCACTAGTCCCGAAGTCTTAAATCGATTTATATTTCCAAGATGCTACCAGACCTGCTGAGATTTTCCAGTAATTTCATTTGTTGGTTTAGTAAGAGAAGACGGCAGTGATCCTGGACCAAACAGCTCTGCCGTGCTCTGGGGATATTTGACTTACTGTGTCTATGTCCCACACTGAAACCTCACGATCTTGCCTCACCTCCCCCCTCGGTGCTGACAATATACTGTTCATTATGTTAAACACATGAAGAACAATTGCAAAACGTTGAGGGAGAGTTCCCTTCGGTTTCCATCAGAACAAGCTGAATCACTGAAAATTGGTTCAGGACCCATGTGACATTGATCCGTCTCTGTCAGACCCCTAGCAAGTGGCCATTCGCTTTCCGTGCCTTTGAACACTTTGGGTGGTGCACGGTTGGTTTGGAACCTCACGTTTTGAAACGGACATCATTCATTGTATTTTCGGCTGCACTGATAAAGTTGTCTCTGGCGTCTCCAGTAAAATGGAAACAGTGTTCACTCAGAAACCGACGTGTGATCAAAAGCAGGCGGACAATGAAAGCAGCAAGAACATTCCCCTGCGAAGGGTTGCAATACTGCATGTGAAACGGAGAGCCGGAATTGTATTAAGCAGTGAAAGTGCCCATTGTGAGACTTGCACCCACCACCCTCAGATTATGCATCTCACGCTGCACCGACTGAGCTAACCAAGCACGGTGCACTGTGGATTAGTTTGCTATTACTTTGCGAGCATAATTCATCAGCAATTTTTTAGGATCCAGTTCATTCCTCCTCATCACAAAAATATCATTCACACCTTTCACTTCAGTTATTCCTTCAAAGCATTACAATCTATTTAGCACTTGTCCCGAGATTTAAGGTTCAGCCTTAATATCTTCATATTTTTAACCTCACCTTTATGTCGCTGATTTGATTTCCAATCACTCTGGCAGACAGTAAATCAGTCAGGAAATTACCTAAGGAAACCCAATCATTTTTACAGTGTTGGGCATTTCCCATCTGCTGACGAGACAGAGTCGTCTGAATCAAAACTTCCTTTGTTCTTTCTATCTAAAACCTTTACCACTTCTTATTTTCAAGTCAGGAGTTTTATTTATAACATGTTCCAAGGACTGGAGCGACATTCCAATGTCCTGAAGCCCTTTCCAATTTAAAGTGAAAGTTTTGCTCCTTTCACACGGATAGAGCTGTTACTAAGGAAGGAGTTTCCACGAGTTGTTTCCCATGGCTTGGCAGAAATTCGCTGATTGAAGCTGCAGTGGCCGCTTTCTGTTGGCATCGGGAGCTTGGAGAAAGTGATGTCGTATTCTGCTGCGTGTAAACGTCTCACTCCCTGCGGACTTGGGGTGAATCATGGATGAGTTTTCCCAGTTGAAATGTCAATATATGGTCGGGGTAAATGCTTGTGCTGAAATATTTGAGGCTTATTCCCTGGGTGGGCTCGAACCACCAACATTTCAGCCAACTGCGCTGACCATTTGAGATACAGAAACTGGCAATGCAGATATCCAAAACCAATGTTATCGACGGGATATGAGGATACGTCGGACAGCAGGAACTTGCGTTGTTTTCAGAGACCGAGAGGGTAAGCATACTGAGGAGCTGCAAATACTCAAATTAAAAGGCATCCACGCATGCGCACTGCGCTCACATACATCTCCACACAGTAGCTCACTTACGATGCTGGTAGTTGAAGCCACGATTCGATAGAAACTGAAGCTTAAAATCCAGCATATTAGACCGCTCGACCACGCTACCACACAAAAGCCATCACTCAGATTTGTTTTGACTAGTGTTTCAGCATCGATTCACTTCAGGCACTTAGACCTCGTAAATTTTGTAATGAAATTGGCATAATTTAAGAAGAAAGACTAAAGAAAATGTACAGACAAGGAACAGGCCCTTCATCCATTCAAGCCTGAGCAGATCCAAATCTACTGTTTAAATCTGTCACCCAATTCCTAAGCATCTGTGTCCCTCTGCTCCCCACCTACTCATGCATCTGTCCAGACGCATCTTAAATGTATCTACCGTGATTACCGCTCCCGTCTCTGCTGGGAACGCGTTCCAGACAACCACGACCCGCTGTGTCAAGTAGTTGCTGCGTGTATCCCTCTTAAACTTTTCACCTCTCACCTTGAAAGCGTGACCTCTCGGTATTTAATCCTTCAACTGGGAAATAAAACTTTTCTCTATCTACCCTGTCTGTACCTTCATGATTTTGTAAACCTCAAAAAGGTCCCCCTCAAACTCCTTTTTTCTAATGAAAACAAACCTAACCTACTCAACCTCTCTTCCAAGATTGCACCTTCCATACGAGGCAACATCCGCTTAAACCTTTTCCGCGCCCTCTCCAAAGCGTCCACATCCTTTTGGTAATGTGGCGACCAGAAATTTGCACAGTATCCTAAGTGTGGCCAGACCAATGTATTGTTCCATTTTAACATGACTTGCCAGCCATTTTATTCAATACCCCATCCAATGAAGCCAAGCATACTATATCCCTGCTTGTCTACTCTATCCACCTGTGCAGCAACCTTCAGTGTATAATGGACCTGCACTCACAGATCTCTCTGTCCATCACCTTTTTTTTCCCAAAGCTCTTCCGTTCATTGTATAACCCCAGCTAGAATTAGACTGACCGAAATGCGTCACCTCACAGTTGTCTGTTTTGAACTCCAGCTGCCACTTTTCCGCCCAACTTTCCAGTATATCTCTATCCTCCTGTATTCTTAAACAGTCACTTATACTTTCTGCTCGTCCAGAAAACTTCGTGTCATCTGCAAACTTTCTGATCATTCCAACAGTGCTCTCTTCCAGATTATTTATGTATATCACAAACAACAGTGGCCTCAACACTGACCCCTGTGGAGCACTACTGCTCATCTTTCTCTATTTCCAGAAACTCCATTCAACTGCCATTCTCTGTCTCCTATTGCTCAACTAATTCTTTATCCACCTGTCTAGAACACCCTGCACACCATGTTACTTTACGTTCTGTATTTGGTTACCATGGGGAACCTTATATAACTCCATACTGTAGTGCATGTATATGACATCAACAGCCTTTCCTTCATCTATCAACTTGGGCACTTCCCCGAAAAACTCTGTGCCTCTCACTGATATGCACATTATTTTATAAATATGAATAGATCCTATCCCTCAGTACCTTCTCCAGCAACTTTCCCAACACTGATGTTAGGCCCATTGTTCTGTCGTTATCCGGAATATCCCTATTATCCTTCTTGTACAGTGGACAATATGAGTAACGTTCCAGTCGGCCAGAACCTCACCTGTGTTGAAGGAGGCCACGAAGATATCTGTCAGGGCCCCAGCTATTTCCTCTCTCACCTCACTAAGGAACCAGGGATCGATCCCATCCGTTCCTGGGGATTTGTCCACATTAATTACCCCTAGCCTGCCCAACACAGCTTCCCTACTTATGGCAACATGATCCAGACTAATCAAGTGTTTTAGTTGAAACTTTATTGCTGGAACAGCGCAGCAGGTCAGGCAGCATCCAGGGAACAGGAGATTCGACTTTTCGGGCACAGGCCCTTCTTCAGGAATGAGCAGAGAGTGTTCAGCAGGAGAAGATAAAAGGTAGGGAGGAGGGACTTGGAGGAGGGGCGTTGGAAAATATGATAGGTGGAAAGAGGTCAAGGTGAGGGTGATAGGTCGGAGTAGGATGGAGGCGGAGAGGTCAAGAAGAAGACTGCAGGTCAGGAAGGCGGTGCCAGGCTGGAGGGATTCGGCTGAGACAAGGTGGGGGGAGGGGGGATGAAGAAACTGGTGAAGTCCAAGTTCATCCCCTGTGGTTGGAGGGTTCCCAGTCGGAAGATAAGACGCTCCTCCTCCGACCGTCGCGTTGTTGTGGTTTGGCGGTGGATGAGTCCAATGACCTGCATATCCTCGGTGGAGTGGGAGGGGGAGTTGAAATGCTGTGCTACAGGGTGGTTGGGTTGGTTCGTCCGGGTGGCCCAGAGGTGCTCTCTGAATCGCTCCGCAAGTAGGCGGCCTGTCTCCCCAATATAGAGGAGGCCACACCGGCTGCAGCGGATGCAGTAGATGATGTGGGTGGAGGTGCAGGTGAATCTGTGGCGGATATGGAAGTTTGCTTTGGGGCCTTGGAGAGAAGTGAGGGGGGAGGTGTGGGCGCAAGTGTTGCACCTCCTGCGGTTGCAAGGGAAGGTGCCGGGAGTGGAGGTTGGGTCGGTGGGGGGTGTGGATCTGACAAGGGAGTCGCGGCATCTGCAGACCTCACTTTCTCCCCTAATCAAATGTTTTACTCGAGATTCAACATTCATCATGTTCCTCTCCTCAGTGAACACTGATGCAAAATAATCATTCAGAATCATACCCACTCTCTCAGATTCGACATACAGCCTTCCTTCATTTTCCTTTTGTGGACCAATCCTTTCTCTGGTTACCTGATTGCTTCTTATATATGAATAATAGGCTTTAGGATTCTCCTTAATTGTGCTAGCGTGAAGTTGTTTCATGACCCCCTTTTAACCCCCTTGATTCCTCGTTTAAGACTTGTCCTACTCTTCCCATGTTCCTCCAGGGACCATTATGTTCTTGGCTGTCGAGTCGTTATGTATGCTTCCCTGTTCCTCTTGGCGAGTCGTACAATTGTACTGTCATCAACAGTTCACGAATATTGCCTTCCAAATCCTTTGCCTTCATCGGGACATGCCTATCCTGCAATATGTTTAACCTATCTTTGAAAGCCTGCCACATATGAACTGTGAACTTTCCTACAAATAGCTGTGTCCAATCCACATTTCCGACCTCCTGCATAATTTTGATACAATTAGCTTTGGCCCACTCTCATCTTTGTCAATGAGTATTCTAAAACTTACAGAATATTGGACACTTCCCAAATAAATCACCCACAGCAACTGTTATCACCAGCCCTGGCTTATTCCTCAATATCAGTTCCAATATGGTCTATTCCCTCGTTGGACTATTGATATCATCCCTGACCAGCAATGCAACTCCTTCCCCTTTTACTTCCCTCCCTGTCCCGTCTGAAGCATCTATATCCTAGAACATTTGGTTGCCAACCATGCCCTTCCTTCAACTAAATCTCTGTGATCGCAATAACGTCATATTCCCAGGCACCAACCTAAGCCCTAAGTTCATCTGTCTATACTCCATGCATTAAAGTAGATGCATTTCAGGCCACCAGTTCTTTTGCATTCATCTGCTCTCTGTGTACTCTTCCCATTATTAATGCTATCTTCCTGAGTCTAAGCGTTTCCAGTTTCCACCTCACTGCCGACTTGCTTAATCGTGTGGTTCCCAACCCCCTGCCACATTAGTATAAAACCTCCCCAACAGCAGTAGCAAAAACTCCCGAAAGGACATTCGTTCCCGTCTGGTTCAGATGTAGATCGTCAATTTTCTCATAGTCCCACATTCCCCAGAACCGGTCGCAAAATCCAACAAATCTGAAACCCGCCCTGCAGCAGCATTCCTCAAGTCACGTGTTCATCGTGCCTTTTTTAAATTTATTTCTACGCTGGCAGTCACATGGCACCGGCAGTAATCCCGAGATTACTATCTTTGAGGTCCTCCTCTTTAATGTCTCTCCTAGCTCCCTGAATTCTCCCTGCAATTCCTCATCTCGTTTTTTTTTCGTTGGTGCCTGTATGCACCAAGACAACTGGCTGTTCACGATCCCCTTTTCGAATGCTCTTCAGCCAATGGGTGACATCCCTCGCCTGAGCACCTGGGAGGCAACAGAACTCTCCAGAATTGCTGATGCTCAACAGTGAGTTCACCCGCAGCTCCAGAGTGACCACGCGGTCAAACAAGTGCTGCAGCTGGACACACTTCTTGCAAGTGTAAGTTTCGAAAACCTTTACAAGGATTTGCAAGGTTTGCACTGCGTGGACATGAGAACGAAACCGAATAAGCTTCGTCTGATTCCCAGGAGCTTCATTGCTTAGATATGGCCTCACAGAAGCTTATAAAATCATGAGGAAGACAGACAAAGTAAATAGTCAGGGAGCACTTTTTCACAAGACACGCGAGTTCAAATCTACATAGCAAACGTTTAATGCGAGAGAGGAAACATTTAAAAGGGATGTGAGGGACACATGCTTTTCACACAGAACTGTTGTTTGGTGGCAGAGTCTGGTGCACACACAACATTTCAAAGGCATCTGAATGGGTGTATAGACAGGAAGACCTCGGAGAGATAAGGCACAATTATTGGCAGATGTGTATGGATTTATTTCGGTTATCTATTCAGCAAAGGCAAGTTGGATCGCGGGAGTTGTTTCCATGCTCGACAACTTTGAGATGCACCAGCCACCGGCAACGGTTTGAATACACCATTTGCAAAAAAAAACGCATGATGTTTGTTACTCAGTCAGCCAGTTTGGCTATTTTGTTTGGAGAGTGGATGGGCCCAACCGATCCAGAGATGAAGGTTTTCCAGATATTTGCTTCCAATGACCATTCTTCTTGACACTTTCCCAAGTTCGCCATCAAAGATTTTGGCTGAAGAAAAATACCTCCCATATCGCATTACCCACTTTGCTCTCCAGCGAATCCAAAAACTGAGAGCTCTTAGCGTGGAACAGAATTAAAACTGAAAAGGCAGTACCATGATCAGACACACCGAAGCTTAAGTGCTGTCTGTGAGGCACTGTGAATCGTCTCTGACATGAACCGCTCGCACAAATAACAGCGAGGCAATTCCAAACCGACTGGAGATTTAGTTTATTGCCAAGTCCCAGAAAGTGCTCAAGTATCATATAAAAAAAAGAACAACAACGAACCATTAAAAGTGAACATTTCCAATTATATCCGTGATTAAATTAGGCCATCAATGCGCCGGTGCCCCCATCTGATCGAGAGAGCCAATCACCTTTCTCCCTCACCAGGACAGTAATGAAGGAAATGAAGGTATAGCAACGTTTCACATCGCGATTGCCCACCTTTTCGCCACAGCATCAAAAAGCGGCGAACAGATTCAATGCAGGATCTTCTTTCGAAATAACGGTGAAATAACTATGTCTATTCACTTTCAGAGTAAACGGGGAACAACACAAGTTGTCTGGAATATGAATAACCAACATAGACTACTTGGTTCCCAGATTCTACTGATGCACAGACTATCATATGAAAAGGTACCTTGGGTGATTGCCCTCCACCCAGAAATCTTCTGTCTGCCTACTGTTTGCCCTGTCACATTAAACTTGTGCTGCTCTAATCGAATTTGCAGTTCTTGCCATTTATCCGTATTGCTACTAGGGATAGCTGGTCGTGGCAACTCGTGACTGCCGCACAAATTCTTTGCCAAAATTGGATTGTCCCGCAACGTGATTCGCAGTGCACGAACTTCGCAACGAGGATATGCCACGCGGCAAGTTACAAAGCACGCTTTCATTTATTAAAGTCAGTTTCTGGGAACTGACAACCAGATTCCTCCTTACACTCGGAATTATGACAACACATAAACCAACAGCCTCTCTCAGAAACAAGCGACCAATGCCCATCTTGAGCCGGACAAACGTAGTTGACAAGATTGCACGCAGGGACTGCACAGAAAACTATAGAAGAGAAGCAGACAGACGACCATCGAGCTGCATTCATGCAGTTCAGTTACCCGATAAACCCCATGCACAGCTGTTCCTTGTAGGTACACACAGGGCACTGAATCTCTCTGACTCCGGGACTTAGGACTCGGATTCTATGACCGTCTGCAGCACTGGTTACTTCCTTGTGTGAGGTAACTCACGATGGAACATATGTAAAACATGATAGCTGATTGAGAAAAACGTCCAAAATAGTACCCATGAGACGTATTTCTGTTGTGTTTCTGGTCCTGTTCCTGACATGACATCCAGCATTGTACTTATTGTGTGCTTCCTGACGGTTCGGTGCATGCTTCCGTAATCGCTTTGTGTGCAGTAATCTGCGTTTTAGCTGCAATTACGTGCGTTTGAAACCCAGGACCACCTGCCTCTATTGTGTTTTCGTCTTCTCATGTGCAATTGCAACACAGTAAACGATCAATTAATATTGAAAAATGA
Source organism: Chiloscyllium plagiosum (assembly GCF_037043375.1). NCBI lineage: Eukaryota > Metazoa > Chordata > Chondrichthyes > Orectolobiformes > Hemiscylliidae > Chiloscyllium > Chiloscyllium plagiosum. The sequence goes on from NW_028270159.1 coordinate 91,830,306, forward strand.
CATACACAGGCGTGTTCAAAGCCCAGTTTCCGTGGCAATTATGCAATGGTTAGAGATTACTTTGATTCAAGAGATAAGGATGGAAATGTGTTTGGGTAGAGATGAGGAACATTGAGGAAAGGGGAAACCAGCCGGTGTAGCTTACAAGAACACTAACAGTAACCACAGTGTAAAAAAAAAGTACAGGAAAAATACCGCCTGTGAATGATAAAAGAAGGCAAGAATTATGGGAGACATTCATTTCCCTTCTTCCACTCCCATTTGAATTGTAAAGGAACTTTGAAGAAAAACAATCAACAAGTCATATATGCCCCATCGAACAGCGTGCGCCATACTTTGGTCATTGATTACTGTAGATTAGAATACTTACAATGTGGAAACAGGTCCTTCGGCCCAGCAACTGCACACCGACCCGCCCCAGCCCAAATGCATTCCTCTCCATTCACTCCGTCAATTTAGCACGGCCATTTCACCTAACCGGTACATTTTTGGACTGTGGGAGAAAACCAGAGCAAGCGCACGCAGCCACGGGGAGAATGTGCAAACTCCACACATTCAGTTGCTTGAGGCGGGAATTGACCCTGACTCTGTGGCATTGTGAAACAGCAGCGCTCACGATGGTGTCAGCGTTAGATGGGACTTCTTTGCCGTCTTTTATTGGGAAAAATCTCTTACAGTGTGAGCATCTGGTAAGATCAGTTCGTTCGCCAGAAAAAGAAATGAATATGTCACCAACCTTGGATTGTTTCATGTCCAAGAACACTCAGATCAATACCTCCCTTGAGTACCTCTGCTGGTCATGTTTGCAAAGACATCTAGCAAATTGCCAAGTGTGATTTTCCTTTCAATCAATAATTTTGACTCAGTTTGGCTGCAAATATCTTTTCCTAACTATGCGCTTTTCTTCTTTTACATTGGTGTCTCGCACCTTACAATTGACAGCAGAGTTAGGAGAGGAGATGGAAGCATTTAGCCCATCAATTCAGCGACAGCTTTCAATGAGATCATGGCTGATTTGGTTAATGCTCAACTCTGCTTTTCAGCCTGTACTCATGGCCGAGTGGTTAAGGTGATAGGTTAAAAATCCATTCAGGTTTCCCGCATAGGTCCGAATCCAGCTGACTCCGCTATGAATGACTTGCTGCTTGGCGAGGTTTCGCTCAAAGTTCAAAAAACCTATTTTGCAAACCAGGCCGGTAATTTAATTCGACTTTGGAACTCGAGCTCTTCATCAGAAATGTTCCATATTTAAAACATTATCTCTGTTTCTCTTTCCAGATACACTGCTCGACACATCGGGTTTCTGCAGCTGTTATTGAACGTCCTGAGCAGAAGTGCTGCTTTTCATTAGATTCCTTTAATCCCTGTTCTCTGTTCTCTGACTCGGGTCAGTGGCAACACTTCCTCCTGCTCCCCAAAGTGCTCATTCCCCACCGCTCCCTCTCCCATCATTAGAAACAACCGCAGGAAATTGCCACTTAACCATCTTTGTTCCAAAGTGAAACTCACCAGCCTCGGGAATCTGTCCACCAAACGGGACTTCTCATCACTGGACATGGTGCAGGCCAGAGGTTTCTGAAGCTTTACTGTGAAAACATTGTCAATTGGCAGTTGGAAAAATGTTAAGGAGCCGAATCAATCCAGGCACCAGCTTTGGAAATCTTGAGAAACTCTTTAGGAAGTGGAATCAGAGGAGAATGCGGAAGGGTAAACTGTCGGACCGAGCAGAGACCAGAATATTGACTCTGATGTTGTCGGGACAAGAACTGGTCTGAGACATTGAAAAAATTCTCACCCCTGTACATGGGGAATAGAAACTTCATCTGGACTCTGCGACAATGAAAATCTCTAGAACACACAAGACACTGAGAGGCAAAAAGGGAGATTATCCCTGATGGAGGTGAGCTGGTTCCCAGTGACATGGGTGTGTCTGTCGTGGGGGTATCAGACTGTTAAAATGTCTCCATAATGAATGGTTCAGTCTTTCATTTGTAAAAGTAAAACAGATAGAGGACAGTAGTCGTTCAGGGAATGGCACATTGAATTTGGAATTCAGTCACGGACCGCTTTAGAGGATCGTCGAATTTGTTAGGTTGGAAGTTTCAGCGCATTCAACTGTTAACTGAAACGTCTTTGTGGAACATAGTAAAAAATCTTTCAGTTGAATTAGCAGGATCTCGTATTGACTGATGGGGCCACAGCAGGCGGCAGGACGTGGTAACACGAAATAAAAATGCGCTGAGCTCAAACACAAGAAGCATGCTCGTTCGGTATGGTGGATCAACAATACAACATTTTAAAAAAGTTTAAGCAACGATCTTTCAATGTACAGGACATGCAAACCAGGATTTGACACCATACTCGTCTCGTTATTACCAGGCGCTTTAATTAATTCATCAACGGTGTCAGCGCAGACAATGCTGTTCATATCCATATGTGTATTTAATTAGCTGTTCAATCACAGTAACTTGGACATTTGTTACTTTATGAAAGTTGCTCCATAAGAGTTTAAACTAACCTCCGCTGATACACAAAAGAAACGTTCACACCTGGACATTCTCCATTATAAATGCTCAGAACGAGCCAATCTCGTATTGCATTCATTTCAAACTGATATATTCATATGTTTAAGTCGACAGGATAAAGAAGATACGTTCATCCTCTCGGGGCCCATTAACCACGTTAATATGCACAGAGGAAATACAACGCCAAGAGAACAGTATCATTGTGGTGAATTGATCAGCAGTGTTGTGTAAGTCAGTGTAAACAGTGGCCAATATAGGCTGACCCATTCATACCAACAGTGAGCCTTGCAACACCAATTCCTCTCTCACTTACAGCCTCACGCCCTCCAGTCATCATTGCCTTTCACTTTACTCAAACGCCCTGCTCCACTTCTCCCTTCTGCCGATCGCTTGCGGGCATCCAGATAGAACGTGCAGATGTTCGAAACTCATTCGTGGCATATAGACGTCACTCAATGGCATTGGATTCACTGCCCATCCCTAATTACTCCAGTGATTGAGATGATGAGCTACTGTACAGAAACTTGAGAGAACTTAACATAGAGGTACAGCCAAGATGCTGTTAGCGAGGGAGTTCCAGGGATTTAGGAATAGCCAGATACTTCCAACTCAGAAAGGCAAGATCCTTAATAGGTGATTTGTGGTCACAGTTTTCTCTTGTTTCTGCTGCTATTGTCCTTAGAGATAGATGTAAACAATCACAGGATTGATTCTGGCAACCAAAATAAAAACCCTGCATCTGCCATCGTTTGTGGAAGTGAGTTCCAAACCTCTCCCAAATATTGTGTGTAGAAGTGCTCACTAACATCTGTCCTGAATAATCTGAACCTCATTTTCAGACTCATTGCAGAATCCATAGCGATCTGAAACAGTTTATCGCTTCATTTTAGTGTCTTGCATTACTTTTCTCAGGTCACCACTTAACATTCAAAGTTGTCGCAAAAACAGGCTTCATTTGTATATCAGAAGCAGAAATGGCTCAGCATGTCTTACATCATCTGTGGATAGCAAGAGTTAATGTTTCACTTCCGTTTACCGTTCTTTGCAACTGACTTGTCTGATTTCTTATCATACCTACAAACGGTAGGAAACCGGAACGGATGACAGAACACAGAGATTAGGAAGTTCTGCATTTGCAGTGACATCGGAAGTCTCTATCGCTGGAGAATTGTAAGGAGACTACTGCTCAGTGAACTGATATCGCACTTCCTATGTCTAAAGAAGGAAACCTGTCAGGGAATTGGAGACTTTATTGTTCAAAAGTTAAAATCAAAGAGCAGATCAACAGCAGACTAAAACAAGTAAAATTGTCATAATGCCTTATAAGGAACGCCAATGAAGACCAGTATAGTGAGGATCACCTTCTCCACGTGTTTGAATTGTTTGATGCAGTTTTCTGTGCGACGTTATCTCTCCCTTCAGGCAACTGACAAGCTCCTTGTTTGAAAATCTGAGTTGATGTATCACCAAAAGTGTTGCATGGTACTGTGTGTAAGCAGCTTGTGGAGACTGAGACTGTAGCATTGCTCACATTTTTTTTAATTCAAATTTCTGAGAAATGAAGAAGCTTAATAGCAAGCTTAATCCCAGTTTTGGAGAAGCATTGCTCATCAGTACATGATAATCAGCTCACGTGAAGATATTCCAGAATTGATATCAGAGACCTAATTCAAACCCTGCAACGATAGATGTTATGAATTCTAAGTTGAAATTCTATGTCTAATGCCTTTAACCCATTACAACTGACCATGGAAAATCCCTTCCGATTCGCCTCTACCCCTTAGGGAAGTAAAGCTGCTATTCTTATTTGCTCCAAGATACATGTGACTCCAGACGCACAGAAACTGGATTGGTTGTTGCAGGTCAGTTATCTAAACTCCAGGACCTCACTTCAGGAATTATTCAAGGTTCTGTTCGTTAATAAATGTCCAGAGTTCAGCCGCATTCTTACTACCTCAACTCCTGAAGCATTTCATTTCACAATGCAGCAGAATTCTGGCAATGTGAAGGCCTGGGCAGACAAGTGATATGAATTTCACACATCCTGATTAAGATAATCTAATCAACACCTCTGGAAATTCAATGGTGTTGCCATTACCTAGTCTTCAACGATCAACAATGTGGGAGTTACTATTAACCCTAAAATGAACTGTCCTCCCTACATAAATAATGTGGCTACAAGAGCAGGCCAGATGGCAAGAAAACTGCCATCAGTCATGGGCTTTCTGACTCCAATCGCTTCTCTAATGCCGAGAAGGCTCACGTCAAGTGTGTGATGGAATACTCCCCGATTGACTGAACAAATATATCGACAACATACCTCAAGATGTTGGATAGCGCCATTATGAAACATTCGTACAAAAGGATAATGCTGCGGACATTTAATAACTGAAATGAAAGCAGAAAGTGCTGGAGAAGTTCAGCAACTCTAACAGCATACTTGGCGAGAAATACAGGTAACTTTTTGAGGCCAAAATGACTCTTCTTCAGAACAGGACTGAAGAGAGGACATGTAGGACAAGAAACATTACTTCTCTGACAATTTTCACAGTTGCTACCAGGTCGGCTGAGTTTCTTCAGAGCGTTCCATTCCATGGCAATTGAGCCAGTTCGATTGGCAATTTATGTATAATTTCAAACCATTCACCACTGTCGCAGCTTTGTGATTCATCAACAATTTCCATTTGACAGCACACTCCAGCTCTAGTACTACTTTCGTCCTAAAGACAAAGGAAGTAAACGAATGAGAATATAATAATCTGCATGTTCCCTTCCAAGCTACTAATCATCACAATTGGATAGGTATTCCTTCAGTCAGTCCTTCACTGTCCCAGTAGATCAGAGGGTTGCCCTCCTCCCCCACTTCAAAACATCCAAATAGTTTAATGAACTGTTCAAATAAACTTTGTCAAACTCAATTGTTAGAAGGCCAACACTTACTGGGAGGTGAGAAAACCTTCAAAAAATGTAACGCTTAAGCTAGAGAGTTAAGAGGAGCAGTTTGGAAATATGTGTCCTTGTGTTCTTGCTGCAGATTCATGTTATCAGACATTTGAGATAGGCTGAGTCAGCAACTTGCCATGAATAGAAATGTTGAATTTGGTGATGCATTCACCATTTTACCAGCAAGCTGCTGAGTTGTACCATGCCTTACGCTGTTAAAGTACCGACGTAATGAAATAGAATCATACCATCCCTACAGTGTGGAAACAGGTCATTGGGCACAACAAGTTCACACGCAACCTCTAAGGAGTATTCAACCCACAGCAATTTCCCTTCCCTATTACTTTGCACTGCTCCTGACCAACGCATTCTGGAGAACGAGGTACAATTTAGCATATCCAATTTATCTAACCTTCATATCTTTGGACTGTCGTCGGAAACTGGAGCAACCCGAAGAAACCCATGCAGGCACAGGGAGAATATGCGAACTCTAAATGGTCGCCTGAGGCTGGAATCGAATCCAGGTCCTTCATGCTGTAAGGCAGCAGTGCTAACCAACGAATCACGAAAGCTAACTTCAAACCTTAGTGGAGCCATTCTTCCGAATAAGCCTGATATCAAAGACATACACGTCTCCATAGCCATTTTGCAGCAAAAGGTAGACATATGTAGACTAGACATACTCCAGCACGTGGCTGAAGGTGATCAGTTAAAGGATAGATGTTTTATCATCATTTATGAGCAGCTGACTCAGCTGCGCTACTTAAAGACTGCAGCAGGAAGTCCTCAATCAAATATGTTCTTCTTACCATTCGTCCTGCTAAGACTGCGGTATGTATCTTCATTTAGGCTATGTTATATATTTTCGGTTACACCATTATCCTGTTAGAAGGCATCTCCAGAGATTTTATTCAATGACTTTGCCTGTTTGAAATTTGGAAAGTCTCAGATACTGCCAAAACCTCTTCAGGAGTCTTCCCCTCCCAGAATCAGCTCTTGCCTTCGAACTTTCCCTCATTGTCAGTCCTACTCCATAGAAACTAAGTGGAGACAAATACATGTATGATGTCACCGAACAGGCCATCACCGCGCGCTTCACTCTCTCCCAGGGAGCAGCACGGCTCAGCGTTGGTGATCGATGCCTTGCAAATCCACTTGGGATGATGGGAAGAGTGGTCGTCATCTACCTATCCACCATCAAAATGAACCTGAATCTGAGAAGTTACCATTCCCATCAGTTTGAAGTACATGCATTAAATGTAGATAAATGAGACTAATTCGACTGTTTATGATATAGATTAAAAAACACAAGATTTGATCTTAATGGTAAAAAGCTGTGATTTCCGAAGCGTGAACACTGAATGCACAACTTTAAATTGCATAAGTGCAGACTTCGAGGTGTAGCTCCTGTGTGAGAATTGGAATATCGTTTGCAGACATTCAAAACGACACCTAGAAACATTATTTATCTTTCGGACTGTCTAGAAAATCGCACGATCGCAATAATTTTCGTAAAATCCCAATTGTGTGGAAGTAGGCCGTTCGGTCTATCAAGCCCACACCAAAGCAGTGAAGATTATCCCAACAAAAACCACTTCCTAATCGATCCCCTTCAAGTTTCTCACAGCGAAATAACCTGAAGTCCATATACATGGACAAGTTGGGTAATTTTCCATTTGGCAATCCACCGAAACTACACAGCTTTCATAAAGTGAGATGAAAACTCACGCACACATGGGAGGAGTACAAGCACCATACAGACAGTCGCCACAGGCTGGAATTGAACTGGGTCCCTGGCACCGTGTGGTAGAAGTGCAAAGCATGTTTATTCTTCCGTCAGCTCACTGGGTTCAAGATAAATGACATTTAAACAACTCAGACAAAGCTTTGAAGCATATATCGTCCCTTGAAGTATGTTTTTCTTTGAAATTGAACCACATTCCAAAGTACATACATTCCAAGAGAACCGCTTGAACCTTAAGTTTTCATCACAAACAACAACAATTTCAGAATTACATGCAGCAACAGGAGTAAATGAGCTTGAACATAGTGTGGAGGGGAAGGTGCGTGTAGTGGTGTTTCCGTGTAGCTGCTGTGGAGGTTGCGGTTTTCGACTGCGATGGACCAATTCAGAAATCACACCAGGTTATAGATGCACATGTTTATTTGAAATAACAAGATTTCGGACCAGAGCCCTTTCATTAGGTGAAATGGGAGGGAATAACACAGAGCACTGAATTTAGGGAAAAGAGATCAAGGGCAGACAGATCAAAATATCAGGCAAATTGTGGGAGCGGAGTGTTAAAGACGTAATCTCTAGAAGTGAACAAGAGTGTCCGGCAGTGTGAGTAATGTGTCAATAACTGAGTGCCAACAGAATGGTTGACCGATGATCCAACAAAGTGAGACAGAGAGATAATTACAAACCGTTATAATAACGTTGTACTGGAGACAAATCAAGGCACTGGAATGACATGGAACAGAAACAGAAGCAACTGGAAAACCGCTCCATAACAAAAACACCAGAGGAAGGGACACCAGCTCCGAAACATTAACTCTCATGTTCCTCCACAGATGTCCCCAGAGCAGCGAAACACCTGCCCCCCTTCGCCACGATGCCCCAGTCTCGTTCCCGCACCCCGCCCAGTAACCCTTGCCCTTGCTCCTGGTTTAATAAGTTCCCAGTTTTCTTATTTTTCTTTGGCCAGAGTGACATGCCGCGAGACTGACCCAAATTATCAGTTAGCCAATATTGAACAAAGTGATTAAGGTAGAAGGACAATAACAACTTGTCACGGTGATGGTGTGAAAACAGAACAATTAAGGAAGATTTCACAGATACAGAACAGTGTGGTGGGTTACATGTGGTGTGACATTAACCGAATATCATGGTTGATGCCATCACCAAAACGAAGGCAGTTGGCGACCCGATTCTGTTTGGCGATTTTGCGTTGTTGTGTATCTCGAAAGCCACCTTGGCCGACATTTAGTCGAAGGTTGAAAACCAAATGTCCTTGATTGCTGAACTCTTCCCCGACTGGGTGTGAATAATCCTGTCTGGCAATTGTTATGCCGTTACCATTCATCCATTGGCACACCATCTGCATGGTCTCGCCAATATACCATTACTGAGTATCTTGTGGTATCTTGTTGTATCATTGCCTGCTGCATATGTGACAAACAACATTGCCTGAGTCACATGAGTACCTGTCGTGTACGTGGTGGGTGGTGTACCAACGGGTCATGGTAGTGTCCATGTCTTGCAAAGGTTGCGAAGGCATGGTGCTGTGGTGTCGTGGTTAATGCTATGTGAAGGTTGAGTAGTTTACTGTAAACGGTCGTATGTTATAATTTTGCTGGGTGTTTGAAGGTGAGAATTGAAGCCATGGGGATGTTCTTAGTGAGATGCTCATCATCATCGGTGACATGCTGAATCCTGTGAAGAACGTGCTGAACTCCAGGAAAGTACTGACGATGAAAGATACTCTATTAGTTGCATTCTCTGTCTGTCTTCTGACGAGTTCACAGCAGATTTTCACTGTGGCACACCGGAATTGGCGATCAATCAGTTCAACAGGTACCCCATCATCATGAAGATATCCTTCAAAATCTTTAGGTGTCTATCGCATTATTCCTCATCTGAACGGTTCCTGTGCAGTTGAAGCCCTTGTCCTTACGGTATGGCTTCTTTAATATATTTAGGGTGGAAGCTGGAGAAGTGCAGTATCGTGTCGTTCTTCTTGGGCTTGCGGTGGAGTGAGATGCTGAGGTGTTATTTCTTAATTTTGGTTTGAGATGGATTTGGATGTATCATCCTTATAAATGGAATAGGCATTCAGTTAAAACCACGAACAGAAATACCAGGAGAATCTCAGCAGATCTTACAGCGTCTATTCAGAGAGAATCAGAGACAAATATTTCAAAACTTCATCAGAACTCGGTAATCTCCCACAGACACTGCCAAACTGGTTAGTTTCGACAGCAGTTTCTGTTTTTGCTTCAGATTCCCAGAATGCACAGTTCTTTACATTAACCATTAAAGCAATGCAGAAACTTTTTTTTAATCGTTCTGTTTCGAAAACATTTTCCTGACACCATTAGAACATGAAACGGTGCTGCACAGAAAACAGATGTATTATGAACATCAATCGCTGTCGCCCCGGGGCTATTGAACCAGTAACATTTCAGTTAACAGTCGAATGAGCTGATACTTCCAACCTAACACCTTGGACAATCCTCGAAAGCAGTCTGTGATTGACCTACCACTTCAGGCTGCCATTCCTAGAACGACAACTGTCCTCTATCAATTTTACTTTTCCGAAATAAGGACTGGGACATTCATAATGGCGACATGGGAACAGTCTGATCCCATCCACAACAGACACACCCATGTCACTGGGAACCAGCTCTGCTCCAGTCGGGAACATCTCTCTTCGAACCTCTCAGTATCTTGTGTGGTATCGGGTATTTTCGTTGTCCCAGTGTCCATACAAGGTTTGTATTCCTCATGTACAGGACCGAGAATTACTTCAACGTCTCCAATCAGTTCTTGTCCTGAGAACATCAGAATCAATGTCCCGTCCTCTTAAAGAATGGAAAGTTGTCCTGACTGATTCCGATCAGTCTGACTATTCACCCTTCTTCATTCTCCTCTGAGTCCTTTTCCCAAAGAGTTTCTGAAGATTGACAAAGCTGGAGACTGGGTGACGTGTTTTGCCTTCTTAACACTTTTTCACCTGACAAGTGACAATATTTTCCCAAATTCTGTTCACAATCGTCTGTATTTCACCATGTCCAGGGATGAGAAGTCACGTTTTTTGGAGGGATTCCCGAGGTTGGTGAGTTTCGCTTTGGAGCAAAGATGGTTTGTCAGCAATTTCCTGCGGCAATTTATAATGATGGGAAAATTAGTGGTGGGGATTGACTCTTCGACGAGCGGGGAGAAGTGTTGCCACTGACCAGAGTTAGTGAACGGAGGACTGGCGTAAAAGGAATCTATTCAAAAGCAGCACTTCTGCACAGTACATTCAAAGAATACTGCAAAACCTCAATGGGTCTGGCAGTAAGTGTGAAAAGAGAAACGGAGATAATGTTTTAAGTGTGTTGCATTTTTGATTAATAACTTGAGTTTGCTTAGGCTAATCAACTGACTGGTCTTGTGTGTTGAGACGAGATTTCTGAACTGTGAGTGAAAACTCGTCCTGCATGACATCACTGAAAACGGAGCCATCAGAATTCGAACCTGCGGAGGGAAGCCCCAATGGATTTCTAATCAATCACCTGTATCACGCGGCCATGACGACACGCGTGCAATGCTGTCTTAGTATGTCTTATGTAATGGAAAGTTCCAACCTGAAACACCAGGATTTGGCTTTTCCTGGTACCCCAGTATTCACTGTCAGACTCTGTTTATTTCGAAAGGAGGAGGATGCTGGGATGCCAAGAAAAGCCAAATCCTGGTGTTTCAGGTTGGAACTTTCCATTACATAAGACATACTAAGACAGCATTGCACGCGTGTAGTCATGGCCTCATCAATTTGAATTGCACACATATTGATGAGAGATAAAGTGGATGGGTAAGAACCATTTTCATGCGCAGAGAGGTGAATAAACACAGCACTGGATCGCGAAAGAAAAATGTCCTCGCATTAGTGCGGCATGGTGGCACAGTGGTTAATACTGCTGGCTGACAGCGCCAGAGACCCGCGTTCAATTGCCGCCTCAGGCGACTGACTGTGTGGAGTTTGCACGCACTCACCGTGTCTGTGTGTGTTTCCTCCGGGTGCTCCGGTTTCCTCCCACAGTCCAACGATGTGCAGGTCAGGTCAGGCGAATTGGCCATGCTAAATTGCCCGTAGTGTTAAGTAAGGGGTAAATGTAGGGGTATGGGTGGGTTGTCTTTCAGCGCGGTGGTGTGGACTTGTTGGTCCGAAGGGCCTGTTTCCCCATTGTAAGTAATCTAATTTGTCTAGCCCTATTCACTGCCAGTAGAATTACGCTCATTGAAGTCTTCTTGAAAAAATTCACCACTGGCCAATCTGATGTGCAAATGAGGTCTACTATTTTTAATCAGAGGTCAAAATATGAAAATGTTTCAAATACACGGAGCGGCACTGGAGAGTGCAGACCTACCTTCAGGGACTTATTCTGCTCTGATGTACACCCCGAGAAATTGGGACGAGAGTGCGTTCTCACAGCTGAAGGGATCGAACATTTAAGAAAATGATAAGGAGGATATTCACTCTTTCAGATGGTAGCAAATCCGTAGGTTTCCTAACAACAGAGGGCTGTGAAGGCGAGGTGTATTCAAGGCTGTGATAGACAGACATGGAGCATCACGGAGATGAGGATAAAAACGGGGGTTGAGAATTAACCAAACCAGCCATGATCTCATTGAATTTTGTCGCAGACTTGATAGGCTAAATTGCTTCCATCTGCTCTCGTATCTTTGCCGTCATTTGGAAGATACCGGACACCATTTTAAAAGAAGAAAAGCACAACTTTAGAGAGAGGTGGTTTCAGTGAAACTGAATCAAAATTATTTATTGAGCGAAAAATCACACTTGGCATGTTTCCAGATTTCTTTGCTAGCATGACTAGCAGAGTTGATCAAGGTCGTCTCATTGTACTTGGGCATGAAACAAACAAAGAGTAGTGACATAATCTTCATTTTATTTATGTCAAAGTAATATTTTTCCTGATGGTCACAACAAAGGAGATGGTTTCCAAGAAAAGAGAGATACTAAGTCAGCTGTAAACTAATCGATGACCAAAATATGGCTCGCGTTGTTCTCTGGGACAGATATGATTTATTGATTATTGTCATCCAACCTTTTTTCTTACCATTGAACCGTGAGTGGGAGATGGGAAACTAAGATCACCCGTAACTATGGCCATCTTTTATCACTCACATGTAGTTTTTTTTTTCTTGTACGTAGTGGTTACTGCGAGTGCACTTGGAAACTACACCTGTGGATGACTTCTTTCCTCACCGTTCCTCATTTCTACACAAACACGTTTTACATCCTTATCTCCTGAATAAAAGTAATATGCAACCAATTGATAAATGTCACTAATACCTTGGCATTTCACACGCCTCTCTTTGTCACCTTCCAATGTAAATTAATAATTTGTCGGGTTGCAATTGCACACAATAAAAGGTAACAAAATACAGGGAGGTGGACCAGGTTTGCAAACGCACGTTATTGAAGCTAAAACGCAGGTTTCTGCCCAAAATACGATCACGGAAGCATGCACCGAATCGTCAGGAAGCACACAATAAGTCCAGTTCCAGAGGGCATGACATGAACAGCACCAGAAAAACCACCAAAATACTTCTCTCGGCTAATATTTTGGATGTACATCTCAATGAGCAATCGAGTTTTACACATGTTCCAACAGTAATTACAACACAAGGAATTAACCAGTGCTGCAGACGGTCCAAGCCCCTGAATCAGAAACAATCAATGCCCTACATACAACTACAAGAACATCTGCCAGTGGCGTAAACGGGCTGGCTGAAGCTCGCTATTTGTCTGACTGTTTCTCCGATATAGTGTTTTTTGCAGTCCCTGCGTGGAATCTTGACAACCACATTTGTCCTGCACAAGATGGGCATTGGACATTGTTTTCTGGTGAGCTTTCCCTCAGCGAGGCTGTTGGTTTATGTGCTGTCCTAAATCCGTGTGTTCAGAGATGTCTGGCTATCAGTTTTCAGAAATTTATTTTAAAAAAGGGAAGCATTGGTGTTTCAATTGCTTTATGGCAATTTAGTGTGCCGGACATCTGGGAATGCAGTTGTGGGATACATATTCTTGGCAAAGAATTTATGTGGCCGTCACTAATTGCCACGGCCAGCTGTCCCGAGTAGCTATACGGACAGACAGCATGCATCCTCGAGAGCAGCACAATAGTACTAGAAAATGGCAATCAGAAAGCAGCCAGAGATTTTCTAGAAGCAGGGCACCCATCCATGGATTCCATCAATAAACACATTGATCAGGATCCAATCTGCAACACCAACAACCGGACCCAGCGGCAATGAAACTAAATCAATTCAAACCGCCACAGGACAGTAGGCTTCACAACAGGCTCTGCAACCCTGAGGATGTTACCCAGAACTGTGAGGATCCCGCTTCCCAGCACCGCAAAACATTCCAACAACATCTCCATGAAGCCAAAGAGCTTCACATCTTTCTGCTCCAAAGCACTCCGATTTTTCACAGCAGAGTTCACATTGAACTCCCGCGTGCAAGGTGAGGATGGCAAACCCAACATAATCAATAATGGCAGTGAGAGCGAGGGCAACAATTTCCATTGTCATATGGACAGCCACAAACACTCTCTTTGAAAGGTACCTTTAAATATGAAAGTCTGTGCAGCAGTATAATCGGGGAACCAAGTAGCCTGCGCTGGGTATTCATATTTCAGACAATTTCCATTGTTCACCGTTTTCACTGAAAGTGAATGGATATTACTACTTCATTGCTGATATGAAACCAGATTCTGCATTGTATCTGCTCGCCGTTTTTGTTGTTGCATTGGCAAAAAGGTTGGCAATCGCGATGAGCAATGTTTTTTGTATTTCTCGCATTTCCTTCATTACTGTCCTGGTGAAGGGGGCTGGTGATTGGTCCTCTCGATCAGATGGAGTCATCAGCGCATTGTTGACCTAATTTCATCACGAGTGCAATTGGTAAACTTCATTTTTCATGGGTTATTGCTGTTCCGTTTTGTTTTATGTTTGTTGAGCACTTCCTGTGACTTGGCAATGCACTAAATCTCCAGTATGTCCGGAATTGCCTCGCTGCCGTTTCTCTGAGCAGTTCATGACATAATCGGCTTGCACTGCAACAAAGGCAGCATGCATGCTTCGGTGTGCCTGGCAATTGTCCACACTTTCTCTTTTGCTTCTGTTCCACATGAAGAGTTGTCAGTTTCTGGATTCGTTGGAGAGCTGACGGGGCTAACATTATCCGTGCGGTATTATTCTTCAGCCAAACTCTTTGATGGCAAAGTTGGGAAGGTGCCAAACGAACGGTCATTGGCAGCAAAAGTCCGGAAAGACCCTCATTGCTGGGTCAACTTGTCCCATCCACCTTTCAGAAATATAAGCAAACGCGCTGACTGCGTAACAAACAGAGTGCATGTTTTTTTTTCCAAATGGCGCATTAAAACTGGTGTCAGCTGCGGGAGCAGAACAAAGATGCCGAGCACGGAAAAAGACCCTACTATCGAAACTGTTCCTGCTGAAACGATAACCGAAATTAATTGAACCATATTTGCCAAAATGTGTTCCTTATCTCTCCGAACGCTTCCTGTCTATATACCCATTCGGATGCCATTGAATTTGCCTTAAATGTGGCAAATCATTCTGCACACACAAAAATGTCTGAGTGAACTCGCTGAGTTTCTGCATGACACCATGATCAAACTTTGGGCCAAAGTTGGAAACTGCGACTAGAAAAATGGCTCTCTGATTAGCCGCAATGCACAAAGGGTGGAATGGCCTTTTCCCACTTTGTGAACCTTCGAAGACAAGTTGAAAATAATCTGCAACGAAAATGTTCTTGTGAGGATTTACTTGTGAGGATTCGGTACTCTCAGCACCGTCTCGCAACTTACAAATGACTGCAAAGGTATGAAAAGAGATGGAAGCATTTCGCTCATCAAGTCAACGGTAGCTTTCAATGAGATCACGGCTGATTTGGTCAATGCTCAACCGCTCTGAGCTGTCTGTTGTCATGGCCGAGTGGTGAAGGCGATGGATTAGAAATCCTTTGGAGTTTCCCCACGTAGGTTCGAATCCAGCTGACGACGTTATGAATGCTTTCCTGCTGGTACAATTTTCGCTCAAAGTTCAGAAAAACTATTTTGTGAACCAGGCCGGTAATTTGATTAGACTTGGGAAACTCGAGTTCTTCATCAGAAATGTTCCATATTTAAAACATTATCTCTGTTTCTCTTTCCAGATACACTGCTCGACACATCGGGTTTCTGCAGCTGTTATTGAACGTCCTGAGCAGAAGTGCTGCTTTTCATTAGATTCCTTTAATCCCTGTCCACTGTTCTCTGACTCGGGTCAGTGGCAACACTTCCTCCTGCTCGTCAAAGTGCTCATTCCCCACCGCTCCCTCTCCCATCATTAGAAACAACCGCAGGAAATCGCCACTTAACCATCTTTGTTCCAATGTGAAACTCATCAGCCTCGGGAATCTCTCCACAAAACGGGACTTCTCATCCCTGGACATGGTGTAAGCCAGAGGATTGTGAAGAGATACTGTAAAAATATTGTCAGTTGGCAGTTGAAAAAATGTTTAGGAAGCAAACCATATAATTTAGGCTCCAGCTTTGTAAATCTTGAGAAACTCTTTGGGAAATGGAATCAGAGGAGAATGAAGAAGTGTGAACTGTCGGACCGAGTAGGGGACGGGACATTGACTCTGAAGGTCTCGGGACAGGAACTGATCTGAGACATTGAAGTCATTCTCGCTCACGTACTTGAGGAATGCAAACTTCATCTGGACTCTGGGACAATGAAAATCTCTGGAACACTCAAGACAATATCCAAATATTTACTGGGATCACTACAGTACGAGTACTATAGATGAGTAATTTTTTGCCCAGTGTGTGCAGGAAGGCTTCCTGACACAGTACGTACACATGCCTTCAAGGGACAAAGCCACTTTCGATTTAGTACTGGGTAACGAGCCTGGCCAGGTTTTAGATTCGGAAGTCGGTGAGTACTTTGGAGACAGCGATCACAATTCTCTCAGGTTTACTTTCGTGAATGAAAGGAATAGGTGTACTACACGGAGCAAGAGTTTCAGCTCGTGGAAGGGAAATTACGATGCAATGAGGTAAGATTTAGGAAGCGTAGAATGGGGTAGGAAACTGCAGGGGGTGAGCACATTAAAATGTGGAGCTTATTCAAGGAAAAGCTCCTGTGTGTCCTAGATAAGTATGTACCTGTCATGCAGGGAGGAAGATATAGAATGCGTGAGCCGTGGTTTACTAAGGAAGTGGAATCCCTGGTCAAGAAAAACAAGAAGTCTTATGTTAGGACAAAATGTGAAAACTCAGTTAGAACGCTCGAGGGTTCCAACGATATCAGGAGAGACCTAAAAAGAGAGCTGAGAAGAGCCAGGAGGAGACATGAGCAGTTGTTGGCAGATAGGATCAGGGTTAACCCTAAGGTTTTCCATAGGTATGTCAGGAATAAAAGAATGACGAGAGTTACGTTTGGGACAATGAAGGATAATAGTGGGAAGTTGTCAGTGGAGTCAGAGGAGATAGGGGAAGCACTAAATAAATATTTTTCGACAGTGTTCGCTCTAGAAAATGAAAATGTTGGCGAGGAAGATACAGAGCTACTTGCGTCTAGACGAGAAGAGATTGAGGTTCACCAGAAAGAGATATTAGAAATACTGCAAAGTGTGAAAATAGATAAGTCAGCTGGGCCGGATGGGAGCGATCTGATTTTCTTTAGCAAATGCACTGCAGGAAGGTACAAATCAAGCTGATGCTTACAACTGCTCGTTTTGAGCCGCTAATTTCAGTGAAGTGGCGGCGCCAATAAAAGGTGTCACGCATCTCGTCTAATTCCACATCCTGAGCTCGAAATCACTGGAGGTCTCTCACTGAGTATCTGCAGGGTCTTGTTTGGACGACACCATGAC
The DNA here is from genome assembly GCF_037043375.1 of Chiloscyllium plagiosum. Classification (NCBI taxonomy): domain Eukaryota; kingdom Metazoa; phylum Chordata; class Chondrichthyes; order Orectolobiformes; family Hemiscylliidae; genus Chiloscyllium; species Chiloscyllium plagiosum. The sequence goes on from NW_028270159.1 coordinate 91,847,452, forward strand.
ACTTTTTCACTGGAGTGGATCATGAAATCGCGTCGTGACTGTGAATAAAACGATGGAAACTTCCAGCAGAGAAGTAGGCGACCCTGAAGCAGGCAGCTGAGGACAAATGTTTCTCCTTTGCCAGTGAAAGGCACTGCTTCACAAATTGGAAACTTCGAAGTGAAGCAGTGTTGGTGATAATCTTCGGTGCTTGTTCACCTTTTTAATTCTGATTCCGTGAAAGTTCATGACATTACATATCGACATTCTGCCAAGTGCAGGCCTGTCTCTTGGGCCAGTGGCGTAATGGATAACGCCTCTGATTTCAGATCAGAAGATTGTAGGTTCGAGTCCTACCTGGCTCGAGGGGGAATGTTTTGCTTTAACCGTGGTATACGTTGACGCTCCCCTGTAAAGTTCACTCGGGTCATCGCCTCTGTGCTTCCGCATGTAAAGCTTGCATTTGTCCTATTGTCCATTTCAAATTCCAGCTCTCCACAACGGACACCTCCGTCAGTTTGGCGGTATCTTCTGGTGTGTCTCCCTCTGTGGGTAAAAATAAGCATGAGTTCCTCAAAAGAGTTACAATTCGTTATACTTCTGTCCCATTATTGTGCCATGTAAGAACATAGGATAACCTCAATGACATTTGACCTGGAAACATTAGAACACACGCGACTTTGGGCCAAAGTTCGAAACTGCGACTAGAATAGATGGCTCTCTGATTAGCCGCAATGCACACGGGCGGAATGGCCTTTTCCCACTTTGTAAATCTTCGAGGACAATTTGAAAAAAATCTGCAACGGAAATGTTCAGACAGGGTGTTTTATTTACACCAAATACGATAGTATCTACCGCCTTGTCTTGTTATTTACTTGTGAGGATTCGGTACTCTCAGCACCGTGGCCCGGATCGTATTCCCGCTCATGGAATGGTTGTCTTGTTCAGCAAACATATCGGTGTACCAGTAATTCTGCCGATTTTCCGATGCTGGCAGGTCATTGGTTTTGTCCAAAACATTATGAAGGTTAACATAAAACAAATAGCTGCAGGTGCTGGAAATCTGAGCCAAAAACGAAAATTGTTTGTGCAGCGGAGCATGACTGGCAACAGAAACATCGACTCTCCTGCTCCTCGGATGCAGCCTGACCTGCTGTGCTTTTCCAGCATCACTCTGATCTAAAGTCAGGTTTCCAGCATCTTCAGTCCTCACTTTTGCCTAGTTTCTTCAGTGTCTCTGGTTCCCAATTCAAGAACTCCATCTCTAGCGGTTGTACCTCCGTGCTGAGGAGTTGAAGAGTGAAGAAAAGTAACTCACCCCCTCCATCTCTGGGGTAATTAGGGACTGAAAATGAATCGTGTCACATTGAAATATATCTACATGCGAATTAATCTCTGTCTTTTATTGGGAACAATCTCTTTCATTGTAACCATCAGGAAAGATCATTTCGTTCGCCAGAAAAAGAGATGAATATGTCACTAACCTTTGTTTGCTTCAGGTCCGAGAATACTCAGATCAATAGCTCCCTTGCTTACTTCTGCTGGTCATGTTCGCAAAGAGATATGGCAAATTGCCAAGTGTGATTTTCCTTTCAATAAATAATTTTGACACAGTTTGCCTGCAAATATCTATTCCTACCTTTGTGCTTTTCTTCTTTTACATTGGTGTCTCGCACCTTACAAATGACAGCAAAGGTATGAAAGGAGATGGAAGCATTTCGCTCATCAAGTCAACGGTAGCTTTCAATGAGATCACGGCTGATTTGGTCAATGCTCAACCGCTCTGAGCTGTATCTTGTCATGGCCGAGTGGTGAAGGCGATGGATTAGAAATCCATTGGAGTTTCCCCACGGAGGTTCGAATCTTGCCGATTACGTTATGAATGCTTTCCTGCTGGTACAATTTTCGCTCAAAGTTCAGAAAAACTATTTTGTGAACCAGGCCGGTAATTTGATTAGACTTGGGAAACTCGAGTTCTTCATCAGAAATGTTCCATATTTAAAACATTATCTCTGTTTCTCTTTCCAGATACACTGCTCGACACATCGGGTTTCTGCAGCTGTTCTTGAACGTCCTGAGCAGAAGTGCTGCTTTTCATTAGATTCCTTTAATCCCTGTCCACTGTTCTCTGACTCGGGTCAGTGGCAACACTTCCTCCTGCTCGTCAAAGTGCTCATTCCCCACTGCTCCCTCTCCCATCATTAGAAACAACCGCAGGAAATCGCCACTTAACCATCTTTGTTCCAAAGTGAAACTTATCAGCCTCGGGAATCTCTCCACCAAACGGGACTTCTCATCCCTGGACATGGTGTAAGCCAGAGGATTGTGAAGAGATACTGTGAAAATATTGTCAGTTGGCAGTTGAAAAAATGTTTAGGAAGCAAACCATATAATCTAGGCTCCAGCTTTGTAAATCTTGAGAAACTCTTTGGGAAATGGAATCAGAGGAGAATGAAGAAGTGTGAACTGTCGGACCGAGTAGAGGACGGGACATTGACTCTGAAGGTCTCGGGACAGGAACTGATCTGAGACATTGAAATCATTCTCGCTCACGTAAGTGAGGAATGCAAACTTCATCTGGACTCTGGGACAATGAAAAACTCTGGAACACTCAAGACAATGATCTGTTTCTGTTCGCCGAGCTTGAAGTTTTTGTTGGAAACGTTTCTTCCAGTGTCTAGGTGGCATCCTCAGTGCTTGGGAGCCTCCTGTGAAGCGCTTCTGTGGTGTTTCCTGCGGCATTTATAGTGGCCTGTCCTTGCCGCTTCCTGTTGTCAGTTTCAGCTCTCCGCTGCAGTGGCTGGTATATTGGGTCCAAGTCCATGTGTTTGTTGATGGAGTTTGTGGATGAGTGCCATGCTTCTGGGAATTCCCTGGCTGTTCTTTGTTTGGCTTGCCCTATAATAGTAGTGTTGTCCCACTCGAATTCATGTTGCTTGTCGTCTGTGTGTGTGGCGACTACGCATAGTTGGTCGCTTCGTTTCGTGCCTAGTTGATGTTCCTGGATGCGGATCGTTAGCTGTCTTCCTGATATTGTTCCTTCTATGTAGTGTTTGGTGCAGTCCTTGCATGGGATTTTGTATACTACATTAGTTTTGCTCATGTTGGGTATCGGGTCCTTAGTTCTGGTAAGCTGTTGTCTGAGTGTGGCTGTTGGTTTGTGTGCTGTTAAGAGTCCTAGTGGTCGCAGTAGTCTGGCTGTCAGTTCGGAGATGTTCTTGATGTGTGGTAGTGTGGCTAGTCCTTTGGGTTGTGGCATGTCCTCATTCCGTGGTCTGTCCCTTAGGCATCTGTTGATAAAATTGCGAGGATATCCGTTTTCGGCGAATACCTTGTATAGGTGTTCCTCTTCCTCTTTTTATAGTTCTGGTGTGCTGCAGTGTGTTGTGCCCCTTTTGAATAGTGTCTTGATGCAACTTCGTTTGTGTATGTTGGGGGTGGTTGCTCTCATAATTCAGGACTTGGTCTGTGTGTGTGGCTTTCCTGTGTACCTTTGTGGTGAATTCTCCGTTAGGTGTTCTCTGTACCATCACGTCTAGGAATGGGAGTTGATTGCCCTTTTCTTCCTCTCTGGTGAATCGGATTCCTGTGAGTGTGGAGTTGATGATCCTGTGTGTTTTCTCTATTTCCGTGTTTTTAATGATAACAAAGGTGTCATCCATGTATCTGAACCAGTGTTTGGATTGAATTTGCGGTAAGACTGCTCTAACCTTTGCATTACTGCTTCTGCTATGAGTCCCGAGGTCGGTGAGCCCATGGGTGTTCCGTTGATTTGTTCGTATATCTGCTTGTTGAATGTGAAGTGTGTTGTGAGGCACAAGTCCCAAGATTTAGGAAGATTAGGTAAGATTTAGGAAGCGTAGAATGGGTAGGAAACTGCAGGGGGTGAGCACATTAAAATGTGGAGCTTATTCAAGGAAAAGCTCCTGTGTGTCCTAGATAAGTATGTCCCTGTCAGGCAGGGAGGAAGATATAGAACGCGTGAGCCGTGGTTTACTAAGGAGGTGGAATCCCTGGTCAAGACGAACAAGAAGTCTTATGTTAGGAGAAAATGTGAAAACTCAGTTAGAGCGCTCGAGGGTTCCAACAATATCAGGAAAGATCTACACAGAGAGCTGAGAAGAGCCAAGAGGAGACCTGTGAAGTTGTTGGCAGATAGGATCAGGGTTAACCCTAAGGTTTTCCATAGGTATGTCAGGATTAAAAGAATGACAGAGTTAAATTTGGGACAATCAAGAATAATAATGGGAAGTTATGTGTGGAGTCAGAGGAGATAGGGGAAGCGCTAAGTAAATTTTCGACAGTGTTCGCTATAGAAAATGAAAATGTTGGCGTGGAAGATACTGAGATACTTGCGTCCAGAGTACTAGAGATTGAGGTTCACAAGGTTTAGGTGATAGAAATACTGCAGAGTGTGATAACAGACAAGTCCCCTGGACTGGATGGGATCTGTCCTAGTATCCTCTGGGAAGCAAGGGAAGAGATTGATGAGCCTTTGGCATCGATCGTCAAATCATCGTCATCTACAGGAATAGTACCTGTGGAATGGAGCATAGCATACGTTGTTCCCGTGTTCAAAAAGTGTCGTAGAGACAACCCTGGTAATTACAGATCAGTGAGTCTCACTGCAGCTGTTGGTAACGTGTTGGAAAAGGTTATTATGGATAGCATTTATGACCATCTGGAAAAGAATAATCTGATCAGGGACAGTCAGCACGGGGTTTTGTGATGGGTCGGCCTTGCCTAACGAATCTTATTGACTTTTTTGACAAAGTGACCAAACAGGGAGATTACAGTAAACCGATTAATGTGGTGTATATGGGTTTCAGAACGTTGTTCGATAAGGTTCCCCACAATAGCCTATTATACAAAATGCGGTGGAATGGAATTGTGGGAGAGATTGCAGCTTTGATCAGTAATTGGCTTGCCAATAGAAAACAGTGTTGTAGTTATTGGAACATGTTCTTCTTGGTGTCCAGGTACTGGCGGCATACTACAAGGGTCGGTGTTAGGTCCACTGCTGTTACATGAGATCTAACCTTGCCAATCAGTCTCCCATGGGGAACATTGTTGAACGCCTTACTGGAGTCCATATAGATCACATTTACTGCTCTGCCCTCATCAATCTTCTTTGTTACTTCTTCAAAAAACTCAATCAAGTTTGTGAGACATGATTTCCCACGCACAAAGCCATGTTAACTGTCCCGAATCAGTCCTTGTCTTTCCAAATACATGTACATTCTGTTCCTCAGGATTCCCTCCAACAATTGGAGTATTCTTGGCAGATGCAGTTTCATGTAGGGGATGCGAGGTCATATACTTTGTTGGGAAGAATCAAAAGACACGCTACTATTAAAATCGATAGAAACGCAAAAGATGTGCAGTGCAGAGGAGTCTCAGTGTTCTTATACATGAAACGAACAAAGGTTAATCACATATTTACTTCTTGCTGGCAAAAGAAAGCCTTTTCTGATGCTCACAATTAAAGAGATGGTTTCCAAGAAAATAGGAAAATTAAGTCACCAGTAGAGTAATCAATTACCAAGATATCCCTCGTGATGTTTTATTGGACATGTGGGATGTTTTTGATTATAGTTCTCCAAACGTTTTTACAATGGAACCAAGAGTGTTAGCTGGGAAGTTAAGATCACGCATGACTATTGCCATTTTTGTCACTCACACACAATATTTTTTCCTTGTACCATTTATTTCGCTTTATGGTTACTGCGAGTGGGCTTGTAAACGACACATGCTTGTGAGTTCATTCCTCACTGTTCCTCAACTCCAGCCAAACAGACTTTACATCCTTATTTCCTGAAGCAAGGTAATCTCTAACAATTGCAGAGATGTCATTAAAACTTCGATATTTCCCAGGCCTCTGTATATCATCTTACAATATTAATTGATCCTTTACTGTGTTGCAGTTGCGCATAAGAAGAGAAAAATAGCATAGAAAATGGTGGACCTCCGCTTCACACACACGTTATTGAAGCGAAAATGCAGATTACTGCCCATAATACGATCGTGGAAGCATGTGCCGAACCCTCAGGAAACACAGAATAAGTGCAGTGCCAGAGTGTTACATGTGTTCCATCAGGAGTTACCTCACACATGGAAGTAACCAGTGTTGCAGACGGTCATATCATCCGAGTTCCAAGCCTTGTAATCAGAGACATTCAATAATCTGTGCATAACTGCCTGGAACAGCAGTCCAAGGCGTTTACAGTCCAGATGAAATTATGAATGCAGCTCTCTAGTTGTCAGCCTCTTTCCCCTATGTCGTGTTTCGTGCAGTCCCAGCGTGGAATCTCGTCAACCACGTTTGACCTGCACATGATGCGTATTGGGCCTTGTTTTCTCGTGAGTTGTTGTCTGAGTAAGGCTCTTGGTTTCTGTGCTGTCATAAGTCCGAGTGTTCGGAGGAGTCTGGATATCGTTTTCCAGAATTTGTTTTTAATACAGGGAAGCATGATTTTAAAATTACCTCAAAGCATATCCTCGTTGCGAACTTTGTGTGCCATGCATCTGCGAATGAAGGTGTGCGGATATTGGTTCTTGGCAAAGAATTTGTGTGGGCGTCAGTCCAGCAGTTCCTAGTCGCAAAACGTACAAAAGGCAAGGTCCACACATTCGACTAGAATAGCACAACAATAATAGGACAGGGCAAGCAGAAGACAGCCAGACAATTCCTGGAAGCAGGCCACTCATCCACGGATTCCATCCGTTGAACCCAATCTGCAATCCCAACAGACAAAAGCAGCGGGAATGAAACCAAATGAATTCGTACCAGAACATGAGAGCAGCGCTTCTCAGGAACCTCTGCAGCGCTGAGAATGTCACCCAGACAGGCGAGGAAAAGACTGCAAACCATCTTCCTCGCGTCACCGAACTTTTCAACAAGAACTCCAGAAGCATCCGAACTTCATATCTTTCTGCTCCAAAACACTCCGCCTTTCCACAACAGAGAATTGCACACTCAACTACTGCATGTAAGATGAGAATACCAGCCCCTACACTACCAAGGGCGGCAGTAAGAGCGAGGGGAAACAGCTGCCACTGTCATTCCACAGCTACAAACGCTCTCTTTGAATGGTACATTTTCGTATGAATGTCAGGGCAGCAGTAGAATATGGGAACTAAACAGCCTGCGTTGTGTATTCATATTCTGGACAATATGAGTTGTTCACAGTTTTCCCTGAAAGTGAGTGGACATCGTTATTTCACCGCTGTTGTGAAGCCAGATCCTGCACTGAATCTGCTCCCTCATTTTTTGTTGTTGTGGCTAAAAGGTGGGCAACTGCAACTTGAAACTTTGTTATATTTCTCTCATTTCCTTCATTGCTGTCCTGGTGAGGGAGGCTGGAGATTAGCTCGCTCGATCAGATGGAGGCACCAACATATTGTTGACCTAATTTAATCGAGAATATAATTGGTAATATTCACTTTGCATGGTACATTTTTCTGTTTTGTTTTATGTTACTTGAGCACTTTCTGTTACTTGGCAATGCACTAAATCTCCAGAATGTCGGGAAGCTCCGTTTGGAATTGTTTCGGTACTATTTGTGTGAGCAGTTCTTGATATACACGTCTCGCACTTCCTCACAGACAGAAGTAATGAGTTTGTGTGCCTGAAAATGACTCTGCCTTTCGAGGTTTGCACCTGGTCCACGTTAACAGCTGTCAGTTTTTGGATTCTCTGGAGAGTTGAGGGGATAACACCATTTGTGAGCTTTTTTTTAGTCAACGAAATTATTTGATGGAGAACTTGGGAATGTATCAAGGAGAATGGTCATTGTCTGTAAATGTCTGGAAAACTTTTCTCTCTGTGTCATTTCAAAACATTACGCTTCAAGAAAAAATAAAATTCAAACACGCTGACTTAGTAACAAACAGCATGCGTTTTTGCAAGTGGTCTATTGAAACTGTTGTCAGGTACTGGAGTGTCACAGAATTGCCGAGCACAGAAGCAAACCTTCCTATCCAACTTGCACCTGCTGAACAGATGACCGTAACTAATCTAAACATATTTGCCAATATTTGTCCCTTATCTCTCCGAACACTTCCTGTCTGCATACCCATTTAGATGCCTTTGAAGTGTTGTGAGTGCACCAAACTCTGCCACTAAATGTGGCAATTTATTCCACACGCACAAGAAAGTCTGCATTAAAAACAAGTGTCGCTCACATCCCTTACAAATTGTACTGCTCTCACATTAAACCTATGCTATCTCGCTTTAAACTCACGTGACCTCTGAAAAAGTGTAGATTGACTATGTTCTCTGCTCGTCTACCTCATGATTTTATAAACATTTCCAAGGACAACCCTCAGGCCTGAAGCTCCGGGGAAAACTGTCGAAGAATATTAAGCTTCTCACTAATGTCCACACCGTGTAAACCTTTCAAATCGTTGTAATTTTTTTTTTAATTATGCAAAGGTATTCATAGAAAGTGCCAGGGGAAATTGCCTGAAGTGACGCGATGCTGAAACATTAGTCTTGACAGGTTTGGCGCTTAGTTATCGTCAGGGAGCGTCGCCGAGTGGTTTAATGTAGGTAAAAACAATGAATGCAGATGCTGGAGACCAGATTCAGGATTAGTAGTGCTGAAGTTCAGGCAGCATCCGAGGAGCAGTCAAATCGACGTTTCCGGCAAAACCCTGTATTCCTGATGAAGGACTTTTGCCTAAAATGTCGATTTTACTGCTCCTCGGATGCTGCCTGAACTGCTGTGCTTTTCCAGCATCACGAATCCAGAGAGGTTTCATGTGCTGGGTTTAGGGTCCAGTCTCTATTGCGTCGTGGGTTTGAAACCCAACTTTGCAATAGAACAAATGCAGGCAGCTTTTTATGACAGAACTACACAGGTCCTGATATTGTTTTATGAGTGTGTTTGTACCTCCTCGGCTCTCCCACCCTCTCTGCGGTAAACACTGGTACATGAGCAACTGATTCTTAAAATAATGAGAACTACTGCTGTCCACATCCTCTCGAGCACTGTGCATTTGGATGTGTACACGCACAATTTTGCTGCCAGTTGCTGTGTCTCAAATGGTCAGAGCATTTGGCTGAAATGTTGGTTCTCCTAGCCCAAAAAGAGCACAGAGCTGTACATCTCTGTGACTCGATGACTCTATGACTCTATGTATTGAGACCGACCATGTACTGACAATACAACCATGAAAACTCATCCATGATTGACCCTGAGTCCGCTGTGAGCGAAACGGTCACGTGCAGCAGAATGTGACCCCACTCTCTACAAGCCCCCGCTGCCACCAGAAAGGGGCCACAGCCGTTTCAATCAGCGGCTTCCTGCCCAGACCTGGGACACAGCTCATGGAAACTCCTTCCTCAGGAACGGCTGTTATGGTGTGAAAGGGTAAACAAAATCTATTTCAAATTGGAAATGGCTTCAGAAGATTGTTCCTGTTTTTAAAACATTTTATAATCAGAATTCCTGTCTCGAATATTAGAAGTGGTAAACTTTGTAGGCAGGTAGAACAAAGAAAGTGTTGATGGTGAGGACTCTGTCTCTTCAGCAGATGGGATTCCCTGAGGTATTTTCCCGATTGATTTGCAGTCTGCCAGATTGTCTGGGAATCACTTCGGCGACCTAAGGATCAGGGTCAAAATATGAAAATATTAACAGAGAATCGTAAATCCCGTGGCAAGGCCTAAATGGATTGTAATGGTCTGAAGGAATAAATCTGAGAATTGAAAGACTTGAAAAATGTTATTTGCAATGGGGAGGAATGCATGAGATTTTTTAAAATTGCCGTGTCAGCTGAATTAAACTCAGTATGAAATCATAAATTAACCAACAACAAGCCTGTCCTGGTTCGCTCAGTCGGTAGAGCTTGAGACCTTTAATCTCAATGATGTGGGGTCGAGACCCACGCAGGGCGCTGTTGTTTGCTTATCGGTTTGCCGCTCTCCATTAATATTGCAAGAGCGAATTCGCTCACTGAGGCAGGTTTTGTTGACACATTTTTTCCTCCGTTTTTGATCATCTCTTGGTTTCTGAGTGAAAACTGTCTCCACTGTACTGAAGGTGCAAGAGACAAGGTGATCAGTTCAGCCGAATATGCTTTAAACGATGTTCCTTCCAAAACGTGAGTTAACATTCCAAACGTGCCCCAACCAAAATGTCCAGAGACGTCGAATGCGAATGGCCACATGACAGTGACAGCTGCATGTCAAATGGTGCTGTAATATAATTAACTGAATGAGAATGCTCTGATGGAAACCGAATGGAACTCTCCCTGAAATTTTCCCAATTCACTCGGTAAATGATGCTGTTGTGTACCCATATAGGTTTACGTTATAAACAGCTTATTGTCAGTAACAGGGGTGGGGGTGAGGCAGGAGAGTGAGGTTTCCGTGTGGGTCAGAAGTGATTTGTTCGAACAGGGAATTCAAACGTCCACAGAGCAGACATAGCTGATTAGTCCAGGATCACACTTCTCCCTTCTGTTTCAGTACCAACAAAAGAAATTGCGGGAAAATCTCAGCAGGTATGGTAGAATCTTGGAATGGAAAACCGAGTTAAATCTTCAAGACCAGTGACACTTATTTCTCCATATCCATCTCCGTCTACCTTTTTTATTGAATATCTCCTGACTCTCAACTTTATACTCAGTTTATCTTTTATTACTCCGTCTCCAAACATTCTCCCAGTCTCAAACTTTAATAGCAGATCTGTTCCATCTCTCACCTCGCCGAGTTATGAGAGGAGGACTTCGAAATGCACGATTAACTCTGTTTCTATTTCCTTAGATACTGGATGGCCAGAGACCAGATGGCATCGGAGGACAGTTAGAGCTTTCAGCCCATCTACTCTGCCCGCCATTCGGTCATGACTCATATCGTTCCCAAACCAATTTTCAGCTTTCTATCTGTGACACTTAGCTCCCCTGAATTTAGGAACCAGTCTTTTTCCCAGAGTGCGAATGAAACCGTCCCAACCATCTCCACATCTGCTGGCAGCTGTTACACCGTATCTGTGTGTGATCGAGCTCAATTTCAGTCCCACACAGCAAACACGTCTGTTCTGAGCAATGCAATCCCCGCTGCATGACAGATCGATCGGGTCTCCGACCCCACGGTTTTTCTGCGAGGCAGTAGTTATATCCTTCACCACCCATGGCAAGGACCGGTGATTCAAAATGTGGGGACAAAGAACGATAGGCACAAGAGTTTGTACAGGTTCGGTCGAAAGGGTTATTGCCAACTTCAGTGGAGTCCCTGCTTCAGAGTCTGGGTTTGAATCGCCCAGGCCTGGATAAAATTCCAAGTCAGGAAATGAAGATTTATTTCTCCACTTCTTGTGGCTAATCTGAATGAAAACCATTTTCTGCTTCCACAGACCCGGTTCTGCCAGAAGGAATCCAGTGATTGATCCCATCCAACTGGAATCATGGAGTCACAGAGATGTACTGCAGGGAAACAGACACTTCGTTCAAACCTGCCCATGCTGACCGGAAATCCCAACCCAATTTGGTCCCTCTTGCCAGCACATGGCCCATATCCATCCAAATCCTTCCTACTCATATACCATTTCAAATGCCTCTTAAATGTTGCAATTGTATGAGCCTCCATCACATCCTCTGGCTGCCATGGCAGCACATACACGAATAAATTGTCACTGCAAATCCCCTCTAAGGATGTCGCCTTTCTGAGCTGAAACTATCTCGCTGTTCATTCAATGTCGCTATGTCTAATTCTTGAACTCCCTCCCTATCGACATCATGGCTGTATCATTGTATTGAGCACTTCGAGGACGAAGTAAAGTAACTTACCATCTCAATCTCTTGAGTAATTATGGTTGGGCAGTGAAGCCTATCCCAAAGAGTGACGTGCATTCTCCAGAATTTCGTTTGAAAAAGCTACAGTTTCCAAGTGGACACCGGAAAGTGATCCGGAAATAGTGTAAAGTTTCGAAGGGAAAGTAGGATAAACTGAAAGTCAATGATGACTGGGATGAATGAGGCGGAAAGTGAGTGAGAAGCTGTTGGTACAAGGATCAATGTCAGTGCTAATGGTTTAGCCCTTACTGCCTACTGTTCACATCGACTCACACACGACTCCTGGTAGATTCACCACAATTACCCTGGTCTCTTGGTATGAGTTTCATATGGTATGGCTCTCATTGTCTGCTGTCACCATTCGTTGATTTTAGGCAAACGACAATGGCATCATAGAAATCCTATAATTGGAGTGAAACTGTTTTTTTTTTATTCTGGTCTATTATGAATACTATTTAGAATTGTAAAAGCTCATTACGTTTTCAGTGAACAAATGTCACCTGATCTCAGACCTAAGTAACACAGACATTACTTGGAGACTATGAGCCCAGTTCTACACACTCTGGTCGGGGGGCGGGGGGCGGAGAAAGCCACGGAACAGCCTTCTATTTTAACACTTTTCCAAGAATAGAAGTGAAAAACGAGGGATATTGACAGACAGAGAGTGTGAAAATGTAGAAGAGAGTGAGATAGTACAGAGAGACTAAGGGAGACAAACATGAAATTCTCCATTCACCATGGCTGCTCATTGACATAAAGGCCTTTTGCCTTTTGCCCTGAAATCAGTTGGGACCCTTTATAATCTTGGGTCCGAGACATCTAACATAGGTAAACGCCAGACGACACTCTTGGCGGGATTACCTGGACTGCCCTGTCTGCCTGAGTTAGCCGATTTAGTATCTTCCTATACGTCCTTTTAACTGCATTGAAGTAGATACCCACACCGACCCTGAAGATACAATCTTTCGTTTTTTGTGCCTGTCGTACCCATGGTCCCAAATTCTGACACCTGTCGCTGGATGCCTTCGCCAATGATCCGTGAGGAAAAAAGCCTTCCACATCAAAAAGACAGGGTCTAATTACCGTCACAGATACTTAAAAACGTTTAAAGTGACAGCACATCTGTGATCATTCCAATAAAATTCGCACAATAACAACTGATCTGGTTTAACCAATCTCCAGAACCAATCCTTCTCTTATGATTTGTCAGGACCATCGCGGTGTATGTGTGCTGTGCAGTGCAGCATATCTCCAGCAAGAAAATCGGTGTTAATGGGATTAACATGGCTACTTGCTTCCTGGGTGAGTGAATCGCTCATGGAACCTATCGCTCTCTGACATGCATCAGGGGTCATGATTCGTATTTTCCAGACTGCACTGTTAAATCTTCTTTTTGTATTACCTGCAAGCCCGTCGGAGTACTGTGCAAATCCGACCCCAGTCTCACTATGAGATCTCGAGACATCAGATTTAAAGAACAGAATTCCGATAACAGAAATGAGAATTGGAATGTTTCCCCATTACTGGTTTCGCACAATAGGGGTGCGGTAAAACTCTCTCGTGTCACGAATCCTGATGCACCGATTAAGTTCAGGAAGCTTCCGTTCATCTTTATTTGCGTCGACTCTCTGAACTTCCTTGATTTATGACCTGAATATGTTGCCCTTGTATCTTCCAAAAAGTAAGAGGTGCACCTTCCACATATAACATAGATGTAAGCATTGACTTATATGCATCATCGTTGTACTGAAAATTTAGTTCATGCTTCGCAAACCCAATGCTCAGTGTAGAGGTGGGACATGTTTCAGTGCCCATAACGTGAGGAGTAGAGATGAGCATAAGGGAGTATTCGTTGCCAAGCATACTGCAAAGAGGTTTACCTGTAACTTTGGGGCTGCCCACCTCCACCTCAACCTTCGTCCATTAGTCACCCTGCTGCCCAGCCTCCACGGCCGATTGAGACTGTCTGGACGTGCACTGTCTCATTGCTCTGCAAACAAAGCACCCGCCATATTTACCTCTGCCAGCTCTTCTTTTCACGCAGCACCTCCTTCCAACGGCTGGGCGACCATTTGCATCATAGTAAGCTGAGCTTTATGTGTTTGCTGTTCCATCTTTAATTTCCGTTTTTCCTTCTCTTGGGCCAGAAAGTTTTCAGCATGTAGCGCGTGGAGTTCCATCAAATTCAGGTTTCCCGTGTCCCAGGTAATACATTGGCAAGACGCATCATGTAATGGGTGCCTTATAGCTTTCACATATTCCCCTTAAATCACAATTTGCTTCTTCTTAACACCACTTCAAGGTCAGTGGCCTGAAACATTCGAGTTCCATTCCAGATATGGAGTTGTTTTTTTCTAATTCCTTGGCTGTTGATATGGTAGTTTGTTGGCCTTGTACGTCTGCTTTTAGTTCGGTTTAAATATACATAGATTTTCTTTCTGTCTGCAACACTTGCCCTCTGAAAAGTCAGGCCCTTACTTTTATTGTTTCCCTGTGCTTTTATTGGTTTCAAAAGAAATGTTAATTTTCCATTATAATGGACATCACATTATTTTCACAGTTCGGTGCAGCATCGAGGGCCGTCGTGCCTGTACTGCACCGTAACGTTCTATGTTGTAAGATACATTTCCTGCTGGTTTCCGATGTCTCTCCTCACTGTGGAAACTTCCAGACACATCTTCCAGTGATTTGTCTGCGCTTCATTCAATCCAGAAAACTGCAGTTCCTGCTGAGAATGTGATCTCTCTACAATGGAGAGAGGAAAACAGTGTCGGTGACAAAGCTGAGATCTTTGTCTAGAATCAACAAAAATTACCTCGCTCTTCCAGTGTCCTGTCACTTTAACATTGCATTGTGTACCAAAGTCATCATACCAGACTCTGGTCTGCTGCAGTTCTTCTTCCAGGCACAGCGCAAGCTGGAAAATCGGCAATTCATTTTCTACTGAAAGACCATGCAGATTTCAGGACCCAACATCGAGTTCAATCATTTTGGATCCTGTCCGCCCTCTTCCACATTTTTCACACACCTATAAATCCCATCAGTTCCCAACACGAATCATTGGACTCGAAACGCTAACTGTCCTTTCACATCATAGATGGACAAGAGCTGCTGATTTTGTTCAGACATTTTGGCATTTCTTCAAAGAACATTTCTTTTTCCATTGTAATCGCAAGTCTGCAGGAACTGTCTGTTTGCAGGAGTAGAAGTTCACAGGAGATGAAAATAATGCCAAGGGCTGGACCATTCCCATTGTGAAGGTAGATGAGCTAAGCAGGGGCTGTGTAACTCAGCACAGAGAAGGCTGAGTGAGAAACTGATTAACATGCACATATTATGAAGAGGATAGATATGTATGACAGGAATAAGGCTTTTCGGGAAGGAATAATAACCAGTGACATAGATGAAAAGCAGGAGAAAAGGGTTTAGAGGAGATTTAGGAAAAACGCTTTCACCCATAGAGTGTTGTTCATCTGGAATTTCTTATTTGAACGTGTGGTAATGCTAAGTGTTATGAGGACATTTCAGCAGTATGTAGCCGAACACTTGAAGATCCAGAGCACACGTGGATGAGGACCAGATTCTGGAAAGTGTGACGAGGTCAGATGGAGGTGAGGTGGGTGTCCCGAACGAAATCGTTCTAAGGCAAACTTTTGTGCTGAAAACTGGGTGAGGCCGCCACTCTCTGGTGCAATGGAAAGCGCGTTGAATTTCTATGCCTTTCTTAAGACTGCCATTCAAAGGTTGTGGATGCAAATCTCATCAGAGTCGAGTTTTAGTTTATAGTTTGAACGGTGTTCAGACCAGACTCGGCTGCTCATCTGCAAAACCTATGACATTCATGAAGAAACCCAACTGGCTCCAAATGCAACATTTTCCTCTCAGCGATGAATAACCTCGATGTGTATTTATGGTAGAGATCGATAAATATGTGTTAGCCACTTGGCAACATAATGGTATGAATACGATTGAAAACGACATAAAGGTGTTGTGTGAGCTATGATGGTACAGAATGGCGTGGCCGGCAGGAGCGGTGTTAAGAATGGCCTACTTTTGCTCCATTCTGCTTGAGTCTTTTCTGGCCCAGGTTTTTAAACAATCACAATGAGAACAATGTGAATCGACACCAATTAATATTTTCTGTCTCACTTCCACTTTGCTCCCCTCCAAGCTGGAATAGATAGCTCCTGTTTCAGCTTTAGGTCAGACAGTGGAGGATTCTCACAAGTTCTCTGTCAGGCTGAACATCGCTTCATATAGGTTTCCAAATGGACACATGGAGCAAGCGATTACATGGATGCTGGGGATTGAGAGACAGATTTCCCTCTTGCTGGGCTAGAATTCTGGCCAAGGTAATGAACGTGAATTTCTGACATTTTGGAACTTACTCTGGATTCTTGCGGCTTTACTAATTAACCTAAAATTCAAGAAAAATGCCTTCACTGTCCACCTTATGGCAACCTCTGATCATCTTCTATGTCTCTCTAAATTCACCCTTCAAACTTCTTGTCGCTATCAAAAACCGCCTCAAGTCCCTCAACCTTTCCTCGTAAGACCGTCTCTCCATAGAAGGCAACATCCTAGAAAATGTCCTCTGCACCCTTTCCAATGCTTTTACATACATCATATAATGTGGCGACCAGAAATGCACGCACCCTACGAGTGCGGCCACACCAGTTAATTTCTGGATCTGCAAAGTGATAATTTCGCTCTGAAACTGAATCACTCTCTGAAGAAAAACTAACACACCGTACTCCTTGCAAACAAACCTGTCAACGTGGGTGGTAACTTTCAGAGTTTTATATACATGGGCACCGAGATCGCTCGGCACATCTACACTTCCAAGAATATTACAATTAGCCAAGAACTCTTGGTTCTTGTTGTTCCTTCCAAAGTAAATTATCTCACACTTTTCCACATTAAAATCCATTTGCCACTTCTCAGGTCAGCTCTGTAACCGTCAGCAGATATTGGCACTATTGACAACATCGTCGATCTTAATGTCATCTTCAAACTTATGAATCCATCATTCCATGCCCTAATCCAGGTCATTTATAAAAATGACAAACAACAGCGGACACAAAAAGGAACCTTGTAGTACACCATCAGTTACTGAACTCCAAGATTATAATTTCCTATGAACTACCACACTCTGTCTTCTTTCGGCGAGCCAATTTCTGATCCAAACCGCTAAACCATCCTCTATCCCATGACTCTGTATTTCATGCAACAGCCGACAGTGCCTTACTGAAAACCATATCCACCACATCAACCTCTTTACTCTCGTCCACCTGTTTGCTCACCTTCTCAAAGACCTCAATAAGGTTTGTGAGGCACAACCTGCTATTGATAAAATCGTACTCATTATGCCGAATCAACTTCTTACTTTTTCGATGATCATAAATCCTATCGCTCATAATCTGTTCCAAAACGTTAGCTGCAACAAAGCTAAGGATCACTGTTCTATAATTACCAGCATTGTCTCTACTCCTCTTCGTGAAGAAGGGGACAATATTTGCTAAACTCGGGTCTTCTATCACTAATGACATAAACGCTGACGAAATAAAGCTTATAGTCAAAAGTTCTGCAATCTCCTCCCACAATTCGCAGAGAATCCTTGGATACATCCCATCAAGTCCAGGGGACAAACCTATTTTTAGACTTCCATGAATTGCTAACCACTCCTCTTTATGAATGTCAATTTCGTTTATTCTAATAGGTTGCATCTCAATATTCACTTCGACAACATTGTCTTTTTCATTTTTGATATGATAAAAAAAATCCATTCAGCGTCTCTGCTATCCTTGGACTCCGCTGACAACTTCATACTTCTGTTCTTGACAGGCCATAATCATATGCTAGACATTCTTTTATTCTTGAACTATCAATTGAAAGCTTCAGGATTATTTCTGCCAGACAAAGACTTCTCATGCCTCCTCTTCGCTCGAAGTAGCTCTCTCTTTAGGACCTTCCTGGTTAGCTTTTAATTCCCAAGCGTCCTACCTCAGCCTTCATATCTCATGTTTACATACGCCTCCTTCTCCTTCTTCCCTCAAGAGATTCAACTTCTTCAGTAAACCCAGCTCTCTGTGTCGACCTCATATTCCCTGCATGACGCATACATAATTACCAAGGACATGCAGTAGCTTTTCCCTGAACAAGCTCCATATTTCAGGTGTGCACAACCCTTGAAGTTACTTTCCACATGCGGTGCATCTTAACTCTTGCCTAATCGCATCATAATGGCCTTTCTCCCCGCGATACCTCATGCTCTGCAATAAATACCTATTCCTATCCATCACTAAATAAACATAACCGAATTGTGGTCACTATCAACAAAGTGCTCACTTACCTCCAAAGACAACAACTGGCTGAGTTCATTACCCATGAGCAAATCCAATGTGGCTTTGCGTCTTGTTGGCCTGTCTACATGCTGCGTCAGGAAACCCTCCTGCACACATTGGACAAAAACTGACCGATCCATGGTGCTGAACCGATAACATTTCCAATCAGTATTTGGAAAGTTAAAGCTCCGCATAACAACTACCCTGTCACTTTTGTTCCTATCCAGAATCATCTTTGCAATCTTTTCCTCCAGAAATCGAGAGCATTTTTGTGGTGAGCTCTCCATTCCTGATTCTATTCTCAGTCCATTCTACTTCAGCAAATTCAGTCGCGTCCTCACCAATATCCTTTTTGCTGCCATATTACTGTCCTTGACGAATAGTGCCACATCTCCCCCTCTGAAACGACCCTCCTGTTCGGACTGAAAAATCGAAGCTGAGGTACCAAGAACAACCATTCTCTTCAGTCCTCCGTTCATGTTTCTGAAATGGCCACAACATCGAAGTCCCAGGTAACAACCCATGGCACCAACCTTATCCCAGATGTTTCTGGCGTTGAAGCAAACACACTTCAAGCCACCTTCATTCTTGCCAGTACCCTCTTGTAAAACTGAAACGCTATTTATGACAAAAGCACTCATAACCACTTGCAAACTGGAGCTACAATTCAGCTTCCCACTCCGCGGCTAAATTCATTCAAACCCTCATGAAGAGCTTTGGCAAATTATCCCCTCAGGGTATTGGAAGTCTTCTAGTTCAGGTGAAGACCATCCTGTTTGTAAAGGTTCATCGACTCCAGTATGAGCCCCAACTATCCAGGTATCGGAATCTCTCCCTCCTGCACCATTCTTGCAAAAACATTTTCAAATGCTCTCTCCCTACACTTCACCTCACTATGACGTAGAATGGGCAACAAATCAGAGAGAACAACTCTGTTTGTTCTAGATTTAAGATGTCACCCTCGATCCTTGAAATTCTGCCATACATCCACATCACTTTTATTACTGATGTTGGTGCATATGTGGACAATGACTTGGGGTTGTCCACCCTCTCCCTTAAGGATCCTGAAAACACGATGCGAGGTATCACAAACCCTGGTAGCTGGGAGACAACACACCAAACACGAGTCTGACCTATATCCACTGAATCGCAATCTGTTCCCATCAATATGGAGTCCCCAATACCAAATGCTCTCCTCCTCCCCCGCATCCTTCTGAGAAAAAGGTGCAAACTCTGTGCCAAAGAACTATACCCTATGGCTTTCCCCTCGGAAGTCATCCCACCCAAAAATAACAAATATGGTATACATGTTACTGAGGGGCACGGCTACAGCAGATCCCTGCACTGTCTGCCTATTAGCGTTTCGGCTCCCGACTGTATCCGATCTATCTATTTCTTGTACCTGAAGTGTTACTGCCTCCCTATAACTTCGCTCAATTCCACTCAGACTCCAAATGATCTGATATCAAGCTACAGTTCCCGAACGCAGTTGCCGAGAAACTTAGTGTGGCCGTCACTAAGTGCCATGGCCAGCTGTCCCGAGGAGCTATACGTACAGACAGAAAGCATCCTGAAGAGCAGCACAACAGTAATAGAACATGGCAATCAGAAGGCAGCCATAGATTTTCTAGAAGCAGGGCACCCATCCATGGATTCCATCAATAAACACATTGATCAGGATCCAATCTGGAACACCAACAACGGACCCAGCGGCAATGAAACTAAATCAATTCCAAACGCCACAGGACAGTAGGCTTCACAACAGGCTCTGCAACCCTGAGGATGTTACCCAGAACTGTGAGGATCCCACTTCCCAGCACCGCAAAACATTCCAACAACATTTCCATGAAGCACACGAGCTTCGCATCTTTCTGCTCCAAAGCACTCCGATTTTTCACAGCAGAGAATTGTACAGTGAACTCCCGCGTGCAAGGTGAGGATGCCAAACCCAACACGATCAATAATGGCAGTGAGAGCGAGGGCAACAATTTCCATTGTCATATGGACAGCCACAAACACTTTCTTTGAAAGGTACCTTTAAATATGAAAGTCTGTGCAGCAGTATAATCGGGGCAACAAGTCGCCTGCGCTGGATATTCATATTTCAGACAATTTCCTTTGTTCACGGTTTTCACTGAAAGTGAATGGATATTACTCTTTCATTGCTGATATGAAACCAGATTCTGCATTGTATCTGCTCGCCGTTTTTGTTGTTGCATTGGCGAAAAGGTTGGCAATCGCGATGAGAAAAGTTTTTTGTATTTCTCTCATTTCCTTCATTACTGTCCTGGTGAAGGGGGCTGGTGATTGGTCCTCTCGATCAGATGGAGTCATCAGCGCATTGTTGACCTAATTTCATCACGATTGCAATTGGTAAACTTCATTTTTCATGGGTTATTGCTGTTCTGTTTTGTTTTATGTTTGTTGAGCACTTCCTGTGACTTGGCAATGCACTAAATCTCCAGTATGTCCTGAATTGCCTCGCTGCCGTTTCTCTGAGCAGTTCATGACATAATCGGCTTGCACTGCAACAAAGGCAGCATGCATGCTTCGGTGTGCCTGGCAATGGTCCACACTTTCTGTTTTTCTTCTGTTCCACATGAAGAGCTGTCAGTTTCTGGATTCGTTGGAGAGCTGAGGGGGGTAACATTATCAGTGCGATATTATTCTTCAGCCAAACTCTTTGATGGCAAAGTTGGGAAGGTGCCAAACGAATGG
This sequence comes from Chiloscyllium plagiosum, assembly GCF_037043375.1. Classification (NCBI taxonomy): domain Eukaryota; kingdom Metazoa; phylum Chordata; class Chondrichthyes; order Orectolobiformes; family Hemiscylliidae; genus Chiloscyllium; species Chiloscyllium plagiosum. Next base: position 91,868,292 of record NW_028270159.1, read on the forward strand.
TCATTGGCAGCAAAAGTCCAGAAAGACCCTCATCGCTGGGTCAACTGGTCCCATCCACCCTCCAGAAATATAGGCAAACGCGCTGACAGCGTAACAAACAGAGTGCGTTTTTTGCAAATGGTCCATTAAAACTGGTGTCAGCTGCGGGAGCACATCAAAGATGCCGAGCACGGAAAAAGACCCTACTATCGAACCTGTCCCTGCTGAACAGATAACCGAAATTAATTGAACCATATTTGCCAAAATGTTTTCCTTATCTCTCCGAACGCTTCCTGTCTATATACCCATTAGGATGCCATTGAATGTGCCTTAAATGTGGCAAATCATTCTGCACACACAAAAATGTCTGAGTGAACTCGCTGAGATTCTGCATGACACCATGACCAAACTTTGGGCCAAAGTTGGAAACTGCGACTAGAATAGTTGGCTCTCTGATTAGCCGCAATGCACAATGGGCGGAATGGCCTTTTCCCACTTTGTGAACCTTCGAAGACAAGTTGAAAACATTCTGCAACGAAAATGTTCTTGTGAGGATTTACTTATGAGGATTCGGTAGTCTCAGCAACGTGGCCCGGATCTTATTCCCGCTCATGGAATGGTTGCATTGTTCAGCAAACATATCGGTGTACCAGTACTTCTGCCGATTTTCCGATGCTGGCAGCTCATTGGTTTTGTCCAAAACATTATGAAGGTTAACATAAAACAAATAGCTACAGGTGCTGGAAATCTGAGCCAAAAACGAAAATTGTTTGGGGAACGCATTACGACTTGTAACAGAAATGTCGACTTGCCTGCTCTTCGGATGCTGCCTGACCTGCTGTGCTTTTCCAGCATCACTCTGATCTAAAATCTGGTTTCCAGCATCTGTAGTTCTCACTTTTACATCGATCCTTCAGTGTCCCTGGTTCCCAATGCAAGAACTCCATCTCTAGCGGTTTCATGTCTGTACTTCCATGCTGAGGAGTTAAAGCGTGAAGAAACGTAACTCACTACCTCCATCTCTGGAGTAATTAGGGACTGAAATGAATCGTAACACATTGAAGTATATCCACATGCGACTTAATCTCTGTGTTTTATTGGGAACCATCTCTTTCATTGTAACCATCAGGAAAGACCATTTCGTTCGCCAGAAAAAGAAATAAATATGTCACTAACTTTTGTTTGTTTCAGGTGCACGAACATTCAGATCAATAGCTCCCTTGATTACCTTTGCTGGTCATGTTCGGAAAGAGGTCTAGCAAATTGCCAAGTGTGATTTTCCTTTCAATAAATAATTTTGACTCAGTTTGGCTGCAAATATCTTTTCCTACCTTTGTGCTTTTCTTCTTTTACATTGGTGTCTCGCACCTTAAAAATGACAGCAAAGGTATGACAGGAGATGGAAGCATTTCGCTCATCAAGTCAGCGAGAGCTTTCAATGAGATCACGGCTGATTTGGTCAATGCTCAACGCTGCTTCGCTGCCTGTCGTTTTGGCCGAGTGGTTTAGGTGGTGGATAAGAAATCCATTGGGGTTTCCCCACGTAAGCTCGAGTCCTGCTGACTACGTTATGAGTACCGTCATACTGGAAACAGTTCAGTGCAACCAGGCCAGTAATTTAATTAGACTTGGGAAACTCGAGCTCTTCATTAGAAATGTCCCATATTTAAAACATTGTTTCTGTTTCTCTTTCCAGATACACTGCTCGATACATCGGGTTTCTGCAGTTGTTATTGAACGTCCTAAGCAGAAGTGCTGCTTTTCATTAGATTCCTTTAATCCCTGTCCTCTGTTCTCTGACTCGGGTCAGTGGCAACACTTCCTCCTGCTCGTCAAAGTGCTCATTCCCCACTGCTCCCTCTCCCATCATGACAAACAACCGCAGGAAATTGCCACTTAACCATCTTTGTTCCAAAGTGAAACTCACCAGCCTCGGGAATCTCTCCACCAAACGGGATTTCTCATCCCTGGACATAGTGCAATCCTGTAGGATTGTGAAGAGATACTGTGAAAATATTGTCAGTTGGCAGTTGGAAAAATGTTTAAGAAGCAAACCATATAATTTAGGCTCCAGCTTTGGAAATCTTGAGAAACTCTTTGGGAAATGGAATCAGAGGAGGATGAAGAAGTGTGAACTGTCAGACCGAGTAGAGGACGGGACATTGACTCTGATGTTCTCGGGACAGGAACTGATCTGAGACATTGAAAGAATTATCGCTCACGTACGTGAGGAATGCAAACTTCATCTGGACTCTGGGACAATGAAAAACTCTGGAACACTCAAGACAAAATCCAAATATTGACTGGGATCACGACAGTACGAGTACTATAGATGGGTCAGTTTTTGCCCAGTGTGTGCAGGAGGGCTTCCTGACACAGTGTGGAGACATGCCTTCAAGGGACGAAGCCACTTTCGATTTAGTACTGGGTAACAAGCCTGGCTAATTTTAGATTCGGAAGTAGGTGAGCACTTTGGAGACAGCGATCACAATTCTCTCAGGTTTACTTTCGTGATTGAAAGGGATAGGTGTACTCCACGGAGCAAGAGGTTCATCTGTTGGAAGGGAAATTACGATGCAATGAGGTAAGATTTTGAAAGGGTAGAATGTGGTAGGAAACTGCAGGGGGTGAGCACATTAAAATGTGGAGCTTATTCAACGAAAAGCACCTGTGTGTCCTAGATAAGTATGTATCTGTCAGGCAGGGAGGAAGATATAGAACGCGTGAGCCGTGGTTTACTAAGGAAGTGGAATCCCTGGTCAAGAAGAACAAGAAGTCTTATGTTCGGACAAAATGTGAAAACTCAGTTAGAGCACTCGAGGGTTCCAACGATATCAGGAAAGACCTAAAAAGAGAGCTGAAAAGAGCCAGGAGGAGACTTGGGAAGTTGTTGGCAAATAGGTTCAGGGTTAACCCTAAGGTTTTCCATAGGTATGTCAGGAATAAAAGAATGAAGAGAGTTAAATTTGGGACAATCAAGGATAATAGTGGGAAGTTGTGCGTGGAGTCAGAGGAGATAGGGGAAGCGCTAAATAAATATTTTTCGACAGTGTTCGCTATAGAAAATGAAAATGTTGGCGAGGAAGATACTGAGCTACTTGCGTCTAGAATAGTAGAGATTGAGGTTCACCAGGATTAGGTGATAGAAATACTGGAGATTGATTTAACAGACAAGTCCCCTGGGCCGGATGGGATCTGTCCTAGGATCCTCTGGGAAGCAAGGGAAGAGATTGATGAGCCTTTTGGTGTCGATCGTCAAATCATCGTTGTCTACAGGAATAGTGCCTGTGGAATGGAGCATTGCATATGTTGTTCCCGTGTTCAAAAAGTGTCGTAGAGACAACCCTGGTAATTACAGACCAGTGAGTCTCACTGCAGTTGTTGGTAACGTGTTGGAAAAGGTTATTATACATAGGATTTATGACCATCTAGAAAAGAGTAATCTGATCAGGGACAGTCAGCACGGTTTTGTGATGGGTAGGCCTTGCCGAACGAATCTTATTGACTTTTTTGACAAAGTGACAAAACAGGGAGATGACAGTAAACCGGTTGAGGTGTTGTATATGGGTTTGAGAAAGTTGTTCGATAAGGTTCCCTACAATAGGATTATTATACAAAATGCGGTGGAATGGAATTGTGGGAGAGATTGCAGCTTTGATCAGTAATTGGCTTGCCAATAGAAAACAGTGTTGTAGTTGATGGAACATGTTCTTCTTGGTGTCCAGGTACTGGCGGCATACTACAAGGGTCGGCGTTAGGTCCACTGCTGTTACATGAGATCTAACCTTGCCAATCAGTCTCCCATGGGGAACATTGTTGAACACCTTACTGAAGTCCATATAGATCACAGTTACTGCTCTGCCCTCATCAATCTTCTTTGTTATTTCTTCAAAAAACTCAATCAAATTTGTAAGACATGATATCCCACGCACAAAGCCATGTTAACTGTCCCGAATCAGTCCTTGCCTTTCCAAATACATGTACATTCTGTTCCTCAGGATTCCCTCCAACAATTGGAGTATTCTTGGCAGAGGCAGTTTCATGTCGGGAATGCGAGGTCATATACTTTGTTGGGAAGAATCAAAAGGCACGCTACTATTAAAATCGATAGAAACGCAAAAGATGTGCACTGCAGAGGAGTCTCAGTGTTCTTATACATGAAACGAACAAAGATTAATCACATATTTATTTCTTGCTGGCAAATAAAAAGCCTTTTCTGATGCTCACAATTAAAGAGATGGTTTCCAAGAAAATAGCAAAATTAAGTCACCAGTAGAGTAATCAATTACCAAGATATCCCTCGTGATGTTTTATGGGACATGTGGGATTTTTTTGATTATGGTTCTCCAAACGTTTTTACAATGGAACGGAGAGTTTTAGATGAGAAGTTAAGATCACGCATGACTATTGCCATTTTTGTCACTCACATACAATTGTTTATCCTTGTGTGATTTATTTCGCTTTGTGGTTACTGCGGGTGGGCTTGTAAACTACACATGCTTGTGAGTTCATTCCTCACTGTTCCTCAACTCCAGCCAAACAGAGTTTACATCCTTATTTCCTGAATCAAGGTAATCTCTAACCATTGCATAGATGTCATTAACACTTCGGTATTTCACAGGCCTCTGTATATCATCTTACAATATTAATTGATCCTTTACTGCGTTGCAGTTGTGCATAAGAAGAGAAAAATAGAATAGAGAATGGTGGACCTCCGCTTCACACACCCGTTATTGAAGCGAAAATGCAGATTACTGCCCATAATACGATCGTGGAAGCATGTGCCAAACCCTCAGGAAACACAGAATAAGTGCAGTGCCACAGGGCATGTCTGGTACAGCACCACAAAGACAACAGAAATGCTTATCTGAGCTTCTATTTTGGATGTATTTCTAAATGAGCAATAGAGTGTTTCGTGTGTTCCATTAGGAGTTACCTCACACAAGGAAGTAACCAATGTTGCAGACGGTCATATCATCCGAATTCCAAGCCCTGGAATCAGAGACATTCAATATTCTGTGCATAACTGCAAGGAACAGCTGTCCGAGGCGTTTACAGTCCAGATGAAATTATGAATGCAGCTCTCTAGTTGTCAGCCTCTTTCTCCTATGTCGTGTTTCGTGCAGTCCCTGCGTGGAATCTCGTCAACCACGCTTGACCTGCACATGATGCGGATTGGGCCTTGTTTTCTCGTGAGTTGTTGTCTGAGTGAGGTTCTCGGTTTCTGTGCTGTCATACGTCCGAGTGTTCGAAGGAGTCTGGATATCGTTTTCCAGAATTTGTTTTTAATACAGGGAAGCATGATTTAAAAATTACCTCAAAGCATATCCTCGCTGCGAACTTTGTGTGCCATGCATCTGCGAATGAAGGTGTGTGGATATTGGTTCTTGGTAAAGAATTTGTGTGGGCGTCAGTCCAGCAGTCCCTAGTAGCAATACGTACAAACGGCAAGGGCCACACATTCGACTAGAATTGCACAACAATAATAGGACAGGGCAAGCAGAAGACAGCCAGACAATTCCTGGAAGCAGGGCACTCATCCACGGATTCCATCCGTTGGACCCAATCTGCAATCGCAACAAGCGGAAGCAGCGGTAATGAAACCAAATGAATTCGTACCAAAACATGAGAGCAGCGCTTCACAGGAACCTCTGCAGCGCTGAGAATGTCGCCCAGACAGGCGAGGAAAAGTCTGCAAACCATATGCCTAGCGTCACCGAACTTTTCAACAAGAACTCCAGAAGCATCCGAGCTTCACATCTTTCTGCTCCAAAACAATCTGCTTTTCCACAACAGAGAATTGCACACTCAACTACCGCGTGTAAGATGAGAATACCAGCCCCTACACTACCAAGCGCGGCAGTAAGAGCGAGGGGCAATAGCTGACACTGTCATTCCACAGCTACAAACGCTCTCTTTGAAAGGTACATTTTCGTATGAATGTCGGGGCAGCAGTAGAATATGGGAACTTAACAGCCCGCGCTGTATATTCTGGACAATGTGAGTTGTTCACAGCTTTCCCTGAAAGTGAGTGGACGTCGTTATTTCACCGCTGTTGTGAAGCCAGATCCTGAACTGAATCTGCTCCCTCGTTTTTTGTTGTTGTGGCTAAAAGGTGGGCTATCGCAACGTGAAACTTTGTTATATTTCTCTCATTTCCTTCATTCCTGTTCTGGTGAGGGAGCCTGGAGATTGGCTCGCTCGATCAGACGGAGGCACCAGCGCATTGTTGACCTAATTTAATCGAGAATATAATTGGTAATATTCACTTTGCATGGTACATTTTTCTGTTATGTTTTATGTTACTTGAACACTTTCTGTTACTTGGCAATGCTCTAAATCTCCAGAATGTCGGGAAGCTCCGTTTGGAATTGCTTCGGTGCTATTTGTGTGAGCAGTTCTTGACGTACACGTCTCGCACTGCCTCACAGACAGAAGTAATGAGTTTGTGTGTCTGATAATGACTCTGCCTTTTGAGTTTTGCACCTTGTCCACGTTAAGAGCTGTCAGTTTTGGATTCTCTGGAGAGTTGATGGGACAACACGATTTGGGAGGTTTTTTTTAGTCAACAAAATTATTTGATGGAGAACTTGGGAATGTATCAAGGAGAATGGTCATTGTCTGTAAATGCCTGGAAAACATTCCTCTCTGTGTCATTTCAAAACATTACGCCTCAAGAAAAAATAAAATTCAAACACGCTGACTTAGTAACAAACAGCATGCGTTTTTGCAAGTGGTCTGTTGAAACTGTTGTCAGGTACTGGAGTGTCACAGAATTGCCGAGCACGGAAGCAAACCTTTCTATCCAACTTGCACCTGCTGAACAGATGACCGTAACTAATCTAAACATATTTGCCAATATTTGTCCCTTATCTCTACGAACATTTCCTGTCTGCATACACATTTAGATGCCTTTGAAGTGTTGTGAGTGCACCAAAATCTGCCACTAAATGTGGCAATTTATTCCACACGCACAAAAATGTCTGTATTAAAAACAACTGTCGCTCACATCCCTTACAAATTGTACTGCTCTCACATAAAACCTGTGCTATGTCGCTTTAAACTCACGTGACTTCTGAAAAAGTGAAGATTGACTATGTTCTCTGCTCGTCTACCTCATGATTTTGTAAACTTTTCCAAGGACATCCCTCAGGCCTGAAGCTCCGGGGAAAGCTGTCGAAGAATATTCAGCTTCTCACTAATGTCCACACCGTGCAAACCTTTCAAATCGTTGTAAATATTTTTTAATTATGCGAAGGTATTCATAGAAAGTGCCAGGGGAAATTGCCTGAAGTGAAGCGATGCTGAACCATTAGTCTTGACAGGTTTGGCGCTTAGTTATCGTCAGGGAGCGTCGCCGAGTTGTTTAATGTAGGTAAAAACAATGAATGCAGATGCTGGAGACCAGATTGAGGATTAGAAGATCACTGTATTCCTGATGAAGGGCTTTTGCCTGAAACGTCGATTTTACTGCTCCTCGGATGCTGCCTGAACTGCTGTGCTCTTCCAGCACCACTAATCCAGAGAAGTTTAATGTGCTGTGTTTAGGGTCCAGTCTGTATTGCGTCGTGGGTTTGAAACCACACTTTGCAATAGAACAACTGCAGGCAGCTTCTTATGACAGAACTACACAGGGCCTGATATTGCTTTATGGGTGTGTTTGTTACTCCTCGGGTCTCTCACCCTCTCTGCGATAAACACGGGAACATGAGCAACTGATTCTTAAAATAATGAGAACTACTGCTGTCCACTTCCTCTCGAGCACTGTGCGTTTGGATGTGTAGACGCACAATTTTGCTGCTAGTTGCTGTGTCTCAAATGGTCAGAGCATTTGGCTGAAATGTTGGTTGTCCGAACCCAAAAAGAGCACAGAGCCTCAAATATTTCACGTCAAGTATTGTGACCGACCATATACTGACAATACAACCACGAGAACTCATCCATAATTGACCCTGAGTCCACAGTGAGTGAGACGGTCACGTGCAGCAGAATGTAACCCCACTCTCTACAAGCCCCTGCTGCCACCAGAAAGGGGCCACTGCAGTTTCAATAAGCGGCTGCCTGCCCAGCCCTGGGACACACCTAATGGAAACTCCTTCCTCAGGAACGGCTGTTACCGTGTGAAAGGGTAAAAAATTCGAATTCAAATTGGAAATGGCTTCAGAAGATTGTTCCTGTTTTTAAAACATTTTATAATCAGAATTCCTGTCTCGAATATTAGAAGTGGTAAACTTTGTAGGCAGGTAGAACAAAGAAAGTGTTGAATTGTGAGGACTCTGTCTCTTCAGCAGAAGGGATTCCCTACACTCTAATCAGAAATGATTTGGTTTCCTGAGGTATTTTCCCGATTGACTGGCAGTCTGCCAGAGTGTCTAGGAATCAGTTCGGCGACCTAAGGATCAGGGTCAAAATATGAACATATTAACAGAGAATCGTAAATCCCGGGGCAAGGCCTAAATGGACTGTAATGGTCTGAAGGAATAAATCTGAGATTTGAAAGACTTGAATAATGTTATTTGCAATGGGGAGGAATGAACGAGATTTTTGAAAGTTGCCGTGTCAGCTGAATTACACTCAGTATGAAATCATAAATTAACCAACACCAATCCTGTCCTGGTTCGCTCAGTCAGTAGAGCTTGAGACCTTTAATCTCAATGATGTGGGGTCGAGACCCACGCAGGGCGCTGTTGTTTGCTAATCGGTTTGCCGCTCTCCATTAATGTTGCAAGAGCGAATTCGCTCACTGAGGCAGGTTTTGTTGACACATTTTTTCCTCCGTTTTTGATCATCTCTTGGTTTCTGAGTGAAAACTGTCTCGACTGTACTGCAGGTGCAAGAGACAAGGTGATCACTTCAGCCGAATATACTATAAACGATGTCCCTTCCAAAACGTGAGTTACCATTCCAAACGTGCCCCAACCAAAATGTCCAGAGACGTCGAATGCGAATGGCCACATGACAGTGACAGCTGCATGTCAAATGGTGCTGTAATATAATTAACTGAATGAGAATGCTCTGATGGAAACCGAATGGAACTCTCCCTGAAATTTTCCCAATTCACTCGGTAAATGATACTGCTGTGTACCCATATGGGTTTACGTAATGAACAGCTTATTGTCAGTAACAGAGGTGGGGGTGATGCAGGATAGTGAGGTTTCCGTGTGGGTCAGAAGTGATTTGTTCGAACAGGGAATTCAAACGTCCACAGAGCAGACATAGCTGATTGGTCCAGGATCGCACTTCTCCCTTCTGTTTCAGTACCAACAAAAGAAATTGCGGGAAAATCTCAGCAGGTAGAATCTTGGAATGGAAAACCGAGTTAAATCTTCAAGACCAGTGACACTTATTTCTCCATATCCATCTCCGTCTACCTTTTTTATTGAATATCTCCTGACTCTCAACTTTATCCTCAGTTTGTCTTTTATTACTCCGTCTCCAAACATTCTCCCAGTCTCAAAGTTTAATAGCAGATATGTTCCATCTCTCACCTTGCCGAGTTATGAGAGGAGGACTTCGAAATGCACGATTAACCTCGGTTTCTATTTCCTTAGATACTGGATGGCCAGAGACCAGAAGGCATCGGAGGACAGTTAGAGCTTTCAGCCCATCCGGTCTGCCGCCATTCGGTCATAACTCATATCGTTCCAAAACTAATTTTCAGCCTTCCATCTGTGACACTTAGCTCCCCTGAATTTAGGATCCAGTCTTTTTCCCAGAGTGCGAATGAAACCGTCCCAACCATCTCCACATCTGCTGGCAGCTGTTACACCGTATCTGTGTGTGATCGAGCTCAATTTCAGTCCCACACAGCAAACACGTCTGTTCTGAGCAATGCAATCCCCGCTGCATGACAGATCGATCCGGTCTCTGACCCTACGGTTTTTCTGCGAGGCAGTAGTTAGCTCCTTCACCACCCACGGCAAGGACCGGTTCTTCAACATGTGGGGACAAAGAACGATAGGCACAAGAGTTTGTACAGGTTCGGTCGAAAGGGTTATTGTCAACTTCAGTGGAGTCCCTGCTTCAGAGTCTGGGTTTGAATCGCCTAGGCCTGGATAAAATTCCAAGTCAGGAAATGAAGATTTATTTCTCCTCTTCTTGTGGCTAATCTGAATGAAAACCATTTTCTGCTTCCACAGAGAGCACAGACCCGGTTCTGCCAGAAGGAATCCACTGATTGATTGCATCCAACTGGAATCTTACAGACATAGAGATGTACTGCAGGGAAACAGACCCTTCGTTAAAACCTGTTCATGCTGACCGGAAATCCCAACCAAATTTGGTCCCTCTTGCCAACACATGGCCCATATCCCTCCAAACCCAAATGGTACTTATATACCATTTCAAATGCCTCTTGAATGTTGCAATTGTACGAGCCTCCACCTCATCCTCTGGCAGCCATGGCAGCACATACACGAATAAATTGTCACTGCAAATCCCCTCTAAGGATCTCGCCTTTCTGAGCTGAAACTATCTCGCTATTCATTTCATGTCGCTATGTCTAATTCTTGGAACTCCCTCCCTATCGACATCATGGTTGTATCACTGTGTTGAGCACTTCGAAGACGAAGTAAAGTAACTTACCATCTCAATCTCTTGAGGAATTATGGTTGGGCAGTGAAGCCTATCCCAAAGAGTGAAGTGCATTCTCCAGAATTTCGTTTGAAAAAGCTGCAGTTTCCAAGTGGACACCCGAAAGTGGTCGGGAACAAGTGTAAAGTTTCGAAGGGAAAGTAGGATAAACTGAAAGTCAATGATGACTGGGATGAGTGAGGCAGAAAGTGAGTGAGGGGCTGTTGGTACAAGGATCAATGTCAGTGCCAATGATTTAGACCTTACTGGACACTGTTAACACCGACTCACACACCACTCCTGGTAAATTCACCACAATTACCCTGGTCTCTTAGTATGAGTTTCCCTTTGTGCATATTCACGCGGTAAATCGGCCCCGAGAGGATGAACGCATATTGTTTATCCTGTCAGGTTAAAGAGGTGAAGGCATCAGTTTGAATTCAATGCAAGAAGAGATTGCCTCTTCCTGCACATTTTCAGTGAAGAGTCGCCAGCTGTGAACTTCTTTCCTGCACAAGCGGACGTTGATATAAAATCTCATCGAGCAGCTTTATTACAGAAAGGTGGTCTTGATAACTGTGAGCAAATACTTCATAAAATACCCTTATTGATTTGAAGAACAGTGTCTGTGGTTTCGTCAGTTTAAGCATATGGTACTAACCAGGCGTTAATGGTGTCAAATGCTGTAAAATGTTCTGCACATTGAAAAGTAATTGTTTAAACTTCTTGTAAAAGCCGTATTGTTTATCCAACATCGCGAAAGTGACGGATCAGCATGCTTCTTGTGTTTGAGCTCAGACCGTTGTTATTTCGTGCTACCAAACCCTACCGCCTGATGTGGACCCATTAATCTGTGTTCTATCCTGCTAATTCAACGCAGAGTTCTTTTTACTCTGTTCGACAAGGATTTGTCTATCTCTTCTACTATTATTCTCCGTCCGACTTTTCAAGTTTTTTGGGAATAATGAAGAGACGCAGGAGACACTGCAGACTTTCCAGATCATGTTGTAATAATAACGCATCCAATGAGATAATTGCTCTCATTGTCTGCTGTCACCATTCATTGATTTTAGGCAAACGGCAATGGCACCATAGAAATCCTATAATTGGAGTGAAACTGCTTTTTTTCTGTTCTATTATGAATACTACTTAGAATTGTAAAAGTTCATAACGTTTTGAGAGAACAAATGTCACCTGATCTCAGACCGAAGTAACACAGACATTACTTGGAGACTATGAGCCCAGTTCTACACACTCTGGCCGGGGGGCGGTGAAAGCCACGGAGCAGTCTCCAATTTTAACACTTTTCCAAGAGTAGAAATGAAAAATGATGGCTATTGACAGGCAAAGAGTGGGAGAATGTAGAAGAGAGTGAGATGGTACAGAGAGACAAATGGAGACAAACAGAAATTCTCCATTCACCATGGCTGCTCATTGACATAAAGACGAAGGAAAAGGTAATGAAGGCCAGCCTTTCACCAACTCAGGGCAACAGCAACAGCATTACAGCCGATAAAGGAATTTTGCATTTTTACAGATGTCGTCTGTCAGCTAATGAGAGATTCTGGTAAGTATGCTGTTTCGCAAAGTGAAATTGACAATTACCCAGGCAATAAAACAATAAAAAGCATAAGTAGCCTGAATCTGTGATATGAAACATTAAATCTCTTTGTCTCCACAGATGCTGTCAGGCCCTGCAGAGTTTCTCTGTCAATTCCTGTTGTTGATTCAGATTTCCAGAATTTGCACTTCTTTGTTTTATGCTAGTCTGAATCCTGTTTGTGACAATACTGGATTAATTGCCAGTTCCATACAACATTCCCTGCTTTGGGAAGGTTGTCAACAACATAAACGTTCAGAGTAAATCCCGCATTGCTACAGCAGTGAGAGCACTGAGTCCTTAGCAGTAGACTTCCACGGAAAGTGAAATATGGCGCTGTAAGTTTTCTCAATGAATCCACTTTTACTTTTTTCATTTGTGATCATTTTAGCTGCACATCAGTTTCTTTCTTTCTTCCATTTCTGTCAGCTTGGAAAAGGCCTTTCCGCCCGTCTGCAGTGAGGGTTATTGGACATTCATCTTTTCGATTCCAGGAGCTACTATTTCTTGGAGGACCTTCTGCACTATATCTCGGGTGGGGTGGGTGCGAGGCTGTACCACTATATTCACGTGTCAATAGATATCGGAGAAGGGTCTATCTATTCTACACCACCAGGCTTCCTCATCGCTCTTCTGAATCTTGGTTATTATTACCCTTGCCATGACACCTCCTTCCTTGATAACAGGAAACCGATATCCCGTGTCAGGTGTACCTGTAGCCCTGGTGGATACTACTAAGTGCCGGTAACTGGGTACACAAGGATCTCTGCGTAAATATTTATTGACTTATTTATAGTCGTCCTGGTTACCAAACGGGCATGGGTGGCATGTAAATGTCAACTTAACATCCTTGGTTAAGATTACCGTCTGCAGTTGTATCCCAGACACCCCTGCCTTCACGACTCGTCCTGCCATGCAGCCCCATATTTCTATGAGCCTTCTAATCACTACTTACACGGATTTGGATCCGGTATTGTCCAATGTCTCCACAAGGTCAGCTACACGTTTGCAATGGCTGGCGTGTATCAACGTGGCTCTTTCGGCGATCTTAACAGCTGTCTGTGTTGTAGGGAGCCCTTGGGACGGTCCCAGCCAGCTGTTGGCCTTCATGCTTTTGCTCTTGAAGTCTTTCACCACTATCCAGTCTTCAGGTTCTAGATTGTGCATCTTCCCTTCTGCTGGTTGGAGTAGTGCTGCCCTTCTTTTGATTCTGTATTTGAGACAGAAGTGTGGAGAGTTTTATACCGTAACATAACATCTCGTCCACACAGTGGTCTGTTATCTGTCTTACAATCGGTCTTTGGCCAATTCCTGTATTGGGCCACCTTCCAAACAAAATCTCAAACGTCCTAATTTTACTCTTCCTCTCCTTCATATACATTAGCACAATTGGAAATGTCTTTGTCCATGGCACCTCTAATTCCTCACAAAATTTTGCCAATTTATTTTTAAGGGTACTTTTCTCTCTTTCCACTGCCCCACCGCTCGCTGGGTGATAGGTGCAATGTTGCCTCACCTTTATTCCCAAGTAATCACTGATCTGCTGTACGGCAATATTTATAAATGGCTTTCCACTCTCCCTGCTTAGCCTTTCAGGGATGACCCATCTCGGAATTGTTTCAATTAGCAAAGCCTTGGCTACCGCACTGGCATCGTGTTTAGACGTGGGAGCACTTCCACCCCTTGGGAAAACATCAACCATTACCAGACAATGCCTTTTCCCTTCGTTGGGTGTTAGTTCAATAAAATCCATCTGTAAATGTTCAAAGGGTCTTTGGGATTGGGGTTGTTCTGCCTGATTCATTTGTATTCCCCTCCCCACATTGTTAGTGGCACAGATAACACATTATTCACATTATTTTATTGAGTAATGAGTAAATCCCTTTCTGTACCAGCGTGCTGAAATATTGTCGTATATCTCCACTTTTGACACATGGTCCTTACCGTGTGTTACTTTGGCATAGAAAGGGAATAAAGATCGTGGTAGACCGGGTTTACCACTGGGGCCACACCACATCCATTCCCTCATTCTGCACCCTGCCCTTGTCCATTCACGCTTCTCCTTCGATGTGGCCTGCGACTGTAACTCCCATAAGTCTGCTTTGGATTACAAATATTTGACATACACATGTCAAACTCATCACTTGGCGGCTGATTGGCTGCCGTCCTTGCCGCTCACTCTACATTTTCATTGCCTTGAGAAATTGAATCATAATTGTTCCTGTGGGCTTCACATGTACATACAGTGATTGATTGAGACAATCGGACTGCTTTCAGGAGGTCAGATATCAAGCCATGTTATGTGATTGGCTTTCCAGTGGAGGTCAAGAAGCCCTTGTTTTTCCACAGTGATCCAAAATTATGTACAACCCCGAATGCATATCTGCTGTCGATGTAAATATTCACTGTTCTTCCTTCGGCCAATTTACATGCCTCCATCAAGGCAATCAGCTCTGCTGCTTGCGCTGACAGATGAGTAGGAAGTGATCCCGCTTTGACTACGTCGTGGGTAGTTGCTACAACATACCAGGCACTGGCCTACCTCTTTGCTTCTGAATGCTGACCTGTCCACAAAAAAACGCGGTATCCAGATTCTAAATTGGTGAATGCTACACCTCTAGTCTCTGGCTTCAAATGTCATTAATTACAGCGACACATTTATGTGGGTCTCCGTCTCCTTCTGTGGGGAGAAGACAAGCAGCATTAAGGACGTTACATTGCTTTATTGTCATGTTAGGCTTCTCCAATAGCATAGCATTGTATGTGAGCCAACGTGCTGCCGACATATGTGCTGTGTTTTGCTCAGAAAGCAGTAAGGATACTCCATGTGGGACCAATCATTTTAATTCAACAAAGCCGACTCTGTCCCTGGAAGCGACAACAGCCTTTTCAAATGCAGGCACGGCATGGAGGCATTTATGCAAGCCTGCCTTTACGGGATCTAAGTTGAGGTGGAAAATAAGCTACTGGCCTCAATTTTCCACACATAATTCTGCATCAGCAGAGATGTCATGCAGGCACTCTTCTCATCCACTGTTTGTACAAAAGGCTTGTATGGATTTGGAATCCCAATGTCGGTGTAGTTTTGAGTGCCATTTCAATTCAACAAAAGGCACTCTAGGCCTCAGGGGTCACTGCAATGGTCTCTAGCTCTGCAAAACTGAACCATGAGCTATGTCACTTTTGGGCACCTAAAGGGTTGCGTAATGCGGGTTAAACATTATAAGTAGGATCACATCACCAAAAAGGATAGCAATTGTTTCTTCATGTGAGGCTTTGAATTTTGCTGGTTTGCTTGAACTCAGTCTTGACCAATGGCCTTTCCTCGTTCAGATATTAAGCGACCTAAGAACTTCAACTGTTGTTCCACAAGTTGTAGTTTTGCGAGACTGGATGGCAGAGCATCGCAAGCCTACATTTCTCACATTGTTTCTCTGTTAATGCTGCGATTAAACATTCGCTTACATGCTGCAGAAGCGCTGACACCCCCCCCCCCCCTCCCGGTTAAAACAAGAGTCTCCAGACTCCTGTGTAGAGCCTCTTTAATTATGGTGGGGACTCAGAGTAATCTTGAAAATGTCACGTGAAAGTATACTATTTGCCTTTGAATGGAAAAGTAACCAGAATTGACTGTCAGTGTGCAACGGTACACAAAACAAGGCATTTGCTAAATCCACAATAGAGAGCCATTTACATCCGGTGGAATTTGAGCCAATATAATATAGTGGTTGGGAACATTTGGGGTGTGCGGAACAACAGCATTATTGATAACCTGCAGGTCATGAACAAACCTCCATTCCCCCGATTCACCTGGAATGTTTGCCTTTTTGAACGAAAAAAATTGAGTCTTCTCACCAGTGATTATTCACGGGGATTATCACTCCAGCCGAAAAGAGAGATTCAAAGACTGGGGTAATTCCTTGCACAGCCTCGTGGTTTAACGGCTCTTTTGCTTTGCAAGGACGATACTCAGACTTCGGGGTTATTCTTAAGGGTTCGTATGAGCCCCACATCGTGTTTGCCTTTTGCCCTGAAATCAGTTGGACCCTTCTTAATCTTGGGTCAGAGACATCTACCATAGGTAAACGCCAGACAACACTCCTGGCGGGGATTACCTGGACTGTCCTGTCTGCCTGAGTTAGCCGATTTAGTTTCTTCCTTTACGTCCTTTTAACTGCATTGAAGCAGATCGCCACACCGACCCTGAAGATACAATCATTCGTTTTTTGTGCCTGTCGTACCCATAGTCGCAAATTCTGACACCTGTCGCTGGATGCCTTCGCCAATGATCCGTGAAGAAAAAAGCCTTCCACATAAAAAAAACAGGGTCTACTTACCGTCACAGATACTTAAAAAAGTTTAAAGTGACAGCACATCTGTGATCATTCCAATAAAATTCGCACAATAACAACTGATCTGGTTTAACCAATCTCCAGAACCAATCCTTCTCTTAGGATTTGTCAAGACCATCGCGGTGTATGTGTGCTGTGCTGTGCAGCATATCTCCTGCAAGAATATCGGTGTTAATGGGATTAACATGGCTACTTGCTTCCTGGGTCAGTGAATCGCTCACTGAACCTATCACTCTCTGACATGCATCAGGGCTCGTGATTCGTATTTTCTAGCCTGCACTGTTAAATCTTCTTTTTGTATTACCTGCAAGCCCGTCGGGGTACTGCGCAAATCCGACCCCAGTCTGACTATAAGATCCCGAGACATCAGATTTAAAGAACATAATTCCGATAACAGAAATGTGAATTGGAATGTTTCCCCATTACTGGTTTCGCACAATAGGGGTGCGGTAAATCTCTCTCGTGTCACGACTCCTGACGCACCCATTAACTTCAGGAAGCTTCCGCTCATCTTTATTTGCGTCGACTCTCTGAACTGCCTTGATTTATGACCTGAATATGTTGCCCTTGTATCTTCCAAAAAAGTAAGAGGTGCACCTTCCACATATAACATAGATGTAAGCATTGACTTATATGCATCAATGTTGTACTGAAAATATAGTTCACGATTCGCAAATTCAGTGCTCAGTGTAGAGGTGGGACATGTTTCAGTGCCCATAAGGTTAGTAGTAGAGATGAGCATAAGCGAGTATTCGTTGCCAAGCATAAAGCAAAGAAGTTTACCTGTAACTTTGGGGCTGTCCCCCTCCACCTCAGCCTTCCTCCATTAGTCACCCTGCTGCTTAGCCTCCAGGGCCGATTGAGGCTGTCTGGGCGTGCACTGCCTCACTCAGTGGTCCATTGCTCTGCAAACAAAGCACCCGCCATATTTACCTCTTCTTTTCACGCAGCACCTCCTTCCAACGGCTGGGCGACCATTTGCATCATAGTAAGCTGAGCTTTATGTGTTTGCTGTTCCATGTTTAATGTCCGTTTTTCCTTCTCTTGGGCCAGAAAGTTTTCAGCATGTAGCACGTTCCATCAAATTCAGGTTTCCCGTATCCCAGGTAATACATTGTCAAGACGCCTCATGTAATGGGCGCCTGATAGCTTTCACATATTCCCTTTAAAGTACAATTCGCTTCTTCTTATCAACACTTCAATGTCAGTGGCCTGAAAGATTCGAGTTCCTTTCCAGATGTGGAGGTTTTTTTTCTACTTCCTTGGCTATTGATATGGTAGTTTGCTGGCCTTGTAAGTCTGCTTTTAGTTCGGTTTAAATATACATAGATTTTCTTTCTGTCTGCAACACTTGCCCTTTGCAAAGTCAGGCCCTTACTTTTTTGTTTCCCTGTGCTTTTATTGGTTTCAAAAGGAATGTTACTTTTCCATTGCAATGGACATCATATTATTTTCACAGGTCGGTGCAACATCGAGGGCCGAAGTGCCTGTACTGCACCGTAACGTTCTATGTTGTAAGATACATTTCCTGCTGGTTTCCGATGTCTCTCCTCACTGTGGAAACTTCCAGACACATCTTCCAGTGATTTGTCTGCACTTCATTCAATCCAGAAAACTGTAGTTTCTGCTGAGAATGTGATCTCTCTACAATGGAGAGAGGAAAACAGAGTCGGTGACAAAGCTGAGATCACTTAAGTTCTGTCCAGAATCAACAAAAATTACCCCGGTCTTCCAGTGTCCTGTCACTTTAACATTGCATTGTATACCCAAGCCATCATACCAGTCTCTGGTCTGCTGCAGATCTTCAAGGCACAGTGCAAGCTGGAAGATCGGCAACTCATTTTCTACTGAAAGACCATGCAGATTTCAGGACCCAGCATCAATCATTTTGGATTCTATCCACCCTCTTCCACATTTTTCACCCAGCCACACATCCATTCAGTTCCGAACATGAATCTTTGGACTCGAAGCGTTAACTGTCCTTTCTCATCATAGATGGACAAGAGCTGCTGATTTTGTTCAGACATTTTGGCATTTCTTCAAAGAACATTTCTTTTTCCATTGTAATCGCAAGACTGCAGGAACCGTCTGATTGCAGGAGGAGAAGTTCACAGGAGATGAAAATAATGCCAAGGGCTGGACTATTCCCATTATGAAGGTAGATGAGCTAAGCTGGGGCTGTGTAACTAAGCACAGAGAAGGCTGAGTGAGAAACTGATTGACATGCACATATTATGAAGATGATAGATATGTATGACAGGAATAAGGCTTTTCGGGAAGGAATAATAACCAGTGACATAGATGAAAAACAGGAGAAAAGCGGTAGAGAAGAGATTTTGGAAGAACGCTTTCACCCATAGAGTGTTGTTCATCTGGAATTTCTTATCTGAACGTGTGTTAATGCTAAGTGTTATGAGGATATTTCAGCAGTATGTAGCCGAACAGTTGAAGATTCAGAGCTCACGTGGATAAGGACCAGATTCTGGAAAGTGTGACGAGGTCAGACAGACGTGAGATGGGTGTCCCGAACGAAATCGTTCTAAGGCAAACTTTAGTGCTGAAAACTGGGTGAGGCCGCGACTCTGTGGTGCAATGGAAAGCGCGTTGAATTTCTACGTCTTTCTTAAAACTGCCATTCAAAAGTTGTGGATGCAAATCTCATCAGAGTCAAGTTTTAGTTTATGGTTTTAAAGATGTTCAGACCAGACTCGGCTGCTCATCTGCAAAACCTTTAACATTCATGCAGAAACCTAACTGTCTCGAAATGCAGCATTTTCCTCTCAGCGATGAATAACTTCGATATCTATTTATGGTAGAGATCGATAAATATGTGTTAGCCACTTGGCAACACGATGATATGGATACGCTGGAAAAAGACATAGAACTGCTGTGTGAGCTATGATAGTACAGAATGGCGTGGCGTGGCAGGAGCGGTGTTAAGAATGGCCTATTACTGCTTCTTTCTGCTTGAGTTTTTTTATGGCCCAGGTTTTTAAACAATCACAATGAGAACAATGTGAATCTACAACAATTAATATTTTCTGTCTCAAGTCCACTTCGCTACCCTCCATGCTGGAATAGATAGCTCCTGTTTCATCTTTACGTCAGACAGTGGAGGATTCTCACAAGGTCTCTGTCAGGCTGAACATTGCTTCACACAGGTTTCCACGTGGACACATGGAGCAAGCGATTACATGGGGATTCAGGTACAGGTTTCCCTTTTGCTGGGCTAGAATTCTGGCCAAGGTAATGAACATGAATTTCTGACATTTTCAAACTTACTGTGGATTCTTGCGACTTTACTACTTAAACTAAAATTCAATTTGCCCTTGCATAACATGATAAAATTTTCACTATTTATAAAAAAAACCATGCCACGTGCCCTTGGATGTAGTAATGCAGAAGATTGCTGACGTTGTGTACAGTGTGGGTCATTGTGCCGTATGAACATTCCAAAGGATGCTGGTGAAGTACCAGTGAATCGAATTCTCTGGCGAATTGATACCGATAGACGGAAAATCCCAGTACAGTGGCGACATGACATTGCCTGTGATCAACGCAGAAAGCCACGGTAAACGAACACAGAATTCAATTATGCCTATTTTCACCACATTTTACTATGTCATTTTCCTGAACCTGATGCTCCATAATCGATGATCCATCATCAGTATAACCTCCTCTGCGCTGTGTTTCATTTCAGATCTTCAGCAAAAAAGGAGTAATTGGTTTGAGGGGCCCAGTGTAAGATAAGTAGCCATTGGTCATCAGTACACGGCAGCTCCAGTGGTGCAATTCGTCAGTTTGATGTAATTGCCCGACAGACCGGAAGTGAGTAAGGTGCCAAAGTTGCACATTGGGTTCTCGCCAGGTGTTGGTTTTACTGATAGTGACCAGAGATGGTTGCGGTTTCAAGCTGAAGAACAGTTCAAACACCGAATATTACACCGCAATAAAGTTCATTTTGGCCCTAACGCTGCACCGACCTGTGATATCAATCTGACTAGTATTTTACCATCATAATCCGCAAGTTTATACAATGACCATTTCATTGCCCTCAAAGTTGTTGAGTCTACGAGTGTTGAAGGCAAGGCGTTCAGCACCCTTACTACTCACTGATAAAGGAACCTACCTCGGTATCTATCACCTTCAATTTATATCGATGTGCCCTTGTGCCAAAATTACCATTTGAAGAAAAATGCCTTCACTGTCCACCTTATGGCAACCTCTGATCATCTTCTATGTCTCTCTAAATTCAGTCCTCAAACTTCTTGTCGCTATCAAAAACCGCCTCAAGTCCCTCAACCTTTTCTCGTAAGACCATCTCTCCATAGAAGGCAAGATCCTAGAAAATGTCCCATGCACCCTTTCCAATGATTTCACATCCATCGTATAATGTGGCGACCAGAAATGCACACAACTCTACGAGTGCGGCCACACCAGTTAATTTCTGGAGCTGCAAAGTGATCATTTCGCTCTGAAACTGAATCACTCTCCGAAGAAAAACTAACACACCGTATTCCTTGCAAACAAACCTGTCAATGCGGGTTGTAACTTTCCGCATACTTTTCCACATTAAAATCCATTTGCCAACTCTGAGGTCAGCTCTGCAGATTATCCATGCCCCTTTGTAACCGTCAGCAGATATTGGCACTATTGACAACATCGTCGATCTTAATGTCATCTGCAAATTTACGAATCCATCATTCCATGCCCTAATCCCGGTCATTTATAATAATTACAAACCAACAGCGGACACAAAAAGGAACCTTGTAGTACACTATCAGTTACTGAACTCCAGGATTATCATTTCCGATGAACTGCCACACTCTGTCTTCTTTCAGCGAGCCAATTTCTGATCCAAACCGCTAAACCATCCTCAATCCCATGACTCTGTATTTCATGCAACAGCCGACAGTGCCTTACTGAAAACCATATCCACCACATCAACCACTTTACTCTCATACACCTGTTTGCTCACCTTCTCAAAGACCTCAATGAGGTTTGTGAGGCACAACCTGATATTCATAAAATCGTACTCACTCTCCCGAATCAACTTCTGCCTTTTGCGATGATCATAATTCCTATCTCTCATAATTTGTTCCAAAAGCTAAGGATCACTGTTCTATAATTACCAGCATTGTCTGTACTCCCCTTCGTGAAGAAGGGGACAATATTTGCTAAACTCGGGTCTTCTAGCACTAATGACATAAACACTGACGCAATAAAGCTTATAGTCAAAAAGTTCTGCAATCTCCTCCCACGATTCGCAGTGAATCCTCGGATACATCCCATGAAGTCTAGGGGACAAACCTATTTTTAGACTTTCATGAATTACTAACAACTCCTCTTTATGAATGTCAATTTAGTTTATTCTAATATATTGCATCTCAATATTCACTTCGACAACATTGTCTTTTTCATTTTTGATATGATAAAAAAAATCCATTCAGCGTCTCTGCTATCCTTGGACTCCGCTGACAACTTCGTACTTCTGTTCTTGACAGGCCATAATCATATGCCAGACATTCTTATATTCTTGAACTATCAATTGAAAGCTTCAGGATTCTTCCTGCCAGTCAAAGACTTCTCATGCCTCCTCTTCGCTCTAAGTAGCTCTCTCTGTCGGCTCTTCCTGGTTAGCTTTTAATTCCCAAGCGTCCTACCTCAGCCTTCATATCTCATGTTTACATACGCCTCCTTCTCCTGCTTCTCAAGAGATTCAACTTTTTCAGTAAACCCAACTCCCTGTGTCGACCTCATATTCCCTGCATGACGCATACATACTCACCAAGGACATGCAGTAGTTTTTCCCTGAACAAGCTCCATATTTCAGGTGTGCACAACCCTTGAAGTTACTTTCCACATGCGGTGCATCTTAACTCTTGCCTCATCGAATCATAATGTTCTTTCTCCCCGCGATACCTCATGCTCTGCAATAAATACCTATTCCTATCCATCACTAAATAAACATAACCGAATTGTGGTCACTATCAACAAAGTGCTCACTTACCTCCAAAGAGAACAGCTGGCTGAGTTCATTACCCATAAGCAAATCCAATGTGGCTTTGCGTCTTGTTGGCCTGTCTACTTGCTGCGTCAGGAAACCCTCCTGCACACATTGGACAAAAACTGACCGATCCATGGTGCTGAACCGATAACATTTCCAATCAGTATTTGGAAAGTTAAAGCTCCCCATAACAACTCCCCTGTCACTTTTGTTCCTATCCAGAATCATCTTTGCAATTTTTTCCTCCATATATCTAGAACATTTTTGTGGTGACCTCTCCATTCCTGATTCTCATCTCAGTCCATTCTATCTCAGCAGATTCAGTCGCGTCCTCACCAATATCCTTTTTGCTACCATAGTACTGTCATTGACGAATAATGCCACATCACCCCTGCTGAATCGGCCCCCCTGTTCTGACTGAAAAATCGAATCTGAGGTACCAGGAACAACCATTCTCTTCAGTCCTCCGTTCATGTCTCTGAAATGGCCACAACATCGAAGTCCCAGGTAACAACCCATGGCACCTACCTTATCCAGATGCTTCTGGCGTTGAAGCAAACACACTTCAAGCCACCTTCATCCTTGCCAGTACACTCTTGGAAATCGGAAACGCTATTTATGACAAAACCACTCACAACCACCTGCAAACCGGAGCTACAATTCAGCTTCCCACTCCGCGGCTGAATTCGTTCAAACCCTCATGAAGAGCTTTGGCAAATTATCCCCTCATGGTATTGGTACTCTTCTAGTTCAGGTGAAGACCATCCTGTTTGTAAAGGTTCATCGACTCCAGTATGAGCCCCAACTATCCAGGTATCGGAATCTCTCCCTCCTGCACCATCCTTGCAACAACATTTTCAAATGCTCTCTCCCTACACTTCACCTCACTACGACGTAGAATGGGCAACAAATCAGAGAGAACAACTCTGTTTGTTCTAGATTTAAGATGTCACCCTCGATGGCTGAAATGCTGCCATACATCCACATCACTTTTATTACCGATGTTGTTGGTGCATATGTGGACAATGACTTGGGGTTGCTCCCCCTCTCCCTTAAGGATCCTGAAAACACGATGCGAGACATCACAAACCCTGGTAGCTGGGAGACAACACACCAATCATCAGTCTGCCCTATATCCACAGAATCTCAATCTCTTCCCATCGATATGGAGTCCCCAATAGCAAATGCTCTCCTCCTCTCTCACCCACCCTTCTGAAAATAAGGGGCAAACTCGGTGCCAAAGACCTATACCCAATGGCTTTCCCCTCGTAAGTCATCCCGCCCAAAAATAACAAATATGGTATACATGTTACTGAGGGGCACGGCCACAGCAGATCCCTGCACTGTCTGCCTGTTAGCGTTTCGGCTCCCGACTGTATCCCATCCATCTATTTCTTGTACCTGAAGTGTTACTGCCTCCCTATAACTTCGCTCAATTCCACTCAGACTCCATATGATCTGACATCAAGCTACAGTTCCCGAACGCAGTTGCCGAGGAGCTGGAGTTGGGTGCACTTCCCGCAGATGTGTATATCTGGGACATTATTGAAGACCCTTACCTCTCACATTCTACAGAAACAAATTTCAAATGTCCTGCCATCCATTCCTAATATTGTCCACATACACACAGTCACACACACACATACACACACATATATATATATATATGTATACAAACACATATACATGTATATAAAAATGTGTGTGCACTTGCATGTATGCGTGTGCACGTATATATTTAAAAGTTGCAAAAGAAAGTTGATTGGAACGGCATTTATTTAAAAAAAAATGATTTTGCGGAGTGTTCTGTCCTTGGGAAATACCTCAGTACTTACAACCAGCAGAAATACTCCCTGAGTCAATATCCATCTATTATTAGAGATACAGAGGTGACGTTTGAAGATGTTGACGTTTCTCATATCGCTGACCCTGTGCTGTGTTAAATTCTGGAAAGGATGTTTAGTTCGTTTCATGTTACTTATTTTGTTGCAACCTCGCACAGGCCATTAAAACAATCCAAAAATTATTAGAGTTATCTCATTGGACAATGTTGTCGGCAAAACTGGAACCGAAATGATAAAGATGTTTGAAGTACTGCTTTAAAGATTATAGGATTCAAACAGAAACATTGTTCGAGTCTTGTCAATGGATATTTTGGGGGGAGATGGGTGAGCAGCAAATGGTCTCGCTCCCTTCTCTGTGATTGCAGCCAAATGTCCAAGGCAATAGATGACAAAACAATGGTGCATTCCATCGACAGGTCAGTTCCCACTCACTATAGTATAATTTCGCTTTGATTGTCGCCATCGTATAAAGGGTTAGGTGAGTGGGGAGATCGGGATTCTGGTGGTAAACTGAGACATTGTGAGAATTAATCCCATACTCTTGGCATCACTTTATATCGTAAAACAACTATGCAGCGGACTGAGCTTACCTACTTCCCTTTAATGCTGAGCTAACAGAAACAGTTCTTTTACAATTTATGGAAGTTCACGTAGAACAAGCTGCGAAACCTTTCTTCACAACCAGCAGTTTCTACACTTCGTCGTACTCAGTTGGAGGTGATATGTGCTATATTTCCGATTAACCTTAACCAATTAGAAATTGTGCACCTAACGCTTACCCGAACCGGCCGACCAGACTCCCTGTCTTGGTGAAATTCACTCATTATGTTTCTGTACGCATTTTTACAAATACTTTAGAATCAGCTTCTGACACATTTTTCCTGAAAAATAATCATTTTCGATTTCAATTACTGTAGAATGAAAAAAAAGTGCTCCAAACTTTTCCTTATCATTCATCGCTGGTTTTGAAGTTCGAAAGTCTAGTTATAGATCCATCTGAATGAAGGATTTTCCCTCCTGTTTACTCTCAGCAAATTCACATCATCAGGGAAACTTCCATATGGACGCAACTCAGTTTTACCTGGTTTCACGCCACATGATCTATTCATCTGTTCCACCATCCCATGAAACCCCGCCTTGTCTTTTCTAATGGCGTTATGCCCCAGTACTTCGTTGGCTTCCTTTCCATTCTTTTTTGTTTCCCAGTAGACGCTGTCCATTCTTCCTGACGTCTTTTGATTCCAGTCATCGGCATCCATGTCTTTTATCATCTCTTTTATATCCCATGGAAGTCCATCTTGAGAAAGAATGCTGTTCCAATGCAACCCATGAAAACCTGCTCGAATGGTGTATACTGTCATTACCAGTATAGGGAAGATGGGAGTTAGTTCAGTCACAGGTGAATCGGTTGATTTTCACACAATGGATCAACCACTGACTGGGAAATGACTGTTTTACTTCACTTTTCTCCCCTCTCTGAACATGTGCTAAAACAACAGAGTAAGGTATCATAGAATGCCGACAGTTAAGAAACTCGTCATTTGATGCAACAAATCCACACTGATCCTCCAGGGATTAACCCCACAGAAAAATTCCTTACCCTATTACTCTTCATTTGTTCCTGAATAAGGCACATTGCTGACAGTCGACCCATTTGGATACATGCCATGTCTCAGGCTCTGTGAGGCAGCAGTGCTAACCAGTGAGCCTCCTTGCGGTCCTGCAGCAATATTTCAAGGCACGTGCGGACGAGTGTAAAATGCATTTCCTGTCAAAGATGCTCTGATTTTGTTGTTGTCCTTATCAGGAATAATAATCCTGATTCCCTGACCAGGCATTGAAACCAAACCACAGCGGTGATAGTGCTGAATTATAACCACGAGCTGACATTTAGGACAGCAGGTGCAATTGCATCTTCTCTTAACAGCATAGTTTTTATTCCAGCGAAGAGACGTTTCTTCCAAAATGCTATTCGTGACACCGAGGTTTTACAACACATAATAATTCATTATGTCAATGCCAGTCCGTCAAACATCCATCCATTCTCATTTCCAGCTTCCAGTAGCCCGCAGCCTGACTTCTGAAGTGTTCGTCTCAAAGAGACGTTCCCTGCAAAGGTTTAATCTCAAATGAAGAAGCGAATGAGACTGAAGTCAGATACCATTAAATTTGATCTTGAGCTGCGGGAGAACTGAACCGCATTTTCAACCAAAGAGGGAAATATACAGACACATCTTGTGAGAATGACAAAGGCCTTAGGAGAGGCCAACATTCAGGAAATTAGGAATTGAACTTCACTTTCTTCACTTCGTGCTTTAAAACCCGATTCTGTTTGCATTCGCAACGGGGTAAACAGGCAGGCGACTGTCCTTCGAGGACTGGCACAGTCGTGAATAATTGGTCCATGCTAATCATTGAATTCTCCACCTGTTGAGGTAGCCTGGATAGCTGTGCTCTTCCAGCCTCCTACCTGTTTCATTTGGATTCCAGGAGATTCCTGCCTCTACATAAGGAACGGAAGCATTCAGCCGCTTCGCTGTATGTTTTCCTCCCCCACTATTTCACTGTTACTTGACTGCTTCGACTGTATCACGTTGTTCTTCCGGCTAAACTAGAACATTCTTGGCATCAGATGCTTGTCGTCCTTATGTTCCTCGAAGAGGAAACACAGATGGGGATTTCGAAAGTCAAGCAGATGAGGTCTGGTCCGTGAGGAAAATCACTTCACGATGTTCCATCAGAAATAATTCCAAGCAACACAAAAAATGCTTCTGTAAATGTTTGTTGCAACAGTTGTAAACAAATTCAACAAGGCCCCAGTTAGATTCGAATACACGACCAATAGTTGCTTAGACCAATGCGCTAGCCTTTTAGCTATGGAGACACCAGCAAAAAAGAAGCAATTTTTCTGACTAACAGAAAATGATAAACTCTAGCACAGCAAATTACGTCGTCCGAGATTCGTAATGGAAGCTTCGTTTTCTGTTTTATAATACGACTTGAAACCCATTTCTGTGATCACTTGTTTGATATGACACTTTGTCAGCTTCCCAATATCGCATAATGTGACCGGGATCAAAATTTGTTTAAACTCCCTCCAGAGGAACAGCTTTGAAGTTTCCATTATGTGAAAGGCACGATGTAGTATTGATATCAATTAATTGCCCTCATTTCAACAAAGATTACAGCTTTTCTTCTTCTGTTATTGACTAATTCGTTTCCTATAGCATTGTGCGATTTACGTTGTGAAGAGATTTCACAATTTATGACCTTGGTAGATGAAGTTTAGGCACGAAACGTGGAACAATTCAAATCGAACATATACCGGAGATTGGAATTCCAGGCTATGCAGGTATCTGAGAGTGTGTTTTAAAACAAAATCTTGGGTGTCGTGTTCACTGGCTGGGTTGGCATTTATTGAACAACACTAATTGCTCTTGAGTGGGCTGGAGGAAATGACAGTGATAGACAGAGCGAAGACAGTCAAGAGATTTGCAGAAATGATAAAAACGTTGGAAGTTAGCTGCCAGGTAATGGGTGAACAACCCTTGTTTTTAATACTCCCACGTGCAGCAGAGTTGTGAAAGATCTCAGGACTACATCATGGGTGAATAACCCGCAATCCCTGCCCTTCCAGCATGTGGGAGCCCGTGTGGAAAGATAAAGCTGCGAAGGCCGCAGTGCAAGTTTGGAGAAATGTGCAGTTGTAAAAATATCATTCAGGTAAAGAACAATGAAACACTGAACAGAACGCAATTACACCCTTGAATAGAGGCAGAGGGAGTTAGGCCAGAGCAGAGGGGGAATTTGAGAGGACGGATGGAAGTGTGTTACCACCGTTTAATCCAAACGAATAGATGAGACTTTGAGCTGCAGAAGAGCGGAGACGTGGAAGAGTTAATGATGTTAATGAGGTGCAAGTAGGCTGACATGGTGATGATGGCGATATGTGGTTGAAAGCACAAAACGCGGTGAAGGATGTCACGATGGTTTTGACGTGTCTCGTTCAGACTCAGGCAATTGCGAGGGAGAAGATTGAATCAGTGGCGAGGCATTTTCTCCTCGCACATGATAAATTATGCTTTCCAGCTCATCTCATCCATTTGCCGCAACTCCACTTTCAAAACCCATCCCTCCAACAAGGACAGAGCTCCCTTATTCATCACTTTAAATTCCAGCAACCTGCGCAGACATCATGTCATTCTCCGACAGTTCCACCACCTGAAAATGAACCCCACCAGCTAAGATGTGTTTCCCTCCCCACCCCTATCCGCTTTCTATAAAGATCATTCCCTCTATGACTCCCTTGTCAAGTGTACGCCCCTCACCAAACCACCATCCCCTCCCGCCCCATTTTCATTCCAATACGGGATTTGCAAAACCTCCACCCACACCTCCACTCTGTCGCAGGCCCCAAAGGAGCCTTCCACATCCATGAGAGTTTTACCTGCACTTCCACACATGTCATTGAATGTATCCATTGCACCTGGTGCAGTCTACCTATATTGCAGAAACTGGACACCTAATTACAGTTCGCTTCAGAAAACACCCCCCCGGACACCGTAACAAACAACATCACTGACCCGTGGCCGAACACTTCAACTCTCCCTCCCAATCGGCCAAGTTCATGCATGTCCTGGGCTTCCATCGCTCTCATGAATTGTCCTATGTATCAATCTTCCTTCCCACCTATCCGCTCCGCACTGCTCTGCGACCAATCACCACTACACCCATCTCCATCCACCTATCACACTCTCAGCTACCTTGTCCCAGCCTCATTCACTCCAATTTGTCTCTCTACCCCCTCGGTTTACAAGCTCATTTCCTGATGATAGTTCTTGTCCGAAACGTCGATTCTCCTACTCCTTGAATGCTGCCTGCCCTACTGTGCTTTTCCAGCAGCACAGTTTCGACTCAGTAGCGAGGTAGTGGATTTTGATTTCGGGACTGAAGACAGAGGCCTCAGCTTTGCCATGATGCAATTGTAAGAAATGTCTGCTTCAACAGAACTGCATGTCAGACAAGACAGGACAACGTTTGACCTGGAAGGAACAGGGAGGTGATCGTGTTTATATCCACCTGCAGATGTATTTGTTCTCTGTGGTGGATGATCTGTGCATGAAAGATTCTGACGAAATTCTGGTCACATTCCAAGTGTCGAAAATCCCTCACCCTCAGACCATATCTTAGAAAGTATCCAGAGTCTTGTGAAAGTTGCTTTCCCACTCTCATTTTTAGATAACATCAATTTTGCAGGATATTAGAAGGGGAAGATTTACAAACCAATCTCTCGGCCATGATCTGATAAAATCGCACATTTTATCACAGGTAGAACTTGATCATATAGAGAACATGAAAGGAAAACAACCCTCTGGTTTTAGTGAGAGAGAAATCGTTCTCTTATTGTGTGTGTGGACAATGGTTCTACCCATCATCAGAGCTCACAAAACACAAATGCAGTCATACTAAGGAAAGTCTATGGAAATGTGCGTATTCATTTCCTTGTCTGAGCTGAATTTCCATGGAGGCAAAGATTCCAGGAAAAAGCGATTCACCTGCTCAGAGTGTGGAAAGGGATTCACTCTGTCTCTGACCTGCTGCAGCACCTGCTCGTTCAAAATGAGGAGAAACAATTTCAAAGTCTGGACTGCCGAAAATGCTTTAAAACGTCCAGCACAACGCTCATTCTAATTAGAAACCTTTCATCTCGCCAGACTTTGGAAAATGTTATCAAACATCTGTGTGCCTCATCTCTGAGAAATATGCTCACATGAATGAGAGACCTTTAAGAATTCTGGAGACGTGACGTCTGATCTACGTGCTCACCCGGGAGGAGAGACATCTTTGTGTCCAAATCGATGGGACCTGCTTTAAAAGTCCGAGTGACCGGATTGCTCATCACATTTCGCACAATATTAACGTGTCTTTCTAAATGCCCTGATTGCAGGAAGTGCTGCACAAGTTCCTGGAGACGAACGTGTCATCAACGTGTTCACACTGTGGAAAGACATTATTCACTCTAAAAGTTCCGGGGGGCAGTTTATCATTGACGTCTTCACATTGAAGAGAGACCTATTAAATGTATAGTTCGTGGGATGTGCTTAACAGTCTCTGTAGAACTGATGTCCCTTCGACATTTTCACAATGTGCAAGACGTTTCAAGTGTATTTATTCTCGTAATAGGTTCAAGCGTTCATCTCAACTCTCAATACACCAGCCAGTTTGCAGTGGGCAGAAAGCATTTACTTGCTCCATGTGAGAAACACAGTTAGCTCACTCATCGACCCCGCTGAGACAAAAGAGGGATCCCAGTCAGGGAAAGAATTCACTCACTCATCAACCCCGCTGAGACAGTGCAGAAATTACATATCTCAACAGCGATTTAACCTTGTTATTCATCACATTCAGAACTGAAAGCAAAGTTTTGATATTCTGGATAAAAATCAAATAAATCAGCTTTGTATTAAATTCCTTGTCAAAAATTCATTGGAAGGATGGGTTTACTGAGTACTTGAAGCATCAGCACAGGTTCCCAAAGGGAAATAATGTCTGACAAATATATTAGACATCTGTGAGGAGGTAATGAGCAAGTAAGACGAAGTCTACCCTGTAGAGGTGACCAGCTGGAATTTCCAAAAGGCTTTTGGCGAGGTGCAGTATGACAAACTGCTCAATAATGGGCAACTTCTATTTTAGACGGCGGTGTATTTGGAGTTTCCGCATCCTCTCCGAATCTGTCTGGATTTACTCCCCAGACGAAAGATGCGTCGGTGACTTTCTTTGGCCATGGGGAAAGCAGAGTTACTGGAATTGGGTAGAAGTGTGAATTTGGGTGTGATGTCCTTTGCAGGATTAAAGGAATCTTCCTGGGCAGAATGGCCTCTTTCCACATTGTAGGTATTATTTTAGGATAAGGTTGATCGCAGGGATAAAGGCTTTGGTCATATGAATTTCTTTTTTTAAAAAAGGTCACAGTTTCCATATAAACATATGATTTCAATTGAATCTGTTGAACGATATAAGGAGGGGAGGGGCATTCTTAAAGAGGACATCATAAAGGTCGAGCGAGAATGTCAGATCGCCTTAGCACGTAAAGTTAAGGATATAATCTAAAGAGATTCCACAAGTACATTAAGAACTAGAGACGAAATAGGACCACTTCAAGATGAAAGAGCTTACTTTTGTTTTTACCCTCAGCAGATGGAGAGATAAATAATGTTCACTTCGTGGAGAACGAAATGGACCCTACAACTAAATATTGATGTTTATAAAGTCGTTTCCATTGTAAAGGGCAAGTGCTGGAGGACTTGAAAAATATGAAGATGGATATTTCTCTGGGATTTGATCTCATGTATCTCGGAACTTTTTGGCAAGTTAGGGAATGAAACTGTTGGGCCTTTCGTAGAAATAATTGTGTAAGCTATTACTATGAGTGAGGCACCGAAAAAATGGGGAGTGGCTAATTTTGTGCTTTTGTTAAGAAAGGGTTACATGGAGAATCCTGGGAACGATAGACCTGTGTTTCTGACGGTCGTCTTAATTAAGTTGTTGGATACAATTATAAACGATAGGATTTAAATGCATTTGGAGATACAAGGAATAAATAGGAATAACCAGAATGTTTTTGCGCGAGGGAAGTTGTATCTCACAAACATGACTGAGTTTTCGAGGGCATAACTAATATGATTGATCCGGAGAAAGTGGTAGATATTGCTCACTTGAACTTTAATGAAACCTTTTTCAAGGGTCCACATGTTTGCCTGATTCAAAAAGTGAGATCACAGAGAGTTCGGTGAGATTTCCAATTCGATATAAAATTAGATTAACAGCAGGAGGCTGGGAATAGCCGTGGAAAGTAGCTTTCAGACTGGAGGACGATTACCGATGGTGTCCCACAAGGATCGATGCTGAGCCCACATTCATTTTTTCATTTAAATAACTGATTTAGGTGAGAAGATAAAAAGCATGGTAAGTAATTTGCAACGTTTGTCGGAAAGGGGGCAATAAAAAGGTGATGGAAGATTGTGAAGAGATTTTCTCGTCAGGATCAATTCCTCTCTCTGTCCTCGAGTTTTTAAAGCGTGGGGGAGTGGGGTTGGGGCGGGACAGTGAAGGGCCATCCGTCCGTCGTACAGAGCAGGTTATCAGACGTCCATCTATTCTCGTCCCAGTTTGCAGCATTTGCCCCTTAACTTTGAGTGTTCTGACTTTCCAGGGAAAATGTCAATGAGATTCGCTCTGTGAGCTTAATTACACAACAATGGTACTGACGATTGACTGGGTTGCAACACCTTTGAGGAACGTATTCTCATGTTCACACACAGAGGCAGACACGCAGGCACATTCCCCGACAGTGACAGAGTCCTCATCATTATACGCACTCCATGCGCTTTACGTCCGCAAGTTTCTCTGGTGAAAGGCGGCTTTAAATGGAATACAAGCCACTTCTCCAACAAATGTGAACCGTTGCTGTGAGCTGCGATATGAAGTGGATCCTGAGCTGAAATAGTCCCACACGCTTCGCATGTGTAACTTTCAGTCACACAAATCCCACCAAATCAAGGCATCTTCCTCCTGGGATCTGACAGGATAGCGCCCAGCAAATATTCCTCACTAAAACTACTGACACACGGCAAACTCTAGACACTTTTACGTCTCGTCTCCTCTCGTTCTGTTTCTGTCCCTGTCACACCTCCAGATTCCTCTTCATGTCTAGTCCCAAGATCAATAAGCTGTTTGATACAAATACAGACACATTGAGAGAGTGATCTTTATTTCAAAAGCAGAATCAGGGAATGTAAACTGCGAGGGCTTGCTCACGGCAGAGCAATAAGGCACCACGGTTTCATGTCCTGATTATCGTATAGACTGATTCCACCAATGGGCACCGTGCCAGTTATTACCAATTAAAATCTTCCAAGGAATACCGTGACTGACAGAAAGTAGCTTCGACCTCTTCCTCGCCGAGGGGCATTTTGCAAACAATGTCCTGTTCCTTCACAAACTGAGTTTTTCTCAGCTGGCCATGGATGCGTCGAGCACAGAAAATGCCCTTTGGCCCACTAAGTCTGCACATTCCAATACAATCCCCTGAACTGTTCTTACCTCATTTGGCAGCACTTTGCTCAAAGGCTTAAACGAATTCAGCACTGTAAGTGTTCGACGATATGGGTCTTTCATGCTTTGGAGGTTTCTGACTTTTCCATCATGACAGGTGGTTGGTTGCAGTTTCCCAAGCTTCCTTATCTGGGTTATATGCACTTTACTTCATCCTGCGATTTGAATTTCAAACAAAAAAGCAGAGAACAAACACACTTCTAGTTCACTCTCGACTCTCAATCACAGTTAGCAAAATGCTAAACTGCATGGGGAACTCACAGTGGATTTAACGTCCATCGCCTCAATCACTTGGCCACACCTGCAGAAGTACGCTACTACACTGGTTTCAAGTTCTCCCTCCCTGTGGAGCTGAGGGACAGGCAATCATTGTTAGGTTTGTTTGAATTGAATCACCACAGCTTCGACAGGGTAAAATGACAGGATATGTCTGGTCCGTGTGGTCAATCTCAATATTTCAAATTATCATTCATTTCAAAGCAAAGACAGAGATTGCAGGAGAAACTAAGCATGTCTGGCAGCATCCGGGGAGAGAGAAACAGAGACAACGATTCAGAGTTTCTTCAGGAGTTTCTCAGAACTCTGTTTTTGTCACAGGGTCTTCCATTCCTGCCGAGGTCCTTGAGCAGTTTTTGTTTTTGTCAGAGATTCCCAGCATCCGCAACACTTTACTAGCCATTAAACAATAAAAAAAACACATTTGTCGTTCCTCACTGGATAGGTTTTCCGATTGGGAGCATATTCCCGAACCTACTAAAAACACGAAACTGCACAGCAAAGGAGTCGGATGGATAAGAACAGCGGCCGCTCCATGCGTGGGAACACCCTACCGGTTAACAGCCGAACGAGAGAATTAATTGCTCCACAGAAACTGGGGAGTTCCTTGTAGCAAGCCACTTGCAGGATCTCATAAAGAAGACTGTTAGCGAATTCAAGAATTCGCCTGCCCTTTGTAGAATGACAATTGCCCTCGATTGGTTTGACGTTTCCAAAATGAATCCTGGGGCATTCGTTGTGGAAAATGGGAACAGTCTGATCCAACGCCTTGCCGACACAGTCATGTCACCGGGAACCAGCTCTCCTAAAACCGGGAACTACTCCCTTCGTGCCTCATGACGAACATATTCCTGACCACGGTAAAACCTCGGAACTGTGCAGCTGAAGAAAAAAGGATGGTGTGATTGTCACTCCCTTCCTGGGTCGTGGGAGAACAGCACCTGTTAGTGAAGAGCCGAACACACTGACTAACATTGCCACAGAGAGTGATGAGCCAACGGCGTCAATGATCTCCGAATGCAAGCTTTAGCCTGCTCCCCCCCCCCCCCATGGAAAATACTCCTTAATTTGCTTTACCTTTCGAAAATAAATCCTTGGAAATTCATTCTGAAGACATGGGAAGACATGGGAATACTCTGCTCCCACCCTCTAAAGACACAACCATGACACCAGGAACCAGTTCTCCTCCAACCGGGACCGTGTTTCTTCCAGCCTTTCAGTGTCTTGTCTGTGACCGTGTTTTCTCCTTGTCCCGGAGCTGAAATGAGATTTGACGTCCTGACGTGTTGGAACGAGAATCTTTTCAATGTCACAGATAAGTTCATGTCCGGAGAACATGAGACTCAAAGCACTGGCCTCCACAAGCACGGAAAGATTTCTAACCTGTCTCTGCTCAGTCGAACAGTTCATCGTCCATTCTCCTCTGGATCCGCTTTCCAAGGAATATATAAAGATTCAAAAAACTCGAGACGAGGATTTCTGCTTTGCTTCTTGACAGTTTCCTCAAATGCCAATTGGCATTTTTTTCCAAGAATCTCTTCATAACCCTTTGCTTTGCATTATGTCCAGAGATAAATAAATCTCACTTTGTGGAGAGATTCCAGACTCTGGGAATGTTTTGTTTGGAGCAAAGAAGTTTAATGGGAGATTTCTTGGGAATGTTTACAATGATGTGGGCGAAAGCGGTGTGGATGGGCGCGTTGATGGTCAGGAGGAACTGCTGCCCCTAACCAGGGAAATTGAAAACACTACTTGTATCAAATAAACTCAGTGAAACCTACATATACACCATATGTTTGTTATTATCTGTGAATAGAGGAACAGAGCTAACGTTTTGAGTCAGATCCGTTTCTCGTTCTGAACACAAGTTTCCTGCGTGTCAACAATTGAGCAGACCTGAGAAAATATCGAGTTGTTGAGACGGGTTTTCTGGAGTTGCAGGGATAACTCATCCAACAGGAAATCATTTAACATCAACAGTGAGGGGAACATGTTCTGTATTGATGAGAGATAGAGTGGATGGGAAGGATCCATTTCCATGAGCAGAGAGATTAACAATACGGCAATGGTCGAGTAATAAAAATGTTCTTGTATTTTTACAACGCCTTTCAGCACTAATTCAGTCACAGGCACTGAAGTAACTTTGAAGCAGATGTATCATTGTCAAATCTAAAGTGCTAATCTGGGCAGTTTGTTCAACCAGAGGTCAAAAAAGAGCACTGAGAACTGGCCCTGGAGAGGCCAGTGAGATTATGCTTTACCTTAAGCGTTTGTTCCTCTCTGGTCTATATCCAGAATAGTGCAGGACCGGTGGTTCTAATCTCAGGGGAAGGTGTTACACACTAAGACACAGATGAGGAGGATGTTCTCACGTTCAGAGGGTAGCAAGTATGTAGAAGTATTTACAGCAGAAGTCTGGCAAGACTCAGTATATTTAAGCCTTCAATTATCTCTCTATTAATGGCATGGAGCAAGTGGCAGAGTGAAATGTACACAAATGTGCTGACAATTCACACTCGTGGGAGCACATATTATGTTGAGAACGTGGCATTTCGCATAGACATA
The DNA here is from genome assembly GCF_037043375.1 of Chiloscyllium plagiosum. NCBI lineage: Eukaryota > Metazoa > Chordata > Chondrichthyes > Orectolobiformes > Hemiscylliidae > Chiloscyllium > Chiloscyllium plagiosum. The sequence goes on from NW_028270159.1 coordinate 91,904,604, forward strand.
TAGATAGGTTGAATGAATGGGGAATAACTTGTCAGATGCAGTTTCATGTCGGCATTATGAGGTCATGCACTTTGGTCGGAGAAGTCAAAACAAAGAACACTATTAAAACCGAGAGAAAGTAGAAGAAACGTGTGAGACAGAGGAATCTCATGCCTGACACAAACATGTTCAGTATCATATTCTTTCCCTAACAAAAAGGATGGCTTCCTTTCCGAATGCTCACAATGAAAGAGATGGTTTCCAAGGAAAGTAAAAAAACCCTGAAACAAATCGCCTAAGCGAAAACAAAGGAAAGAATTGATTCGTTCCAATGGACAACTTTGATGTTTATGGCTCTCTAAAATTTGTTTATAATGAAGCTGGAAGTGGGAATTGGGGGAGCTGGGGAGTGAAAGTCAGGTCACCTATGATTACTGTCATCCTTCGTGTGTTTTCCTCATTTTATTGTCTGTTTTATTTCGCATTGTGGTTACTGTGAACCACACCGCTTGTAAACCACACCGCTGGTGACTTGTTTCCCAGACAGTTCTTCAACACGACTCGTAAGAATTCAACATTCTTTTCTCCTGAATCTAGGTAATCTCTAAACACTGTGCAAATATCGCCAGAACCTCGACATTTTCCACGCCTGTCTGCCTTCTTGCAAGATCAATTGATTCATCACTGTGCTCCTGTTGCACAAATCAAGAACGAACCAAACCGCATCAATTGCATCGAGGCTGCGAGCGCAGATAACTGCAGCCGCTCCCCAGAGTCCTGGCAACTGTGTGATCACAGAAGCACACATTGAACAGCCAGGAAACTCAAAATAATTACAGTGCCAGAGGCCGTGCCAGGAACAGCACCTGAGAAACAACAGAAACACTCTTTTGAGCTACGGACCTGGTTATATTTCTCAATCAGCAATCGAAGTTTACATTGGTTATATTATCTGATCCCTCACTCAAGGAACCAACAACTGCTGCAAATGGAGGAGAAAATGAGGACATTAGATACTGGACATCAGAGTCGAGAGTACAGTTCTGGAAAACACAGCAGGTCAGACAGCATCTGAGGAGCAGGAGAATCGATGTTTTGGGCATGTGCCTGATGACTTGCTCATGCCAGAAACGTCCATTCGCCTGCTTCTTGGATGCTGCCTAACCTGCTGTACTTTTCCAGCAACACCGTCTCCATTGCTGCAGACTGTCATGCAATCCAAGCTTCCAGTCGCAGAATCAGCAACACTCAGTGTAATGAGTCAACCTATTGAGGACACCTGACAGTGGTGTTTAGTTTCAAGTCGATCTTCATGAATGCGTGTCGTGAATTGTCTGTCCTGTATAATGTTCCCTGCTCTCACTACGTGCAACATTGTTTGACCATATATTATTGTACATGATGGGTATTGGGTCCATTGTTCTGGTGAGTTGTTGTCTAAATGTGGCTTTCGGTTTATGTTCTCTCATAAATCCGAGTAGTCAAAGGCTATCCGTTCAGAGACATTTTTGCTTGATGTGTTGGGTCTTGGCATGCCCTCCTAACGTTGTTTGTCTGCAACGAATGTGCGAGAATATCTATTGTTGCAAAGCATTTCTGGAGGATACAGTAAACACCACAATCAGTTGTACAGAGTGGCAAAGCACAGACATGACGAGGTCAACAAATTCGACCAGAAGAACACAACAATAATTGGACAATAGTGGGCAGCCAGAGATTTTCTAGAATGACGAGACTCATCCAATGAATCCATCAAAGAACAAGTTGACCTGGACGTAACATACTGGGACCTGCAATGAACGACAAGAAGCAGCAACAGAAAGCAGTGGGAAGGACATCACACAAATTCGAAACGCTACAGGACAGCAGAGCTTCATAAAAGTCTCATCAGCCTTGAGGATGTCCCCGAGAAAGGCAGGAAACTGCTGCAAACCAACTTCCCAACACTCACCAACATCCACACACCATCTGCAAACATCACTGGATCTACAAATCTTTACACAAACCTTGAAACCCTGAAACAGTCAGGGCCGCCCCAGCGGGAAAATCAACCCTTGCATCCCACATGACAGCTGAGGATACGAAACGCCATACTCCAGTGGACGTCAGAGCGAACTGCTCTTGCAAGCTACTTGTGCGTGCTCTTGTCAAAATCACTGCTTGGTTATCCTCATCCAATTTTTCACCGTTTGACATTGTGTGCTTTTAACATTAAAATTTTACATCTGAATATCTCTGAATTTTCTGAGAATTTCTGCCGTTCCAACACTTAGAGACAGTGAGTTCCAGATTCCAACCACTCGTTGTCTGATAAAGTTTTTTATGTGCAGCTACCCAAACCTTTTTACTCTTTTCTTAAATCTATGGCTTCTTGGTGATTGATCCCTCCATCAAATGTTTCGTTAAGAGTACATAATCCATACTGCTCATCATTTCGTACATCTCAACACTGTCTCATCTCAATTTCCCCGCTTTCAGAAAAACAACGCCAGTCTGTCTAAACTCTTTAATAGTTGAAATTCTTCAATCCAGATAATATATTGGCAAATCACTTCTGCATCGTTTCCACAGTTGTCATATTACTGCTATTATGTGAATTGCAAAATTATACACAATACTCTAGCGAGAGACAAATGATGACTTGAAATAAATGTCGGGAGACCAGAGACATTGGTCTTTTCCAATAAAGTCATCCCCTCGATACTGTTCTGTGCCATTTTCATGAACCCAATGCTCCAATGATCTCTGATCCATGCAAATAAAACACTATACGTGAGGATTCATAACCCAAACACATTGTCTGATAGCATTAAGTGGCTTAATGGTCCTGATGGTGATATTGGGTGACGTTCACCTAACAAGAGTGACAGCTACAGCACAGACTTAACGGTGTCAATGTGAAAGTGAATGTTAATTTTTCCAATGCCCCAGTGACATGGGAGGAGGGATGGAAAGGGGGAATAGTGATTCTATAAGGGAGAAAAATCTCCGAGATTGGGTGCTGAGAGTGGCGGCTTGAAGCATTAAATCCAACACCTGAGTGAGCATTTTCATCTTAAAATTGATTGTGTCCTTTCTGCGTTTGTTTTGCACAGGTGATGTGGAGTAACATGGAACAAATGCTCATTACAGATACTCGAATTTGAATGGAGGTTGCTTGACCACAACGCAGAGGACGAACCACTATTCGATTACATGAAAAAACACAATACAAAAAGCATTTAACACAATGGCAGATATAGTCGAGGAACCGCAACACATGCAGAACAGGAAAGCCCACTGAGACTGGATTGAATCGTCACCTTCGATGTCACCAATGGCTGTGGAGATTCCATCATTGAGAATGTTGAAGACTGAATTCGATAGTATTCAACAAAAGATGAAATATACAGGCGAGAGTTCACAAATATTGTTGAAATATCTGTTTCAATAAACATGAAGTTTCACATCGTAACTTTACCATTGCCGTGAGACAAGGAAGAAACTATTATTGCACACTCACATCACACCGATTCCCAGGTCTGGACTCAGTGAAACTGTGTACGCAGTGGCGAAGATCCGATTGGAAATTGAGAATGGGATGAACGAGTGGATATCTACTTTGCCTGCCAGTGACAAACTCCATGAGCATGCAGTCCTCCTGTGAAGGTAGAGAGGCGCGTAAAATGCCGAGGCTGAGAGCTCCAAACTCGCTCGGTGAAACTTCTGTTGACATGGCGCAGAGGGCATTGGGTCGTGGGAAAAGATCCTGAGCTATTTTAATCTGAATTGAAATGATTAGATTAGATTTCCTGCAGGATGAAAACAGGCCCTTCGGACCAACATGCACACTACAACCCTCCGAAGATCAACCCATCCCAACCCTATGTTTACCCCTGCCTAAGGCACCTAACATGGTGGAAAATTTAGCATGGCCAATTCATGTGGTGTGCATATCTCTTAGATTGGGGGGGGGGTTCCGGAGTACACGGACGAAACACATACAGACACAGGGAGCACGTGTAAACTCCACATAGACCGTCGCCTGAAGCTGGAATCAGACCTGGGACCCGTTTGCTATGAGGCAGCCGTGTGAATCAATGAGCCACCGTGCCACACATTTGCTCACTGAATTGGCGCCCGCAGCCCTCTACAGCAAATATCTCCAAAGAATCACCACTCTCTGACTGAAGATATTCCTGCACGTCTCATTTCCAAATTGTTATCGCTTCACTTTGTCTCTGTGGCCTCGGGTTCTAGTGTGTCATAGTGGTTGAAACATCTTTGCCACATTGGCTCTGCACAGGCCTCTCAGCACTCTGTAAATTTCAAATAAATTGAGTCATTGACTCAGACATCATTGAAACAGACTGCTGTTCCAAACAGTGCATGCTACCATTTACCAAAACTAACCTAGTACCAACTACGTGTACAGGGCTCATATCTCTCTTAACATGTCCTATTCATGCACTTATCTAAGTGTCTTTTAAATGTTATAACTTTATCCACATTCCTACTTCCTCTAGAACTTTGCACAGGAAACATACCGTGTAAAGTAAAACAAAGTGAACCTCATGTCTTTTTTTCACTTTTGTCCTCACAACTTCAAAATACTCCCACGAGTCCTGAAATACCCCAAAGAAGGAAAGCACCGTTGCAGTTGAGCTAATCTGCACGCCTCAGGATTTTTAAAAACATTTATATGGTAAACGTCAGCCTCCTATGCTCCTTTGAAAGAAGTCCCAGCCGATCCAGCCTCCCCTTACAGCTCAATCCCTTCATTCCAAGCAACATACTGGTAAATCCCTTCTTAACTCTGTCCAGCTTAATATTCTTCTTTGTCTGACTTGGAAACCATAACAAAGACACAATACTACAGAAGATGCCTCGCCAACATCCTATACAACCTCAGGATAACGCCCCAACTTCAACACTAAAAACTGAGCAACGCATGAAAGCGTTCTAACAGCATTTCAACGAAGCTGACGATATGTGACACCACTTCCAAAGTCCATTCCGTGACCTATTCACGTGTCTATTGCGCAGGATATTCAAAGCAGTACTTGTAATTGTAGAAGTGCTACATCCCTTGCCCGTACACTACAGAATTGACCGTAGTGTTAGGTAAGGGGTAAATGTAGGGGTATGGGTGGGTTTCGCTTCGGCGGGTCGGTGTGGACTTGTTGGGCCGAAGTGCCTGTTTCCACACTGTAATGTAATCTAATAGTCTAATCTAATCCCTTTATAACTCAAACTGCAGTACGTTACAATTGTTCAAGTTAATTTCTCTTTACCATTCATTTAATCATATACCCGAATGTTCAATGCCTCTTTTAATCTTCTATAACCTCAGATCACCTTCTTCTCTGTCGACTGTACCACCATGAAGAGTTGTCGCGCCCCTCAGCACAGAAACAGGCCGTTTGGTGCAAACTTGTACATACTGATCATAATGCCGGTCCACATTAAACGCATTTCTCTGCACTTGGACCATATCATTCTAATCCTTTGCTATCCATGTATTTGTCCAAAAGCTTTTTTAAATGTTCTTCGTGTACACGCAAAGACTTATGCTGTCATCTCATGAAATGCATGTCGCTCATGTTGGTGTCAACCACAAACTGATGATCCCTGCCTTCCATATTGTCATCTAAAACATTTACACCAGTCACAAACAAAGGAGCCATCACTGATCCCTGTGGAACACTGCCGGTCACAAACCTCCAGTCTGATAAACAACACACCAAAACCTCACCCTTTCTCTTGTTGTTAATTGAATTTTGTATCCAATTTGCAAACTCACTGTGAACCACATCTGATCTAACATTACTCGTTAGTCTTCCATGTCGAATCTAGTTAAACGCTTTCCTAAAGCCTAAGTAAGCAAAGATATTTGTTCTTGCCTCATCAATCCTCTTGCCTACTTGATCAAAACCTCACAAATTTGTGAGACCCAGTTTCCACCTCATTAAACCATGCTGATGATCCCCTATATTTCCTGGACTCTGAAAATGTTATCTTCCAAAACCACCTCAAAAAACTTACGAACCACCAATTTCAAACTCACAAGCCTGGAGATTCCAGTCTTTTCCCTGTATCCATTCTTCAACAAGGTTCGTCAATGTCCAGTCATTTTACGGGCGGCACGGTGGCACAGTGGTTAGCACTGCTGCCTCACAGCGCCTGAGACCTGGTTTCAATTCCCGCCTCAGGCGACTGACTGTGTGGAGTTTGTACGTTCTCCCCGTGTCTGCGTGGGTGCTCCGGTTTCCTCCCACAGTCCAAAAATGTGCTGGTTAGGTGAATTGGCCACGCTAAATTGCCCGTAGTGTTAGGTAAGGGGTAAATGTAGGGGTATGGGTGGGTTGTGCTTCGGCGGTTCGGTGTGGACTTGTTGGGCCGAAGGGCCTGTTTCCACACTGTAATGTAATGTAATGTAATCTAATCTAATCTAAATCACTCCCATATTTAGAGATGACACAATTATTTCAGCAAGGAGTCTTGCAATATCCGCGCTTACCTCCCATAATGCTTTGGGATTCAGTACAAACACAGGGAAAACCTCGATGCACAGAAAAATAGTTACCCCGTGCTGTAATCTGTGAAAATTCGATAGTCAAAACGTTTCCCAAAGGTCACGATTTAAAGGGAAAATTATCAACCTTTTTCTTTATGTCTAACAGAGAATGAAAACTAACAACTATTTACAACTAGTTTCTCTTAAACCCATGTTTTACCTTCCACTCCGCAATAATATTCCGATTCTAAAAGATTCCCGATAATGATTTAAAAAGTAATCATGGTTCAAAACCACTCAGATTTTTCAAGTCTCATTTTGTGGATTTTTCTAGGGAGATTCTCTCCAGGTTTTCCTCGATGTCCTGCCTGCAAACACGTTTCCAGGAAGGTACATTTGTAGGATCTCTTGAGCTGGACGTCTCTGACGCAGTCCTAGCTGTTGAAAATGTCCGGATTTATACCCCAAAACATCGGATTATTTCATTGGCTTTAATATTATCAAAACGTGAAGTTCACACCTGATTTTGATTTCGGATCTTGATTCATAATTTAAGTTGATGGCAATCCAGCTCTGCTGGCTGTTTCGAACAAATGTCACATTTTTCCCTTGGTCAGAACAGGTTGTCCTGTGTCCTTGCAAGCTTTTCAACTCTTCTTTTCACACCACGTTTATGACAATACACTAGTCCAGGTTTCGGAGTTTTATACGCCTTTTACATTTTCTGAGATGTCCAGCAATTATTTTCCTGTAATATGAAATGTTTATCAGTATGTATTTCCATGATTTCTGTAGCCTCCTTAAGTCTAACATATCCTTGGCGAACAGACTTCCCACACCGAGCTGTTCCACCTTGCTTGAATCCCTCTAAACACTTTCTCTTTGTCTAAACGTCCAAATGTCTTATAAAATAATATAACAGTACCTCTACGTACCAGTTGCTCTAGCAGTTGATTCCATGTGCAAGCCATCCTCTGTGTGAAAAGGATATAGAACATAGAAGAATACAGCGCAGTACAGGCCCTTGGGCCCTCGATGTTGCGCCGATCCAAGCCCACCTAAACTACACTAACCCACTATCCTCCATATACCTATCCAATGCCCCCTTAAATGCCCATAAAGAGGGAGAGTCCACCACTGTTACTGGCAGGGCATTCCATGAACTAACGACTCGCTGAGTGAAGAACCTACCCCTAACATCTGTCCTATATCTACCCCCCCTTAATTTAAAGCTATGCCCCCTTTGGTATTCGGTAACGAACCAGGACAAGTGATGGGCATGTTAGTGGGTGAGCATTTTGCTGATCGGTGACCACAATTCTGTGACTTTCACCTTGGTTATGGAGATAGAGAGGTGCATGCAACAGGGTAGGTTTTACAATTGGGGGAAGGGTAAATACGATGCTGCAAGACAGGATCTGAGGAGCATAAGTTGGGAGCATAGGATGTCAGGGAAGGATGTCGTTGAAAGGTGGAACTTTTTCAAGGTACAGATACGACGTGTCCTTGATATGTATGTACCTTTCAGGCAGGAAAGATATGGTCGTGTGAGGGAACCTTGGTTGACTAGGGAGGTTGAATATCTCGTAAAGAGGAAGAAGGAGGCTTACAAAAGGCTGAGGAAACAAGGTTCAGACAGAGCGTTGGAGGGATACAGGATCGCCAGCAAGGAGCTGAACAAAGGGATTAGGAGAGCTAAGAGAGGACATGAAAAATCTTTGGCGGGTAGGATCAAGGATAACCCCAAGGCCTTTAATGTGTTTGTGAGAAACATGAGAATGACGAGAGCGAGGGGAGGTCCGATCAAGGACAGTAGTGGGAGACTGTGTATTGAGTCGGAAGAGAGAGGAGAGGTCTTGAATAAATACTTTTGTTCAGTATTTACAAATGAGAGGGACCGTATTGTTGAAGAGGAGAATGTGAAACGGACTGGTAAGCTAGAGGAGATACTTGTTAGGAAGGAAGATGTATTGGGCCTTTTGAAAACCTTGAGGACAGACAAATACCGCGGGCCTGACGAGATATATTCTAGGATTATGTGGGAAGCAAGAGAGGAAATTGCGGAGCCGTTGGCAATTATCTTTTCTTCTTCACTGTCAACGGGGTTGATACCAGGGGACTGGAGAGTGGCGAATGCTGTGTCTCTGTTCAAAAAAGGGAATAGGGATAACCCCGGGAATTACAGGCCAGTTAGTCTTACTTCGATGGTAAGCAAAGTAATGCAAAGGGTACTGAGGGATAGGATTTATGAGTATCTGGAAAGACACTGCTTGATTAGGGACAGCCAGCACGGATTTGTGAGGGGTAGATCTTGTCTTACAAGTCTTATTGAATTCATTGAGGAGGTGACTAAGCATGTGGATGAGTGTACAGCAGTGGATGCAGTGCACATGGATTTTAGTGAGGCATTTGATAAAGTTCCCCATTGTAGGCTTATGCAGAAAGTCAGGAGGCATGGGATAGTGGGAAATTTGGCCAGTTGGATAGAGAACTGGCAAACCGCTCAAAGTCAGAGAGTGGTGGTAGATGGTAAATATTCTGCCTGGAGCCCAGTTACAAGTGGAGTTCCGCAGGGATCAGTTCTGAGTCCTCTGCTGTTTGTAATTTTTATTAATGACTTGGAAGAGGGTGTCGAAGTGTGGGTCAGTAAGTTTTGCCGACGATACGAAGATTGGTGGAGTTGTGGATACTGAGGAGGGCTGTTGTCGGCTGCAAAGGGACTTAGATATGATGCAGAGCTGGGCTGAGGAGTGGCAGATGGAGTCCAACCCTGTCAAGTGTAAGGTTGTCCATTTTGAAAGGACAAATAAGAATGCGGAATGCGGAACGGTAGGGTTCTTAGTAAGGTGGAGGAGCAGAGGGATCTTGGGGTCTATGTTCATAGCTCTTTGAATGTTGCCACTCAGGTGGATAGAGCTTGTAAGAAGGCCTATGGTGTATTAGCGTTCATTAGCAAAGGGATTGACTTCAAGATTCGTGAGGTGATGTTGCAGCTGTACAGGACCTTGGTAAGGCCACATTTGGAGTAATGTGTGCAGTTCTGGTCGCCTCACGTTCGGAAAGATGTGGAAGCTTTGGAGAGAGTGTAGAGGAGATTTACAAGGATGTTGCCTGGAATGGAGAATATGTCGTACGAGGATAGATCGAGAGTGCTAGGCCTTTTCTCATTAGAAAGGCGAAGGATGAGGTGTTACTTGATAGAGGTTTATAAGATGATCAGGGAAATAGATAGAGTCGACAGTCAGAGACTTTTTTCCCCGGGTACAACAGAGTGTTACAAGGGGACATAAATTTAAGGTGAAGGGTGGAAGGTGTAGGGGGATTGTCAGGGGTAGGTTCTTTACCCAGAGAGTGGTGGGGGCATGGAATGCGCTGCCTGTGGGAGTGGCAGAGTCAGAATCATTGGTGACCTTTAAGTGGCAATTGGATAGGTACATGGTTAGGTGCTTAAGCTAGGACAAATATTTGGCACAACATCGTGGGCCGAAGGGTCTGTTCAGTGCTGTATTGTTCTATGTTCTATGTTCTAAGACTGTGAGAAACAGGTTTTAATCAGCAAGGTATTCAAAGGCTAGGTGCTATTGCAGGAACGTGAATCTGAGGATTATCAGATCAGCTGTAATCTCACTGGATGGTGACAGCAGACTGCACAGGTTGAATTGACGACTTCTGCTCTTGCATCTTATTATCTTTCCTTTCTGGACTATCAATTGCTTCTGTTTTTCCTTTATCAATGAATTTACCGGACATTAGAAGAAGAAGATTTACAGTGCGAAGGCTTAAAACCAAATATCACTTCAGTATTTGATGGTGTTGTCCAGTTGATTGTTGCCTGAATTATGATTCGCTTTTGAACATGAAAGGGAAAAGCATCATTCACAGTGTGGAGAAGCTGTACACGTGTTGTACGTGTGGGCAGGGCTTCACCAGATAATCTGCCTTGTCAGAATATAAATAGAGTCAGACGAGGGAGAGGTCATTCGTCTGTTTCGAGTGTGGGACAGAATTCACTTGATCCACTACGCTGCTGTAACAACAGCAAGTCCGCATAGCGGAAATGTCTATTAAATGCCCTGAACGTGGGAAGCGGCTTAAAATCTCTGACAATCTGGTGACCCGTCAATATGTTGACACTAATGAGAAACGTCATTTACTCCCAAAAAGGGCCTGGATTAAAGTGGTTAATTGGACTCTGTGCACCCGCCATCTCACTGTGGGGAGAGGCTGTTCATCTGCACCAGTGTGGGAGGAGATTTGATGTGAAATCCAACCTACTGAAACAACAGCAAATTCACAAGTGAACAAAGTGCCTGGTTTTTACTGTGCTTCATCGTGTGTCAAAGTCTCAACCAAAAGTTTTGGTTTGAATTCCAGCTTACTGTGGAGCTGTTCCAAAGAGTTTAACTGTTTAAGACCATAAGACCATGAGACATAGGAGTGGAAGTAAGGCCATTCGGCCCATCGAGTCCACTCCGCCATTCAATCATGGCTGATGCGTATTTCAGCTCCACTTACAAGCGTTCTCCCCGTAGCCCTTAATTCCTCGAGACAACAAGAATCTATCAATCTCGGCCTTGAAGACATTTAGCGTCCCGGCTTCCACTGCACTCCGTGGCAATGAATTCCACAGGCCCACCACTCTCTGGCTGAAGAAATGTCTCCGCATTTCTGTTCTGAAATGACCCCCTCTAATTCTAAGGCTGTGTCCACGGGTCCTAGTCTCCTCGTTTAACTGAAACAATTTCCTAGCATCTACCTTTTCCAAGCCATGTATTATTTTGTACGTCTCTATTAAGTCTCCCCTTAATCTTCTAAACTCCAACGAATACAATCCCAGTATCCTCAGCCGTTCCTCATATGTTAGACCTGTCATTCCAGGGATCATCCGTGTGAATCTCCGCTGGACACGTTCCAGTGCCAGTATGTCCTTCCTGAGGTGTGGGGACCAAAACTGGACACAGTACTCCAAATGGGGCCTAACCAGAGCTTTATAAAGTCTTAGTAGTACATCTCTGCTTTTATATTCCAACCCTCTTGAGATAAGAGACAACATTGCATTCGCTTTCTTAATCACGGACTCAACCTGCATGTTTACCTTCAGAGAATCCTCGACTAGCACTCCCAGATCCCTTTGTGCTTTGGCTTTATTAATTTTCTCACCATTTAGAAAGTAGTCTATGCTTTTATTCTTTTTGCCAAAGTGCAAGACCTCGCACTTGCTCACGTTAAATTCCATCAGCCATTTCCTGGACCACTCTCCCAACCTGTCGAGATCCTTTTGTAGCCTCCCCACTTCCTCAGTACTACCTGCCTGTCCACCTAACTTCGTATCATCGGCAAACTTCGCTAGAATGTCCCCGGTTCCCTCATCCAAATCATTAATATATAATGTGAACAGCAGTGGCCCCAGCACCGAACCCTGCGGGACACTGCTCGTCACCGGCTACCATTCTGAAAAAGAACCTTTTATCCCAACTCTCTGCCTTCTGTTAGACAGCCAATCCTCAATCCATCCCAGCAGCTCACCTCGAACACCATGGGCCCTCACCTTGCTCAGCAGCCTCCCGTTTGGCACATTATCAAAGTCCTTTTGAAAGTCTAGATAGACCACATCCACTGGGTTTCCCTGGTCTAACCTACTTGTTACCTCTTCAAAAAATTCCAACAGGTTTGTCAGGCATGACCTCCCTTTACTGAATCCATGTTGACTTATTCTAATCAGACTCTGCTCTTCCAAGAATTTAGAAACCTCATCCTTAATGATGGATTCTAGAATTTTACCAACAACCGAGGTTAAGCTGATTGGCCTATAATTTTCCACCTTTTGCCTTGATCCTTTCTTGAATAAGGGGGTTACAACAGCCATCTTCCAATCATCCGGGACCTTTCCTGACTCCAGTGACTCTTGAAAGATCTCAACCAATGCCACTGTTATTTGCTCAGCCACCTCTCTCAGAACTCTAGGGTGTATCCCATCGGGGCCAGGAGATTTATCAATTTTAAGACTTTTTAACTTTTATAGCACTCTCTCTTTCGTAATGGCAACCATACTCAACTCAGCCCCGTGACACCCTTTAATTTTTGGGATATTACTCATGTCTTCCACTGTGAAGACTGACGCAAAGTACTTGTTAAGTTCTCCTGCTATATCCTTATCTCCCATCACTAGGCTCCCTGCATCAGTTTGAAGTGGCCCAATGTCTACTTTTGCCTGTCGTTTGTTTCTTATGTACTGAAAGAAACATTTACTATTATTTCTAATATTACTGGCTAGCCTACCTTCATATTTGATCCTCTCCTTTCTTATTACACTCTTTGTTATCCTCTGTTTGCTTTTGTATCCTTCCCAATCTTCTGATTTCCCACTGTTCTTAGCCACTTTATAGGATCTCTCTTTTTCTTTAATACATTTCCTGACTTCCTTTGTCAGCCAAGGTTGTCTAATCCCTCCCCAGTTAATCTTTCTTTTCTTGGGAATGAACCTCTGTACAGTGTTCTCAATTATACCTACAAACCCCTGCCATTTTTGCTCTACTGTCTTCCCGGTTAGCCTCTGCTTCCAGTCTATTTTAGTCAGTTCCTCTCTCATGCCCTCATAATTACCTTTATTCAACTGTACCACCATTACATCCGATTTTGCCTTCTCCCTTTCAAACTCCAGACTGAACTCTATCATATTATGGTCGCTACTTCCTAAGGGTTCCCTTACTTTAAGATCTTTTATAGAGTCTGGTTCATTGCAAAGCATTAGGTCCAGAATAGCCTGTTCTCTTGTGGGCTCCATGACAAGCTGTTCCAAGAAGCCATCCTGTAAGCATTCCATGAATTCCCTTTCTTTAGATCCACTAACAACATTATTTACCCAGTCCACCTGCATATTGAAGTCTCCCATGATCAATGTAACCTTGCCTTTCTGACATGCCTTCTCTATTTCCAGGTACATGTTGCGTCCCTGGTCCTGACCACTGTTAGGAGGTCTATACACAACTCCAATTATGTTTTTTTTGCCTTTGTGGTTCCTCAATTCCACCCACACAGACTCCACATCATCTGACGCTATGTCATTCAATACCATAGATTTAATTTTGTTCTTAACTAACAAAGCAACCCCACCCCCTCTGCCCACCTCTCTGTCTTTTCGATAAGTTGAAAAACCATGGAGGTGTAACTGCCAGTCTTGACCCCCCTGTAACCAAGTCTCTGTGATGCCTACTACATCATAATCATTCACTATTACCTGTGCCATTAGTTCATCGGCTTTGTTATGTATGCTACGAGCATTCAGGTAAAGTGCCTTAATGCTAACTTCCTTATCATTCGAGATGTTGGAAGTCATATGTCCTAAGTTATCCTTGCTTTTTACTGCATTCTCGGTCTGCCTCAATTTTAAATCCGCCTGGAAACATGCTATCCTGCTGCTTATCTTGCCATTTACCTCCATACTCCCTGTCGCTTTCACTTTCCCTTCCCCCCAACTCAGAAGTTTAAAGTCCGACTGACCACCCTATGTATCCTCTTCGCTCGAACATTGGTACCTGATCGGTTCAGGTGGAGACCATCTCAACGGTACAGATCCCCCCTGTTCCAAAACTGATGCCAATGCCACATGAAGTGGAATCCCTCTTTCCCACACCAATCCCTTAGCCACGTGTTTACTTGCCTAATTTTCTTGTCCCTATGCCAATTGGCACGTGGCTCGGGCAGTAATCCGGAGATTATGACCCTTGAGGACCTGTGCTTCAATTTCCTGCCTAGTGCTTCATAATGCCCAAACAGGTCCTCCACCCTAGTCTTGTCTATGTTGTTGGTACCAACGTGGACCACAACAACTGGATCCTCCCCCTCCCGCTCCAATATCCTTTCAAGACTGTCGGAGATGTCTCGCACCCTGGCACCGGGCAGGCAACACACCATGCGAGACTCCCGATCCGGCTTGCAAAGGATACTATCTGTCCCCCTAATTATAGAATCCCCTACAACCACTACTTGTCTATTAGCTCCCCCCTCTGGAATGGCCTTCTGCACCATGGTGCCTTGGTCAGCTGGCTCATCCTGTCCAGAGCCCTTTTCCTCATCCGAACAGGGAGCAAGAATCTCGTACCTGTTGGACAAGGTCAAGGGCTGAGGCTCCTCCACTCCTGATCTCCGGTTCCCCCTACCTGCCTCACTTACAGTCACACTCTTTTGTGCCTGATCACTAGCTGAATGTGAATTACTTAACCTCCCAGGTGTGACTGCCTCCTGAAACAAAGCATCCAGTTAACTCTCCCCCTCCCGGATGTGCCGCAGTGTTTGAAGCTCAGATTCCAGATCATCAACTCTGATCCGGAGTTCTTCCAGCAACCAACACTTGCTGCAGATGTGGTCACTGCCGTTCACAATGGGATCAGCCAGCTCCCACATCATACAGCAACAACACATCACCTGCCCAGCCATCTCTGCTTAGTTAGTTAATTAGTTACTTTGTACAAGTATGAATTAGAATACCTTCTGATACCTCTCTGCTATAGTTTTTTTTACCCTAAATAATTAATCGAATGAAACCCATTGTGACTTCCTTCCGATGAAGTTAATAAATTCCTGCAGAAACGAAATGTGCTCCATGTTCTCCCTGATCTACACCAGCTAATACATGCACAACAAATTCTTCAAACTTCAAAGAAGTGCCTGATTTTCTCCACATTGTCCGGACAGGAATGCGTGTGTGACTGAGAAGTCTCAAATGATGCTAACTAATATGCAGTCAGGTGTGGCATGTTGGCGCAATGATCACCACTGCTTTCTCACAGGCCAGGGCCTTTGCTTCAATTGCAGCTTTGGGAGATAGTGTGTGTGTGACGTTTGCACAATCTCTCCATATCCGTTAGGGGATCATTCCCCGGCGCAAAGACGTGCAGGTTACGTGGATTTATCATTGCTAAATTCTTCAGGGAAGACTGCGTACGATAGTTAGCCTTGGGTAATGCAGTGTTACAGGAAGAGGGTGAGGGATTATTCCAGGTAGAATAGCATTTAGAACGTAGGTGTGGAATTGTTCGGTAGATTGGCCTGTTTCCATCCTTCAGGGATCCCATGATTCTGTGAGACAAATATCCCACTCTGATTTTATGATTGAATAACAGCACGGGCGGCACGGTGGCACAGTGGTTAGCATTGCTGCCTCACAGCGCCAGAGACCCAGGTTCAATTCCCGCCTCAGGCGACTGACTGTGTGGAGTTTGCACGTTCTCCCCGTGTCTGCGTGGGTTTCCTCCGGGTGCTCCGGTTTCCTCGCACAGTCCAAAGATGTGCCGGGTCAGGTGAATTGGCCATACTAAATTGTCCGTAGTGTTAGATAAGGGGTAAATGTAGGGGTATGGGTGGGTTTCGCTTCGGCGGGTCGGTGTGGACTTGTTGGGTCGAAGGGCCTGTTTCCACACTGTAATCTAATCTAATCTAAAACAATAACTGAAACATGTCAGAGTGGTTGGGATTAAGACAATGACCTGTGAAATCCGCACAGTGATGTGGTGGGCTTGGGGTGATTGACATTCAAAATTTGTAAGCATTTGTGCTGAACGATTACACGCAGTGGAGAGTGTTATATTGTTGAAAGCACACATGTTCACTTTCAAATTATGTATTTTCTGAATATTGAAGGATAAAGCAGTGCACGCATTGCTCCCCGACTGAAAGGGCTGGGCACAGGCTGTTCCAAAACAGATAGATGTAACTTTTGTTGGTGAAAACCTGAATTTTGCTAGCTGTTTCAACAGCAACTCAAATTTAACCAATTACATTAAGTTACATCCAGGATCCCAGAAGCTAATGAAATTTCAATTTTCGTTTTGCTTTAGCATCTGGAATCTAATCAAATCATACAAATTGAATGCATCATTGGTGTGTATGTAAAACCAGCATTTGAAAACTAGAGTGAGAGCTATTACTGGAGAGCTAAAACTTTCCTCTCTCAGAAATTAGAACTCACTCTGTATCAAAAAGTACCTTTTTTCAGCAAAACATACATTTTAAAAATGAAACAAGTTGAAACAATTGAGATGAACAGATATAAGTGGAAGACACGGGAGCACATGCAAACTGGGTGGACTTGAGATGACGTTGATATGATGTTAAACAACTGTGTTATTGAAACAGCATGTTAATACGATTCTGTTCAGTTAAAGGAAAGAATGTTTAGTTTGTTCATTGTATTGTTTAGTCGTCGCAATAGAGTCAAATAAAATGTTGTTTTTCTTTATGTAATGGAAATTAGAAATTCTTTGTCACTCACTGATGTTTACATAGATTCGGAGGTGAGGAGATGTTTTCCGAGTTTTTGCTTTTAATTAACAAGGTGTCCGACGTCCTCGTTGCAACAAGGGTTTTCTTTGATTCCTATTGACTGCAGTTTTGCAAAAGCTCTTCAATGTCTTAGTGAGCCTTAATGTCACGGGCAGACAATCTCATCTTGCCTTTTGATTGCAGTATTTTATCCATGTTGGTTCAATACTGCAATGAGGACAAATGCTAAGTGCCTCTGATGGAACACACAGCATCAGAGAGCTGCTTATTGTTGACTGAGTACAGCCACAAAGCACAGTTATTATTCGCTTCCATCATGTTGCTGATGGTTAAGCGTTGATTGACTGGAGTCAGGGTTGGATTTGTCCTGCTTTTATGGACTCTACACAACTGGACATTTTTTAAAAACCTGTATTCAGCATGAATGTCGTGGTTACACTTCGCTGCTCTGAACGCGGGAGTAGGGCATTGAGTATGATGATCATCAATCATTGTATCAAAAGGGAAACACAGGCTTGAAGGCCCAAATAGCCGCCCGCTATTCCGATATATCAATGCTGTGGATCTTCGGGGGACGGAGAATTTATATAGAATCTTCCAGAGTCCACATCATTTCATACTTCTGCCTGGAAATAATTGACAATGTTTCAGACTTACCTTGTATACACATTGTGTTGACGCCACCGTCTGCCCCATGCCAGAGACAGTCTTTGAGATGAGTAGTTCAGTTCCAGTCTGGCTTGTTATGTTTGAGGACAGTGT
This sequence comes from Chiloscyllium plagiosum, assembly GCF_037043375.1. Lineage (NCBI taxonomy): Eukaryota > Metazoa > Chordata > Chondrichthyes > Orectolobiformes > Hemiscylliidae > Chiloscyllium > Chiloscyllium plagiosum. The sequence goes on from NW_028270159.1 coordinate 91,922,122, forward strand.
GAACTTTCTCCAAAGCCTGTCTGCCTGAACACCTGTGACCGCACACATGTGCACTCAATTCTCTCAACTGGGAGGAAGATCAGATACGAATCCAATCCATCTCATTTGAGTGTTTCTTTGATCTGGATGGATTGCATTTGATTCATGAAACGTTTGACCATTCTAATTCTGCGATTGAGTCACTTATTGGTGTCAGGACGTGATTATAAGTGTTTAAATTTAAAGTGCCCCCGGTCAGTCAACATTAAGCCACATCTACAAACGTGCCTCTCATTCACTCCTTTTTGCACTTTGAACCAGCAACTGAGGCATTAGTGAGCAGAACAGTATTCCAGCTCACTTCGAATAGGATGACACTGCCAATGGAATGAAAAGCCAAATTTCAGCTCAAAACACAATTTTTCAATGGAACATTATGCAATGAGGGTGTCAAACTTCCGACCTGAGACTAAAACTCTCTTATTCTCCTGACACTGGCAAGAGGACAACACAGACAAGGTACAATTACATCTCTTGTCAAGGCCAGGTTACCTTTTAAAAACCATACACTGAATTTAATTCAGAGGCATCAGAGGCCACGGCATAAATGCTTCCTCATCAAAAGGTCAGTGGAATCTTTGAGATATATGATAAGGAGACAGTAAAGATTGAGTAACTTTCAGCCCTTCGATGCCGCTCCAACATTTAAAGAAATCATGGCTGATCGGAGGCCAACATCCATTCCCTGCCTTTGGCCCATATCCCTCAAAACTTCAGCTGGAGAAGATAAAATCTCAGCTTTAATGTGAACAAATCGTGCTGAATCCGCTGCCACTTGTATAAGGGAGTTCCAAACATCTGACGAATTCTGTGGGTGAAAGTGCTTCTGAATATGCACCGTGAATGGCTTGACCCTAAATTTAGATTATGGACCGTATCAACTCAGAAATATCTTTGTGAACAGCCGAAGATGCTGTCTAAATGCAAAAGATAGTCTGAGGTTTTAACAAGGTGGAGGATTCCAAAAACTTGGTGTCAGCGATTTCCAGCTTCAGACTGCATTTCGTGTAATAGCAGTTGTCCTTGATTAGGGTTCCACTTCCAAAGTATAGGCTGGGACCTTCATTGTCGAAAGGTGGGGCAGTCTTATCCCAGCAATTACATACCCATCTATGTCACCAGGAATCAGCCCTGTGTGCGGATACATGCAAAATAATTCTGCAGTTTTTCTGCCGTTGTCTTCTTATTAATTACAGTGTCATTTGTGTCTCTCTTCAGAAACACGGACAGACCAAACCGAATGCAATCTATCCGTACGTAACGACACTGTGGTAAAACTTTCTGCGAACTAAACCAAACACATAGAAAATCTCACTTCGTCTCATAATCTGTTCATGTATCTGTGACAAAGAGTGACCCAAATTCCACAATTTAACAATAGTATATCAATTTTATTCTGTAACTCTAAAACTGAACATTACCAACATATATTGAAAATTCTAAGTCTCCTTCGATTGGGTTTTAATAAATCGGTGCATAATTTAAACTGACTGGTTAAATTGGAACTGATGTGAAATAGTTGTTCTGGATTGTTATTAGACAGAGGGATAACTGGTGGTGATCGACACTGAGGGATATCACACCACAGACGTTTTGTGAAGGAGAGTCGTAACTGGAAACCTGACGGATTTAAACCCACACTGGCGGCGTCCTAAGGAAAACTGGCAAACGGTTCTGAGAATGTGATCCGTTTTCAGAAACATCTTTAAGGAGGATACCTTAGAGTGTTTTTTCGAACAATCAAAAACATTTCCTGTTAACGATTAAATGAGCTGTTTTTGCTCTATTGAAATATTGAAGACATGGAATAACTATTTAGATGAGCATTTAAAACGCGATCGAACACACAAGGTCAATTATTGGAAACTGGGTTCAGAAGTGCGATGTTAGATGACTGTCATTGATATAATGGACCGAAGGGACAGTCCGATTGCTGCTAAAACTTAGTGATTCCCCATCATTTTGCAACTGAACACAAAGCCAACCGTGTTAAGAAGTAAAGTTGCAAGCATTGCATGCGACTTCGCTTCTGCTATGATTCTTGGGAATCAGCACACCCTGCTATTTCTTGGGTTTGATGCCAAGACAGGAATCCGGATTTAGCATTCTTCTAAACACTGTGAACATGAACATGAATTCCTGACATTAAGAACAGCAAAGGGAGCAGCACTTCAAGACTCAGTGAGCGTTTTACTTCGGTGAGTAAACTAAATGGGAGGAAGCGGTGTTATCCATTGTCTTGGCCTTCTCAGACTCAGTACTGCAAGAAAAAATACTCCTTATGTAAGCATACACGTTCGTTGAAGATTTACCTTCTTGCATGCAGAACGTTTGGTTCTCTTCTTGGACAGCCGAGGAACAGAGTGCCTCATATCAGAATGCTATTCACACATTTAAGACAGGCATGAGTAAGAATTTCAGAGCAAATTACTGCAGATGCTGAAATCGGTACCGAAAACAATTTTTAAAAATCTGGAAATCTCAGCGGATCAAGAAGCCACGCAGAGATAGGAAGTCAATGTTTCCAGTTTCAGAGCTGATGGGAAGGGAGGAGGTGGCAGTATTTATGCAAACGTTGGGAGAGAGGGTGGCCTGCTATGTGAGAAAGGATATTACCCTTTCGAGTTAAGCAATTGGCAACTGAGAATAACAGAACAATGGTGTGATTGTGAACCCACTCCAACTCCTTCCCTTTCTTTTAGGGTTACCTGTTACAGTCTCTCTCACCATGACTTCGCCCTTCCCCTACTCCAATAGGACTGTCTGTTCTTTCTAATCTGGCAAGTATACACGCTATTGCTCTGTCATTCTCGCGTGCCAGCCGAATTATGTGCAGCATGTGCTGTCGGGTCTGGCTCATTTAGTATATCTGAGGCTAAAAGAGACACGGCTTTAATCAAAAAAGTTATGAAGAGGTTTGAAGAAGGCCAGTTGTGCAGTTCAGAATTATCCAATCAGACATGAGCTCATTGAATGGCGGAACAGACTCTGGTTGAACGGTCTCTTTCTGCTTCTAAAATTAATTCTGTTTGTATGAATCTGCAAAGATGATCTGGGTAAAGTTTGCCAAGTTAAAAATGTGTGGATCCACTCGGGGCACTGAACCGACGTGAGAAGGCAACACACAAAGAAGATTCAATTGGGTGATTGATCCGGAGTGGTCAGTATACCAGAGTAAACAGGATAACTGGCCTTCAGGGTTCACATTGATTTAGGCTCCAGTTAGCACACGGTCACTTCTCACAAACCACCATTGGCCTTCCACATTCATGTTCTCTCCTCCGTTCTTATTTTGAGCCAAATACACAACAGGCAAAACCTGCTGATTTGCGTCTGTAACATGGAGTGAAGTGATTCTGAATGTTTCACAGCATCATGCTACTTCTAAAGATCAGTAAGTATTTACCATTGATTACTATAAATGGTAACGATTAACAGACCATGACATTGAATGTCATGAATCCTGATGACCTACTTAGATGGAAGATATCTATTTGTATCACTCGGGACACAGTGTGATTTAGCCTTACATCCTCCCATCTTTTCGGATATGATCCCTTCTTCAGTTTGTGTTTTGTTACACTGACTTGCTTTATGTTATACAGGCTGACAATTCATATATGAGCTGGCAGTTTCTCATGCATGAGACCTTCTCTCTCACATGGTAATATCCTGGCTCTGTAGCTCAGTGGTTAGAACACTGGTCTTCTAAGTATAAATGCGCTTGAAATAATACATTCCTGTCTGTCTTTCTATAGAATTTGAGGAAGACCATTGGGAATGACATTAAGCAGTCGGCTTTAGCAATGTTCCAATGAATCAGAAAGAGCCAGGTCAGTCAGCATAAACTGCAGAGTGACAGGGAATTAATAGGGGAGGTAAACGGACAGGGGAGTGACCAGTTGCTTCCTTTTGCCACGGTAAACAGAATCTCCTTTAGAAATCTGACATGGGACAATATAAGCCAAATGGGTGTTGTCCTAATTTCAGGTGGTTGGTCTCTCATCGTGCATTGGTGACACTCCGTGGAATGAGTTTTCATGTTTTGCTCTGTGGGTGAAAATGCGCTTCAACTCCTCAAGGGAGCGTTAATACAACTTACCCATGACAAACTTCACCCTATTATTTGTGTCGTTTAGATTAAAGTATTCCGGGGGGGGGGGGGGGAATGTAACTAAGATGAAGAATTGGAAAGTCAGAGCATAAAAGGCTACAGGCCAGGGTTGGAAAACTGGGATGACGTTGTCATTATGAAACGATGCGACGATGACTGTAGTCATCTGTACTGACGCATTGGTTGTGACTGAGCGGTTACAGCGCCATGGTCTGAGTTCCATTCCCCGTCAAAATCCTGGGTGATTTTTGATCCTGACTTGCAGTAAATATCCAGAAATCATTTATCAACAAGCAGGTGTTTGAATCTGGAAGGCACTGTCAGGTTCCGCAGAGGCAGAAACCTACATAACCCTGGAAAGTACTCAGATGTGAACTTGTGATGTAAAGGCATAAAAGGACAAGTGATGGAAAATGGGATGACGATCGTGAAACGGTTGTTTTTGACAAGACCACGTGGAGGAGCTGGAGGGCTGTCGACCCACCAGTACGTCCCTGCTCGACAGGTAACTTTGATAGCCTATTGGCTCGGATTTGGCGCTTTCACGACCGCTACGCATCTTCAATTCCTCGCCAGTGAATCATCTTCCACTGCTGTGGTGAACCTGGGATTGATGCTGATTTTTCAGGGACATTTATGGAAAAGCTTCTTGCTCTTGCCTATCAGGAATGAAATCCTCATCTCACTTTCCGAGTAACTCTGCATAAGTTTGTGAAAGCCCACATGCCTTGCAGTCGAGCGAGGTAGGATTCGAATCTCCAAACTCCTGATTCGGAGTTAGGTGTGTTATCCAGTTGCTTTGTGCATGCAGACAGGGGTGGCGAGGGTGGAGAAGGCGAAGGGAGAGAAGGCGATGGAGATAGAAGGCGAGCGTGGAGAAGGCGAGGGGAGGGAAGGCGAGGGTGGAGAAGGCGAGGGTGGAGAAGGCGAGGGGAGAGAAGGCGAAGGTGGAGAAGGCGAGTTGGAGAAGGCGAGGGGGTGAGAAGGCGGTGGTGGCGAAGGCGAGGGTGAACAGGCGGGGAGAAGGCGGGGAGTGTAGGCGATGGTGGAGAAGGTTTGGAGGGAATGCGAGAGAGAGAAGGCGGGGGTGAAGGCAGTGGGAGAAGGTGGCAGAGAAGGCGGGGTTTGAAGGTGGGGAGTGAAGGTGAGGGGAGAGAAGGAGGTGGTTAAGGCGAGGGTGGAGACCGCCGGGGACAGAAGGCGGGGAGTAAAGCAGGGGTGAAGCCGAGGGTGGCGAAGGCTGGGGGAGAAAAGGGAGGAAGTGAAGCCGGGGAGAGAAGGCGAGGGGAGAGACGTTTAGGGAAGAAAGCGAGGGGTGGGAAGGCGAGGGTTGTGTGAAGGCGAGGGGATGAAGGCGAGGCGGGTGAATGAGAGGGTATTTGAAGGTGAGGGAGTGAAGGCGAGAGGTGTGAAGGCGAGAGGAAAAGGCAAGGGAGCATGAAAGCGATGGGGTTGAAGACAAGGGGGATTAAGGCGAGGGTGGCTGAAGGCAAGGTGGTGAAGGCGAGGAGGTGATTCCGAAGGGTGTGACGGCGTAGGGGGTTGATGGCGAGAGGGTGTAGGCGAGGGGCGGTGAAGGTGAGCGGGGTGAATGTGAGGAGGTGAAGGCGAGAGCGTTAGGGTCGGGGTTGTGAAGGCAAGGGGGGTTAAAGAGGGCATGAAGGCGAGGGGAGTGATGGCGAGGGGAGCGAAGGCCGGGGTGAGAATGCGAGGTAGAATATGGGGTGAGAAGACAAGGGATGAGAAAGCAGGGTGAAAATGCGAGTGTAGAGAAGGCGGTGTTGATAATGCGGGGCTGAAGGTAGGGGATCAAGGCGAGGGTGGAGAAGGCGGGGAGAGAAGACGGGAGTAAAGGCGGGGAGAGAAGACGAGGTGGGAGAAGGTTGAGGGGAGATGGCCAGGGTGGAGAAGGCCAGGGTGGAGAAGGCGAGGTGGAAGAAAGTGGCGGGAGAATGCGGGGAGAGAAGATGAGGGTGGTGAAGCCGAGGGTGGAGATGGCGGGAGAGAAGGCAAGAGGGAGAAGGCCGGGGAGAAGGCGAGGGTGGAGAAGGCGAGGGTGGAGAAGGCGAGGGCAGAGAAGGCGGGGGAGAAGGCGAGGGAGAGAAGGCAGGCAGAGAACCCGGGGCGTGAAGGCGGAGGTGAGAATGTGGAGGAGAAGGCGGTGGGGTTGAACACAGGGAGTGAAGTCGATGGGAGAGAAGGAGCGGTTTAAGGCGAGGGTGGAGAATGCGGGGAGAGAAGTTGGAAGAGAAGGTGGAGGAGAGAGGTGGCGAGGGGGATGACGGCGGGGAGAGAGAAGGCGAGGCGTGAAGGCGAGTGAGGGTGAAGGCGCTGGTGTGTGTGTAGGTGAGAAGATGGTGAGGGCGAGGGGAGTGAAGGCGAGGAAAGATTAAGATGGGGAGAGTAGGCAGAGGAGAGTAGGTGGGACGGAGAAAGCGAGAGGAGAGAAGTCGAGGGCAAAGAAGGTTAGGGGAGAAGGCGAGGGGAGAGAAGGCAAGGGCAGAGAAGGCGAGGGGGTGAAGGCGAGGGGTTGAAGGCGAGGCGGGTAAATGCGAGGGTATTTGAAGGCGAGGGGGGGTGAAGGCGAGAGGTGTGCAGGCGAGAGGGAAAGGCAAGGGAGCGTGAATGCGATGGAGTTGAAGACAAGGGGGATTAAGGCGAGGCAGGGTGAAGGCAAGGTGGTGAAGGTGAGGGAGTGAATTCGAGGGGTGTGACGGCGTGGGGTGTTGAGGGCGAGTGGGTTTAGGTGAGGGCTGGTGAAGGTCAGGGGGATTGAAGGCGAGGGATGGTGAAGGCGAGCGTGGTGAAGGTGAGAAGGTGAAGGCGAGGGCGTGAGGGTCAGGGGGTGTGAAGGCAAGGGGGGTTAAAGAGGGCGTGAAGGCGAGGGGAGTGATGGCGAGGGGAACGAAGGCGAGGGTGGAGAGGGCGGGGGTGATAATGTGGGGGTGAAGGTGGGGGAACAAGGCGAGGGTGGAGAAGGCGGGGAGAGAAGGCAGGAGCAAAGGCGGGGAGAGAAGACGAGGTGGAAGAAGGGTGGGGGGAGAAGGCCATGGTGGAGAAGACGAGGGTGGAAAAGGCGAGAGGGAAGAAATTGGCGGGAGAATGCGGGGAGAGACGATGAGGGTGGTGAAGCCGAGGTTGAAGATAGCGGGGGAGAAGGCGGGGAGAGAAGACGAGGGTGGAGAATGCGGGGGAGAAGGCGGGAGAGAAAGCAAGAGGGAGAAGGCTGGGGAGTAGGCGAGGGTGGAGAAGGCGAGCGGAGAGAAGGCGAGGGCAGAGAAGGTCAGTGGAGAAGGCGAGGGGAGAGAAGGCAAGGGGGAGAAGGCGAGGGGTTGAAGGCGAGGCAGGTGAATGCGACGAGATTTGAAGGCGAGATGGAGAAGGCGGGGAGAGAAGGCGAGGGTGAGATTGCGGAGGTGAAGGTGGGGGAGAACGCGAAGGTGGAGAAGGCGGGGGAGAAGATGAGAGTAGTGAAGGCGAGGGGGATGAAGGCGGGGAGAGAGAAGGCGATGGGTGTAAAGGCAGAGGACGGTGAAGGCAAGGGGGTCTGTTTAGGTGAGAGGGCGGTGAGAGTGAGGGGGTGAAGGCAAGGGTGGTGAAGGCGGGGAGGGTGAAGACGAGGGGACAGAAGGCAGGGGAGAGAAGGCGGGCGAGAAAAGGTGAGGGGAGAGATGGCGAGGGTGTGTGAAGACAAGGACTTAAACGTGAGGGGTGGTGAAGGTGGGGGGAGCCAAGGCGAGGGAGAGTGAAGGCGAGCGGGGTGAAGGTGAGGGGGTGAGGGTGTGGGGTGTGAGGTGAAGGTGTGTTGAAGGCGAGGGGGTGAGGGGAGTGATGGCGAGGTGAATGAAGGCGAGAATGGAGAAGGCAGGGTGAGAATGCGGGGATGAAGGTGGGGGGAGATGGCAGGGGCAGAAGGCGGGGAGAGAAGGTGAGTGGGGTAAAGGCAATGGAGCGAGAAGGCGAGGTGGATTAAGGCGAGGGTGGAGAAGGCAGGGGAGAGAAGGCGCGGAGAGAAGGTGAGGGTGGAGAATGTGGGGAAGAAGGCGGGGTGAGAAGACGGGGAGAAGGCGGGGAGGGAAGGCGAGTGGGGTGAAGGTGAGGGTGTGAGGGTGTGGGGGTGTGAGGTGAAGGTGGGTTGAAGGCGAGGGGGTGAGGGTGAGGGGAGTGATGGCGAGGTGAATGAAGGCGAGAATGGAGAAGGCAGGGTGAGAATGCGGGGATGAAGGTGGGGGGAGATGGCAGGGGTATGAAGGCAGGGAGAGAGAAGGCAATGGGTGGAGGAGGGGGAGGGTGAAGGCGAGGATGTGTGTGAAGCTGAGAGGATGGTGAGTGCGAGGGGGGTGAAGGTGCAGGTGGGGAAGGCGGGGGCGGGTGAATCCAAGTGGGAGAGAAGGCAGGAGAGAGAAGGCGGGGGGAGTAGGTGGGGGAGAAGGTGAGTGTGGAGAAGGCGGGGAGAAGGCGAGGATGCAGAAGACGAGGGTGATGAAGGCGAGGGAGAGAAGGCGAGGGGGAGAAGGCGGAGAGAACATGAGGGTGGTGAAGGCGAGGGGGATGAAGACAGGGGAGAGAGAAGGCGATGGGTGTGAAGGCACAGGACGGTGAAGGCAAGGGGGTGTGTTAAGGCGAGAAGCTGGTGAAAGTGAGGGGGGTGAAGGCGCGGGTGGTGAAGTTGGGGGAGGGTGAATACCGAGGGGAGAGAAGGCGGGGAGAGAAGGGGAGGGCACAGAAGGTTAGGGGAGAAGGCGAGGAGAGGGAAGGCAAGGGGGTGTGAAGGCGAGAAGTTAAAGTCGAGGGGTGGTGAAGGTGAGGGGGAGCCAAGGCGAAGGAGAGTAAAGGCGAGCAGGGTGAAGCTGAGGGGGTGAATGTGAAAGGGTGAGGGTGAGGGGGTGTGAAGTCAAGGTGGGTTGAAGGCGAGGGGGTGAAGCTGAGGGGAGTGATGGCGAGGGGAGCGAAGGCGAAGGTGGAGAAGGCAGGGTGAGAATGCGAGGATGAAGGTGGAGGGTGATGTTAGGGGCAGAAAGCGGGGTGAGAAGGTGAGTGGGGTGAAGGCAAGGGAGCGAGAAGGCGAGGGGGATTAAGGCGAGGGCGGAGAAGGCAGGGGAGAGAAGGCGAGGAGAGAAGGTGAGGGTGGAGAATGTGGGGAAGAAGGCAGGGTGAGAAGACGGGGAGAAGGCGGGGAGGGAAGGCGAGTGGGGTGAAGGCAGAGTGATGTAAGGGAGAGAAGATGAGGGGGAGCGAAGGTGGGGGAGAAGGCGAGGGAGAAAGCGAGTGTGGTGAAGGCGAGGGTGGAGAAGGCGGCGTTTGAAGGGTTGGAAGGTTTTGAAGGGTGTGAGGGAGGGGAAGGCGAGGGGAATGATGGCGAGGGGAGAGAAGACGAGGGTGGAGAAGGCGGGAGAGAGAAGGCGAGGGTGGAGAAGGTGGGGGAGAGAAATTGGGGAGAGTAGGTGGGGAGAGATGGCGAGGGTGGAGAAGGCGGGGGTGAGAATGCGCGGGTGAAGGTGGGTGGAGAATTCGAAGGTGGAGAAGGCAAGGGTGGAGAAGGCGTGTGGGAGAAGGTGGGGAGAGAAGACAAGGGGCGATAAGGCGAGAGGGGAGAAGGTGAGGGTGGAGAAGTCAGGGTTGGGGAAGGCATGTGAGAGAAGGTGGGAAGAGAAGGGGGGGAGAAAGCGGGGAGAGAAGACAAGGGGCGAGAAGGCGAGGGTGGAGAAGGTGAGGGTGGAGAAGGTGGGGGAGAGAAGGCGGGGAGAGAAGGCGGGGGAAAAGGTGGGGGAGAAGGTGAGTGGGGTGAAAGTAGGGGAGGGAGAAGGCGAGGGAGTGTGTGAAGGCGAGAGGATGGTGAGGGCGAGGGGGGTGAAGGCGAGGGTGGTGAAGGTGTGGGAGGGTGAAGACGAGGGGGAGAGGAGGCAGGGGAGAGAAGGCGAGGGGAGAGAGGCGACGGGAGCGAAGTTTGGGCAGAAGGTGAGGGGCGAAAAGGCAAGCGGAGATGGTGAGGGGGTGAAGACGAGGGGTTGAAGGCGAGGCGAGGGAATGAGAAGGGATTTGAAGGCGAGGGGAGTGAAGGCGAGAGGTGCGAACGCAAGGGAGTGTGAAGGCGATGGGGATGAAGGCAAGGGGGGTGAAGGCGTGGGGATTAAGGCGAAGGTGGGTGTAGGCGATGGGGGTTGAAGGCGAGAAGGTGAAGACAAGGGGCGTGAAGGTGAGGGAGGGTGAAAGCGTGTGGGTTTAAGGTGAGGGCGTGAAGGTGAGGGGGTGAGGGTAAGAAGGTGTGAAGGCAAGATGGATTAAAAGGTAGGGCGTGAAGGCGAGGGGAGCGAAGGTGAGGGTGGAGAAGGTGGTGGAGAGAAGGAGGCATGAGAAGGTAAGGGTGACAAAGGCGGGAGATAAGGCGAGGGTGGAGAAAGGCGGAGCAGAAGGCAAGGGTGGAGACGGTGGGGAGAGAAGGCGGGGACAAGGTGTGGGAGAAGGCGAGGGTGGAGAAGGTGGAGGAGAAGTCGGGGAGAGAAGACGAGGGGGGAGAAGATGGGGAGAAGTCGAGGATGGAGAAAGCGAGGATGGAGAAAGCGAGGGTGGAGGATGCGAGGGTGGAGAATGCGAGGGAGAGAAGGCAAGGGAAAGAAGGCAAGGGAAGAAGTCGAGGGGTGAAGGCGGGCAGAGAAGGCGGGTGGGTGAAGGTGGCGGAGAAGGCGGGTGGTGAAGGCGGGGAGTGAAGGCGAGGGGAGAGAACGAGGGGGTTAAGGGGAGGGTGGAGCATTCGGGTGAGAGAAGGCGGGGAGTGAAAGCGGGGAGTGAAGCCGAGGGGGAGAAGGCAGTGTAAGAAGGCGGGGATAGAAGACAGGAGAAAGAAGGTGGGGGAGAAGGCAGGGGAGAAGGCGAGAGGGAGCAGATGGCAACAGAAGGCGGGAAAAGAAGTCACGGGGTGAATGCGAGGGTGGAGAAGGCAGGTGAAGAGGGTGGGAGAGAAGGCGAAGGGGATGAAGGCGGGGGAGAAAGTCGGGACAGAAGGCGGGGGTAGAAGGCAGGGGAGAGAAGGCGAGTGGGGTGAAGGCAAGGGAAGAGAGAACGCGATGGGGTGAAGGCGGGAGGGTGAAGGTGAGGGGGTGTGTGAAGGCGAGAGAATGGTGAGGGCGAGGGGGGTGAAGGCAAGGGATGTGAAGGATAGGAGGGTGAAGATGAGGGCAGAGAAGGCAGAGGAGCGAAGACGGGTGAGAGAAAGCGAGGGGAGAGAAGGTGAGGGCAGAGAAGGTTGGGGAGAAGGCGAGGGGACAGAAGGCAAGGGGAGAAGCAAGGGGGCTGAAGGCGAGAGGTTGAAGGCGAGGCGGGTGAATGCGAAGGGATTTGAAGGCGAGGGAGTGAAGGCGAGAGGTGTGAAGGCGAGAGGGAAAGGCAAGGCAGCGTGAAGGCGATGGAGCTGAAGGCGAGCGGGATTAAGGCAAGAGTGGGTGAAGGCAAGGTGGTGAAGGCGAGTGGGTAAATTCAAGGGGAGTGATGTGTGGGGGGTTGAGGGTGAGTGGGTGTGAAGGCAACGGGGTGCGAAGGCGAGGGGGTGAAGGCGAAGGGTGGTGAAGGCGAGGGAGGATGAAGGCGAGCAGGGTGATCGTGAGGGGTTGAAGGAGAGGGGGTGAGGATGAGAGGGTGTGAAGGCAACGGAGGATTAAAGGGGAGAGCGTGAAGGCGAGGGCAATGATGGCGAGGGGAGAAAAGGTGAGGGTGGAAAGGGCAGAGGAGAGAAGGTGGGTGAAAAGGCAAGGGCAGAGAAGGCGGGGGTGGTAATGCGGGGAGAAGGCAGGGGAGAAGGCGGTGGACAAGGCGGGGAGAGAAGACAGAGAGAAAAGGCGAGGAGAAGGCAGAGGAGAAGGCAAGGGTGGAGAAGGCAGGGGAGAGAAGACGGGGAGAGAAGGCGGGAGGAAGGCGGGGGAGAAGGCGAGGGTGGAGAAGGCAGGGAGAGAAGGCGGGGAGAGAAGACGTGGGTAGAGAAGGCGGGAAGAAGGTGGTAGGAGAAGGCGAGGGTGGAGAAGGCGGGGGAGAGAAGACGAGGTGGGAGAAAGTTGGGGCGAAGCCGAGGGCTGAGAAAGCGATGGCGGAGAAGGCGAGGGTGGAGAAGGTGAGGGAGAGAAGGCGAGGCGGAAGAAGATGGTGGAGAAGACGGGGGAGAATGTGGGGAGAGAAGACGAGGGTGGTGAAGCCGAGGGTGAAGAAAGCAGGGGAGAAGGCAGGGGATAGAAGGTGAGAGGGAGAAGGTGGCGGGAGAAGGCGAGGGTGGAGAAGGCGAGGGAAGAGAAGGCGAGGGAGAGAGAAGGCGAAGGTGGAGAAGGGAGGGGAGAAGTCGAGGGTTCAGATGGCGAAGGAGGAGAAGGCGAGGGGTGAGAAGGCGAGGTTGGAGAAGGCGAGGGGAGAGAAGGCGAGGGTGGAGAAGGAAGGGGAGAAGGCGAGGGGTCAGATGGCCAGGGTGGAGAAAGCGAGGGTGGAGGAGAAGAAGGAGAAAGCGAGGGTGGAGAAGGCGTGGGGGAGAGAAAGCGAGGGAAGAGAAGACGATGGGAAAGAAGACTTTGTGGAGAAGGTGGGGGGAGAGAAGGTGAAGGGGAGAGAAGGTGAGGGATGAGAAGCCGAGGGGAGAGAATGCGAGTAGAGAGAAGGCGAGGGGTGGAGAAGGCGAGTGGGAGAAGGTGAGGTGGAGAGAAGGCGAGGGGAGCGAAGGTGGGGGGAGAGAAAGTGAGAGTGGAGAATGCGGGGGGAGAAGGCGATTGGGGACAATGAGGGGAAGAGAAGGCGAGTGAGGCGAATGCGGGGGAGAGAAGGTGGGGGTAAAGGCGAGTGGTAAAAGGCGGGGAGGAAGGCGAGGGAGAGAAGATGGGGAGAGAAGGCGGGAGGGAGAAGGTGGGGAAAGAAGGCAGGGAGAGAAGACGAGGGTGGAGAAGGCGGGGGAGAAGGAGGGGACAGAAGGTGGGTAGAGAAGGCGGGGAGAGAAGGCGAGTGGGGTGAAGGCAGGGGAAATAGAAGGCAATGCGGGTGAAGGTGGGGGACGGTGAAGGCGAGAGGATGGTGATGGCGAGGGTGTGAAGGCAAGGGTGGTGAAGGCATTGGGGAGGGAAGGCGGGGAGAGAAGGCGGGTGAGAGAATATGAGGGGAGAGAAAGCGACGGCAGAGAAGGTTAGGGGAGAAGGCGAGGGGAGAGAAGGCAAGGGGGAAAAGGCGAGTGGGGGTGAAGGCGAGGGGTTGAAGGCGAGGCGGGTGGATGTGAGGCGATTTGAAGGTGAGGGGGGTGAAGGCGGGGGAGAGAAAGTGGGCAGAGAAGGCGAGGGTGGAGAAGGTGAGGGTGAGATTGCGGGGGTGAAGGTGGGAGAGAAGGCAAGGGTGGAGAAGGTGGGGAGAAGGCGAGTGTGGAGAAGGGGAGGGCAGAGAAGGTTAGGGGAGAAGGCGAGGGGAGAGTAGACAATGGGGAGAAGGCGAGGGGTGGTGAAGGCGAGGAGGGGTGAAGGTGAGGATGGGTGAAGGCGAGGGGGGTGAATGCAAGGGGGGAAGGCGAGGGGTGTGAAGTAAATGGGTGTGAAGGAGAGGCGGTTTAAGGCGAGGGGGTGAAGGTGAACGGTGTGAAGAGTTGAAGGCGAGATGGGTTGAAGGCGAGTGGGGGTGAAGGTGAGTGAGGTTGAAGGCAAGGGGGGTTGAAGACGAGGATATGAAGGCAAGGGGGTGAAGTCAAGATGGTGTGAAGGTGAGAAGGTGAAGGCAATGGGGTGAAGTCAAGGGTGTGTGAAGGCAAAGGGGAGTGAAGGCGAGGGGTTTGAAGGCTAGGGGTGTGAAGGCGATGGGGTGTGAAGGCGTGGGGGTGAAGGGCAGGGAGGGTGAAGGCGACGGGAGTGAAGGCGGACGGGGTGAATGTGAGGGGGAGTGAAGGCGAGTGGGGATGAAGGCGAGGGGTGTGATGGTGAAGGGGAGACGGCGAGGGATGGTGAAGGCGAGGGGAGTGAAGGTGAGGGGTGAAGGTGAGGGGGAGTGAAGTCGAGGGGGGATGAAGGCGAGGGGTGTGAACGCAATGGGGCGAAGACGAGGGAGGGTGAAGGCGAGGGAGGTGAAGGTGAGGGGGTTAAGGTGAGGGGGAGTGAAGGCAAGGGGGTGAAGGGGAGGGAGGGTGAAGGTGAGGGGAGTGAAGGCGAAGGGGAAGGTAAGGGGCTGTGAAAGTGAGGGGTGAATGTGACGGGTGTGAAGGCGAGGGGTGTGAAGGTGACATTGGAGAATGTGAGAGGAGAATGCGGGGATGAAAGTGAGGAGGGAGAAGACGTGGGGAGAGAAAACGAGGACAGAAAACGAGGATGGAGAATGTGGGGGGAGAAGTTGGGAAGAGAAGGCGGGGAGAGAAGACTAGGGGAGCAGGTGGGGGAAGAAGAAGGGGGGAGAAGGCGGTGCGGGAAGGCAGGGGAGAGAAGCCAGGAAGAGAAGGCGACAGTGGAGAACGTGAGGGAGAGAATGCGTGGGGGAGAAGGTGGGGAAGAGAAGACGAGGACAGAAAGAGAGGGTGGAGAATGCGGGGGGAGAAGTGGGGAGAGAAGCCGGGGAGAGAAGACTAGGGGGAGCAGGCGTGGGAGAAGGAAAGGGAGAAGGTGGGGCGAGAAGGCGAGAGTGGAGAAGGCAGGGGAGAGAAGGTGGGGAGAGAAAGAAGGGGACAAAAGGGGACAAAAGGCGGGGGAGAACATGAGGGTGGAGAATGCGGGGGAGAGAAGGCGGGGAGACAAGGCGGGGACGAAGGCGAGTGAGAGCAGATGAGGGAGAGAAGGCGGACGGGAGAATGCAAGGGAGAGAATGTGGGGCGGGAAGGCAGGGTGAAGGGGAGGGAGAGAGATGGCGTGGGTGGAGAATGTTGGGGAGAAGGTGAGGTGAGAAGGCAGGGGAGAGAAGGTGCGGGAGAAGGCAAGGGGATATGATGGGGAGAGAAGGAGAGGTGAGAAGCAGGGGAGAGATGGTGCAGGAGAAGGTGGTAAGAGAAGGTGAGAGAAGAGTAGGTGAGGTGGGAGATGACGGGGAGAGAAGGAGCGGGCGAGAAGGTGCGGGAGAAGGCGAGGGGGTAGAAGGTAAGGGGAGAGAAGACCAGGGGGATAGAAGGCAAGGGTGGAGAGGGCGGGGAGAAGGCGAGGGGAGAGAATGTGTTCGGCAGAAGGCAGGGTGTGAAGGCGATGAGAGTGGAAGGCTGGAGCGAATTCGAAGTCAGGTTTACAGATGGGAAAGCAAGCAAGAAAGACCTGTTCTCGTCCATGAAAAAGGCTGCTCTTGGAGAACAAGGTAGTTTTGGCCAAGATTCAAACTGTGGCTACCGTTCATGTATAAGGCCAGCGCGATAACCACAACACTTCAGAAACAAGCCCGGAGCAATGCTGCTGCAGCTGAGTGGCGTCCAGCACTGAAATTTGCAGCCATTCTGCACTTCACCTTTCTGCTTCCAATAGCTCGTTGTTGTCCAGCGTAATTGATATCTCGAAAAAGTAAAAAAAAAGGAACATGAAATTGATGACAAAATATAGACAAGGATGTTTGGACCATAGGGTGAGGTGGAATAGACAGGGACAACTTTCCCTGCAGCTTAACGGCTGCGACATTATCTTATGGAAGGGTTAAAACAGAGTATTTACGTGTTTTACTCAAGTTGGGGTGAGTTGAAAACTCGAGGGCATAGGTTTAAGGTAAGTGGGCTGAAATTGACAAAGTTGAAACTTTATTGCTGGAACAGCACAGCAGGTCAGGCAGCATCCAGGGAACAGGAGATTCGACGTTTCGGGCACAGGCCCTTCTTCAGGAATGAGCAGAGAGTGTTCAGCAGGAGAAGATAAAAGGTAGGGAGGAGGGACTTGGAGGAGGGGCGTTGGAAATGTGATAGGTGGAAAGAGGTCAAGGTGAGGGTGATAGGTCGGAGTAGGATGGAGGCGGAGAGGTCAAGAAGAAGACTGCAGGTCAGGAAGGCGGTTCCGGGCTGGAGGGATTCGGCTGAGACAAGGTGGGGGGAGGGGGGATGAAGAAACTGGTGAAGTCCAAGTTCATCCCCTGTGGTTGGAGGGTTCCCAGTCGGAAGATAAGACGCTCCTCCTCCGACCGTCGCGTTGTTGTGGTTTGGCGGTGGATGAGTCCAATGACCTGCATATCCTCGGTGGAGTGGGAGGGGGAGTTGAAATGCAGTGCTACAGGGTGGTTGGGTTGGTTCGTCCGGGTGGCCCAGAGGTGCTCTCTGAATCGCTCTGCAAGTAGGCGGCCTGTCTCCCCAATATAGAGGAGGCCACACCGGCTGCAGCGGATGCAGTAGATGATGTGGGTGGAGGTGCAGGTGAATCTGTGGCGGATATGGAAGTTTGCTTTGGGGCCTTGGAGAGAAGTGAGGGGGGAGGTGTGGGCGCAAGTGTTGCACCTCCTGCGGTTGCAAGGGAAGGTGCCGGGAGTGGAGGTTGGGTCGGTGGGGGGTGTGGATCTGACAAGGGAGTCGCGGAGGGAGTGGTCTCTACGGAAAGCTGATAGGGGAGGGGAGGGAAATATATCCTTGGTGCTGGGGTCTGTTTGGAGGTGGCGGAAGTGACGGCGGATGATGCGCTGTACATGGAGATTGGTGGGGTGGTAGGTGAGGACCAGTGGGGTTCTGTCCTGGTGGCGGTTGGAGGGGCGGGGCTCAAGGGCGGAGGAGCGGGAAGTGGAGGAGATGCGGTGGAGGGCACCGTCGACCACGTCGGGGGGGGGGGAAATTGCGGTCCTTGAAGAAGGAGGCCATCTGTGTTGTACGTATTTTGAACTGGTCCTCCTGGGAGCAGATGCGGCGGAGACGAAGGAATTGGGAGAATGGGATGGCGTTTTTACAGGGGGCAGGATGGGAGGAGGTGTAGTCCAGGTAGCTGTGGGAGTCGGTTGGTTTGTAGTAGATGTCCGTGTTGATTCGGTCGCCTGAGATAGAAACAGAAAGGTCTAGGAAGGGGAGGGAGGAGTCCGAGACTGTCCAGATGAATTTGAGGTCGGGGTGGAAGGTGTTAGTGCAGTGGATGACCTGTTCAACCTCCTCGTGGGAGCACGAGGTAGCGCCGATACAGTCATCAATGTAGCGAAGGAAAAGATGGGGGGTGGGGCCAGTGTAGTTGCGGAAGATGGATTGTTCCACATACCCTACGAAGAGGCAGGCATAGCTGGGGCCCATGCGGGTGCCCATGGCTACTCCTTTTGTTTGGAGAAAGTGGGAGGATTGGAAAGAAAAGTTGTTGAGGGTGAGGACCAGTTCGGTCAGTCGAAGGAGGGTGTCGGTGGAAGGGTACTGGGTGGTACGGCGGGAAAGGAAGAAGCGGAGTGCTTTGACAAAGGACCTGAGGCACCATTTCCCACACAGAAGGTTGTGAGTGCATGGAATGAGCTACCGGAGGGAGTGGAGTAGGCTAGTACACTCAGAAAATTGCAAAGGTAACCGGATGAGTGTCTGGATTAGAAGGGTTTCGAGGGATGGGGCAAAATGTTTGAAATGGGATTTTGTTTAATAATGGCTATGTGGTGAGCATGGATGAGATACATTGAAGTATCTGTTTCCACGCGGTGAACCCCAATAACGTTGTGTTGCTTACACCGGCTTTAAAGGATTACTTTTTAGTGGAGCTTGCCGTCGCAGTCTGTGGCACAATGATTTAGTCTTTTCGACTGCTCACGGGAAAGGTAGTATTGTGAAACACAACAGAAACGAACGACTTCCTTACTTTTGACCCGACTGACTATACTCCGTGAAATATTCCCAGATCCACAGCTGAAGATTTTCCTGCTGGAGGTTACCTCAGACACCCTGTTAACGCGTAATGTATTGAGCTAATCACAAAACAGAAAGCATTTAACACGGAACACGAACGAAACTGGCAAACCAAATGCATTTTCAGAAACAGCGAAGCATGAATGCAATATGTGAGACAATCCGAGGGCATGAGCCATAAAGTAATCACACAACTAACAACAGGGCAATTCCAAACTACTCTTTCAAGCATACTGCAGCCTTAGTGCACCACCACTTCCCAGACAATGCTGAAAAGAGAGAAAGAAAGAACACAATAAGAATGGGCCATAAAAAGTGAATTTCACCAATCACAGTCTCGATTAGATTACCTTTCCCTTCCGATGTCTCCAGGACGGAAATGAAGGAAATGGGAGAAATTCAATAACATATCACATCGAAATTCATTGGAACGATTTTCCCATTCGCCAGAAAACTAAATAATGACGAGTCGAGTCACCGTAGGACTTTGTTTCACAACAGCGATGAAATAACAGTCTCCATTCGGTTCCAGTAAAAACTCAACTTGCCTGGAACAGCAGAGCTGTTTGCAATTTTCTGCGCGGGTGGCGAACATGATCATGATAGCAGAGACACTTGGAAATATTTGGCACTTTCACACACCACAGTGAATTCCCCAGGAAGCATTTTACTTTTGTTTTCAACATCAATGCAATAGGGACTGAAACAGCATTTTAACAAGCTGCAGCATTGGAGTTGATCAGCAGAAATGGCAGCGGTGGGATTCGAACCCACGCCACTATTGAGACTTGAATCTGGATTCAGCGCCTTAGATCGCTCAGCCACACGACCAGCCGGCCGCAAAGCCCATTGTCTTGCATTTCCAATTGTGCTCTCCTGCATAACAACAGATGCAAAGTCACAAGAACAGGGTTCCATGATCCGTCTCCGACTCGCACAGCTGCTGGGATGTGCCCGGCTACAATGTCAATTTCGCAGCAGATAATGATAGCCCATCAATCCAAACAAAAATCAGTGGTAAGCTGAGTCTATCTTCTCAGACTCTTTTTCAGCTACAAATGTACGTGAGAATATATGTTCGCTTATGAATTGGTCAAATAACCATGAGCTGCTTGACATTACCGCAATTTCAATTCTTGCTTTGCTAAATGATTTCACCCATTGCTCGAAACAGGACAACTTTCACGTTTACACGGAACGTTGAATACACCGAACTACAGGGAAAATGCACAAAGCTGAGGAGGCCTTGTTCCACATCATAACGTGCAGCATAGTTTCTGTCACTATGTCTGTTTTGCAGAATAAGAGTGTTCTCCACCTTAAAACATTATAATCCGAGAATGACAGATCACATTTTGAGAATGCTCTGACCTCGGAGCCAGTTCGAGAAGCCACTTTCCTTGCGTTTTACCTTAACCGTGCAATTTGCTGCAGAGATGTTCACTCCTGGACATGAACCACATGGATACCAACTGAGTTGGAAACCTGTGTGGGAATCGACGAGAAGCGACTCAATAAATTTTGCGAAATTCCATGGTGCATATTAGAAATGCAGTTTCTGTTCACGTCAATCTAAAAGGCAGTTTCTGCACATAGTAACAGAAGTTATTTATCTCACCCCACCCCCCTCTCCGGAAGAGGTTCTAACTGCCCTTGAGTGCTTTTTGTTCTCGATGTGAAGAGCTCTCACGCCTGAGTCACCTTCACACGTCTCTGATTGCTGAGTGAATCACAAAGAAGGAATTTTACCAGAGCTGCAACTGCCTCACTTCCTCCACTCGCCCTCCCAATTTACATTTTCCTGCTCGTCAATGATTTAAAGAAAACTAAATGGATGCGATGTCATTCCGTAGCCTCTCTGTCGATTCCTCCGTTTCAGTTCCGACGTGGCTTAGATCACAGGGCGCACCTTAATACTAGCGACGCTATGAAAGCACAAGTCCAAAGGTGAGAGTGTAATTTCTTTCGTTGCTGTTGCTGATTGAATGAGCCACTAACGTGCGAATTGCTCCACAACATGATTCAGGACCTCTGGTGCCAATTCTCGCACGTTGAATAACGACAGACAGTTTCCAAATGAGGCCTTTCAGAGACGACTTTGGGGGTACATTTGAGAGACAGACAAGTTCAGGAATTCGTGGTGCACGTGACACCAGCGCATCAGCTTCTTCCCTCTCTTTGACCTGAGCCGCCGACCCAAGGAATGGAAATGCGGTACTGCTTTTCGTGGAAGGATCAGAAGGCGGTAACTACACTCTCAAACAAATGGCATATGAACCACGGTGGAGAAAAACTTTACAATGCTTTGCACTGTAATTAAATGGAACTGCATTACATTTCACTGCGAGAGCAGATTTATTCAAGCAAATTCGAAGGCAGGTTTGCAGATGGGAAAGTAAGCAAGAAAGCTCCGTTCTTGTACATGTAAAAGGCTGCAGTTGAAGAACAAAGCAGTTTCTTAACAGTTTCGAACTAGGGACCGTTCGCGTGTGAGGCGAACGTGATGACCACCGCACTACACAAACAAGCCACAGCCGCACTGGCTACTGCCCAATGGCATCCAGCACTGAAATTTGAAGCCATTCTACGTCTCCCCTTTCTGTTTTCAAAAGCTCGTTGTTGTCCAGCGTAATTGACATCTTGAAAACGTAAAAAAAAGACACGTGAAATTGATGACAAAATATAGACAAGGATGTCGTCAATGTTTGGACCATAGGGCGAGGTGGAATAGGCTGGGACGACTTTCTCTGCAGCGTAACGGCTGCGACATGATCTTATGGAAGGGTTGTAAACTGAGCATTTACGTGTTTTACCCAAGTCTGGGTGAGTTGAAAACTCGAGAGCATAGGTTTAAGGTGAGTGGACTGAAATTGACAAAGGACCTGAGACACATTTCCCACACAGAAGGTTGTGCGTGTATGGAATGAGCTACCAGAGGAAGTGGAGGAGGCTATTACACTCAGAAAATTGCAAAGGTAATCGGATGAGTTTCTGGATAGGATGGGTTTAGAGGGATTGGGGCCAAATGCTGGCGAACAGAACTTGTTTAATTTTGGCTATGTGGTGAGCATGGACGAGATACACCGAAGTATCTGTTTCCACACGGTGTACCCCAATAACGTCGTGTTGCTTACACCGGCTGTAAATGATTACTTTTTAGCGGAGTTTGCCATTGCAGTCTGTGGCACAATCATTTCGTCTGTTCGACTGCTCACGGGAAAGGTAGTATTGTGAAATACTGTAGAAACAAACGACTTCCTAACTTTTGGTCCGACTGACCATACTCCGGGAAATTTTCCCAGATCCTCAGTTGAGGATTTTTGATGCTGTAAGTTACCTCAGAAACCCTGTTAACTCGTAATGTATTGAGCGAATCGCAAACCAGAAAGCATTTATCACGGAACACGCACAAAACTGGCAAACCAAATGCATTTTCAGACACAGCGAAGCATGAATGCTAAATGTGAGACAGTCCGAGGGATGAGCCATAAGCTAATCTCACAATTAATAACAGGGCAATTCCAAGCTACTAATTCAAACATACTGGAGCCTTCATGCAAAACCACTTCCCAGAACGTGCTTAAAAGAGAGAAAGAAAGAACATAATATGAATGGGCGAAAAGAAGTGAATTTAACCAATCACAGTCAAGATTAGATTACCTTTCCCTTCCGATTTCTTCAGGACGGAAATGAATGAAATGGGAGAAATTTAACAACATATGACATCGAAATTCTTTTGAATTATGTTCCCATTCGCCACAAAACCAAATAACGACGAGGTGAGTCACTGCAGGATTTTATTTCACAACTGCGATGAAGTAACAGTCTCCATTCGGTTCCAGTACAAGCTCAACTTGCCTGGAACATAAAACAGCAGTAGAGCTGCTTGCGGTTTTCCGTGCGGGAGGCGAGCACTGCCATGACAGCACAGACACTTTGAGAAAATCTGCACTCTCCCACACCACAGTTAACTCTCAAGAATCGTACCCAATTTGTTAAAACCTCAACTTTCCTGGAACATAAAGCCGCTTGAGCCCGAGATTTACCGTGTGGGAGGCGAACACGATCATGACAAGATGGACACTGACCCCCGTCTCCATAAAGCAAACTCCCAGTCTTGCTTTTTTATTTGAACACGCCACAGCCACAGATATTGCTGTGGGGGGATTCGAGCCTAAGCTTCTTAAATAATTGAGTTCTGAAGCAGGAGCCTCCGGCTCCTTGGCTACCCTTCATAGGGCTGATTCGGTTCGAATAGTGAAATTTACTGTGTCTGATCCGCAGGACACCCTGCAGGATTTTCAGACAGCGCCATCCCTACTGTGACATGTCCGTGTTTGATAATATTCTGCGATGTAGATGTGTCCCGGCTTTGCCAATACCACCGTTGTTTAACTCCCTACATCCTGTTGGTCGAACTGTGATTCCAGTCAGAATCACAAATATGTAACAAAACACCTTAGCTGTGCTGGTTCTCTACAGAGATAAATGTGCTTCTCTATTCGTATAGAGAAAACACCTTAGCTGTGCTTCTCTTGCCTTCTCCTTGTAACTCTACACAATTTTACTTTCAACATGAACATTGAATTAGTTTTTTAACAACTCGATTCAAACTGCGTCTTTGTCAATATCAGACCCTGACCATTCCCTATGTGAAAACATTTCTCGTCATGCACATTTTTCGTCTTTTACTAATGTCTTTAAAACTCTGCCAAATCGTTCTCGATCCTTTCAGGCGTAGGGAGCATTCCTCCTTCCTTATTCCCTCTGTCTAACCCACTCATGTCTTGGAAACGTTTAACAAGGCCAGCTTTCGGCCTTCTGCTCTCCAAGGAGACCTGTCCCAACTTTCCAAATGACCTTCATTGTTGACATTCCTCGTACACCACACCATTCTCATCAACGTGTTCAGCGCTGTTTCCAATCATTTCACGTTCCCACTTCCTAAAGTTTCACACCCAGAACTGTGCGAATATCCAGATGGTGGATTTACTCAGAGTGGGACTGTGTGGGTGAACATCCTTTAACACTTGTTTCACTTTCACCACATGTGGTACTGTGCCATGCCCACTACAATGACACTTCTGACCCAAAAACTCAAAGGAATTTCAAAGGGTGCAACTTAATGATTTACATTCTTTTATCAAATAGTTGATCAGACGACCGGGCAAAAGTGAAATCAAACAACCAGGGTTCGATGGCGACTTGAAGTAAGACATTCTCCCATGCCAGTATTAACACAAGCTGCTAAGCGAAGATCATGCCCTAGACACTCTTACATTGCCAACACCAAACCAGCTGAGATTCGGTCAGGTCCAACTACATTCCAATTTGTTCTCAGATTTCTAAGCATCAAAGTGTTTTAAGAATATCGCCTTCTCATTCCACCTCCTTGTTCACAGGACAGTGCTGTTTATCCCTTCCGTTTGCACTAAGTTGTCTCCATTGGCAGAGTACTCAGCTATTTCCTTCCACCGGCAAGCAGTGTGAGGGGAGGCTAGCGCGGACACACTCGAAACCTCGCTCACATCGGCACAGCCAGTTCCCTCAAGTGTTGGGAATCAGCAAGTTTGATTAGGATCTTCCTGCAAATATCATTTATCTGAGAAGCGATAAAGATGTTGAGCTGATGGGTAAGACAAAAGTGTACTCCGAACTCTCTACCCTCAGGTAAATTCATGTGAGGGCATTTTTGTGCAGCCTGTTTGCTGTTCAAAATCCATCTTCACACAGCAATTCTGCAGAAAGGCTTTTGTAACAGTAACATCGGCTTCTTTGCTGCAATCGGGCAGCAGTGAACATCTGAACCCCAACTTTCCCAGATAAAGACAATCCGAGTGAAAGTCTCACTCACTGAGAGTCATCCCTACGTCCCTGAGCTGCGGGGCTGCAGAAGATAGGGTTAACAATGCAACTTTGTTTCACCATCAGCCACTCTGTCCCAGAGACAGGCAGAGGGGCAGCATCAATGTGTGGCGTCACTCACGCGCCGACAGAAGCTGTTCAGCCCATCAAGTCCATAGCGACTCTCTGACGCTTGTGTATCCCTGTGGTTATTCATAGTTGGTGATGTATATCTTAATAATGCGGAGCTGTCCCTGTATCGCAATTTTGTCTCCAACAAATTGATCGAATTGTAATTCACAGCTTTTCATTTCAAGAGGAGGACACTGCTGTGCGAACCAGCATAGGGAATAACTGCAGGGCGTCATGTGCATAGAGCACTCTACATCTGATATCGCTCACCTTCACCAGTTTATTACCAGCTCTGGCAAGAGATTTTGCGAATCAGATCAGAGCACACCGACCGAGAACAGGTAAAGAGCTTCCAAAACTTCACAAGTGTGTTTTCTCATTTGTGTAAATTTCCCGTATGTATCAGTATGAAATATTCATTTCAGATATATTGAATGAAAGGAAGTGGAAAGTGAAACAACATGTAATATGTAGAATGGAGATCTATTATAGAGAAACACTGGAGGGGGCAGTACACACAATGAAACATGGAATTGTCAACGAGTAGAGGATGTTTTCAATCCATTAATTTCATGGTTATGAGCCCAATACGCTCCCACTGGGCCGCTCTGTTGGCGCTGACCGTAGCAGTTTCACACAGTCTTCAGCATTTCGTCTGGCGTGTGGCATGTACCTCAGAGGATGATTTCAAAAGGTCTTCACTATTATTGTGTGACACTCTGTGGTGCAGATGTGTCCCGGCTGTGTCAATATAACCTGTACCTAACTTGCCACATTCTGTTGGTTTAACTGTGATTTCACTCAGTATCACAAAATATGTCACAGTGCAAAGTGAGGCTATGCAGCCCCCAACCAATAAAGAAATGTCTATGGCGGTCGATTGATTTACTTTATTTGATTGATTGATTGTCACATGAACCTCAGTACAGAGAAAACTTTTGTTTGCGATTGGTAAAGGCAGATCATACAAATCAAGGACATGCAGATCACAGCATAAGTAAAACAACATTTTGGACAGATTAAGGCTTTCAGGTTACTCCGCACAGGACGTGCACTCGGCAAAATCCACATTAACAGGATCAGCATCGTTTGAAGTTAGGGAATCCATTTCTCAGTCTTGTAATGACCTCGAAGAAGTTGCTGTTGTGTGTCTTTAAGCTTCGGTACCTTGTTCTGAACTCGAGCTCATCAAAATTATACATTCTGCGTCATACATAGAACCAAATGCAAAACTCCAGTGCTCAAGTGTGACTTCTCACACGTACATCACCCACCCGAGGCGATATTGCACCCAAAACCAACAAGCCAGAACCGGAACAGAAGCATGATCCATAAATCAGGTGAGTTTCCTTGCTTAAAAAATAGGGGTTTTCTGTTGCTTCGGAGGGAAGGCCGCAGTGAGTTTTAATAACGGCTCCTTGCCATTCTGACTTCCGGTTCCCCGGAGGCTGTGCGAGCCACTTCTTTTGCGAGCGGGCTCCCATCATTGGCAGCTGGACGAACTTCTCTTCAATTGGCAATTAGTGTTGTGGAAGAGAAACATGAACACGCTTTTCAGCCCACTATCAAACACGGGGCTGTGGAGTGCGGGAGGGGGTTAGAGGTAGTGGGAGTTATGGAAATTCTGGAAAACTGTACAAAAGAGAGATCGCACATGCACAGGACTTAATATTCTTCAGGGAACCTTGTGCAAATAACGCCATCTGAGACAGATAGAAATGTGAAGAACTGCAGGGAAAGAGAGAATCTCTCCCTGTCATCTGTGTCTGCGTCCTTCTCGAAGTCACAGCGAAGGCTCTGCTGTCTGAATCAGCATGGGATGTTACTGCAGCGAGTCCTGTCGCTCAGGCACGTTGCACCTGATGTGTATAAGTTTTGTCACGTTACCGCCAGCTCAGAGAACAGATTTCACAGCTCACATCATCCCAGAGTGACAGGGAACAGAAGAAAGTGATTCAGACCATCATCTTACCACCTGCTGGAGAGGAAACGGATGTGGGTGAGTAGACAATCTCATGTTCCCAGCATTTCCAATCTTGGTCTGTGTGACAACAAAAGCAGGAACCAGGAACTGTTTATCATGCTTCTTAAAGCAGGCGTGAAAATTTGCAGAGCATAGATACATCTACATGCTGTTCGTGAAATGATGAACAGCAGAGTTCAGTTCACAGAGAATGGTCTGCCCTCTGGGTGATGGGCTCAGCTCCAACTGTGACCCTTTGCTCACCAGATTTGAACACAAACAAAGAAATGACTCAGTGACGAAATCTGTTGAAACGGATTCTGTGAGGAATTGAAAGCGATGGAATGAAAAGGCCCTTGAGAGCGGGATGTAACATTATCTGGGATCGTTTTCCAGACTCGGGGAGAGTGCGCAGTGCTGTTTCCATGGATCAATATCAGGATAGATAGATTGAATAAGCGTCAAATGTTATTGTCGGGATCCCCGTCGCTTAGACACACTGCACCTTTTGTACAATGGTACAAAAGCACGGACGTTTTGTGTAGAGGGGACAACTTCAAAATCGTTACTGAGGCAAAATGCACAAATGAGCGAAAGAACAAAGCAACCACAGAATCTGGTGTTACGTGAGGGGGTAAACCCCCTCTGCTAATGCAAACCAGCAACACAGAAATGATTCACCGCCGTGCTGTATTCTGTTAAAATTCCAGAGCCAAAGAACCAACCCAAAAATCACTACTTAAAGTTAAAAAGAACAAATTTATTGCTTTTTATTGACAGAGAATAATCAACCTACAACTCCTTTCTCGAAACCTTCTTCTCTTCAATGCCTTCCCTCACTCCGATCCCAATAACATTTCCAAAAAGGTTCAAATTTAAAAAGCAGATAGTTGTCGAATGTTCTCTTTGTATATTCCTCTGTAGATTTTTTCTCCAGGTCGGTGTTGATGCTTTTTTTCTATGCAATCTATTTCTCCAGATAAGCACTTCTTGGAGATTTTACTAGCATCCTACATCTGTTGGTCTTTTAACTGCTCTCTTTGCTGTTCTTTGTCGCTCTGGGTAACTGTTCCAAATGTCCGATATTTGTCCCACAAAACGTCGGACCGTTTCATTTATTTTAACATTGTAAAAATACCAAATTCAAATTACATTGGGACATAATTTAAACTGATTGGCCGAATTCAAATTTGATTTTTGTATCCATGTAACACAGTTCTTAGTTGTTTTCATCAAATGTCATGTTGTTGGCTTGTTCTGAACTCTTTGTGCAGCCAGGCATTTCAGCACCATTAAAAGTACATTACACCCACAACTTCATAACAACGGCATTTGCCAAGATAGTTTATTTCTCTCAACATCGCTCTCTATCAATCTCATGTGCCTGAGATTTGAACAATCTGTGATTAATGTTAATCAAAACTGCCCTATTCTCAGAGCCTCAGATTTAACACGTCACCTTACTTCTGTCTAACAATATTAATTTTTGTCGCCGTGTATTTCTTCAACACACGTTGAGAAGAAATAAAAATGAGAAAAACAGTCACCTGTTTGACTGTGATTTGACCCAATGCTGTTGCAGCCAACAGATTTCAGCTTTAAGTGAAATAGCCTTCATCTTTCCTGTACCAGTAATGAGATTGCATAGCATTGTGGTAAGTTGTCATGAGTTGAATTAGATCCAGCATCATTTCTCGGGGTGAAATTTACTGATGAAATACACGGGGGTTGGGGAGTTCAATTTGGTTAGGAAGGGTATGATCCGAGTTCCCTTGATACAAAATCGTTAGAGACGATGGAAATGAGATTTACTGGGAGGTATAGCCACGAGGAAGAAAATAAGTGATTTAATGGGATGGTGGAATAGATGAAGATTCACGCGACATATATCAGGAATGACTGAGTTGTGTCCTAATGGAGATTTTCCAGCGGATGTGAGGTTGGTAAGGGTAAATAAGAGGGAAATTACCTCGTTCAGGTGAGTGTATAACTAGAGGTTAAAGCTTCAAAACTAGCGATGAACGACAACGAAGTTTGCAGCAGGTACTTTTTATTCTGAGATTTTGAAATCGGAGATTACTTTTCAGACAGCAAATAAAATTAGAAGATGATTCCAGTATATTTCAAAGGCCAGTTGCAGACACACAAGGAGCGAATTTAACAGGGGCAGAGATTCTGGGCTTCCTGGATGGGGAGGCAAAAGTGACACACTCACAAATTATTTAGCGTTCATCGGAAAGAAATTGCATAATATCTGCAACTGAACATGTTAAGTGTAAGAAGAGCTGGTGGTGTTGAAAGGTGTAGCAGCTGATTCGACGTGAACTACTACAAATTGTTAATGTACTGAGCTGTTTGTTTAGCTTTGGATTAAATGGAAGCCGGTTAGCTCAGTCCGCTGACGTGCTGAAAATGTGTTGCTGGAACAGCACAGCAGGTCAGACAGCATCCAGGGAACAGGAGAATCGATGTTTCGGGCATAAACCCTTCTTCAGGAATGAGGAAAGTGTGTCCAGCAGGCTAAGATAGAGGGAGGAAGAGAGCTTCTCCAAGGAAGGCATCCTTGTAAGAGGATTTGCAGTAGGTTAAAATCTTCGAGGAGAAAGTGAGGTCTGAAGATGCTGGAGATCAGAGCTGAAAATGTGTTGCTGGAACAACACAGCAGGTCAGACAGCATCTCGGGAACAGGAGAATCGACGTCTCGGGCATAAGCCATTTTTTAGGAATGAGGAAAGTGTCCAACCAGCCCAACCACCCTGTGGCTCAACACTTCAACTCCCCCTCCCACTCCACCAAGGATATGCAGGTCTTTGGACTCCTCCACCGCAAGACCACAACAACACGACAGTTGGAGGAAGATCGCCTGATCTTCCGCCTAGGAACCCTCCAACCACAAGGGATGAACTCGGATTTCACCAGTTTCCTCATTAGCTCTCCCCGCACCTCAAATCCCTCAAACTCAGCACCGCTTTCCTAACCTGCAATCTTCTTCCTGACCTCTGCACCCCCACCCCACTCTGACCTATCACCCTCACCTTGACCTCTTTCCACCTATCGCATTTCCAACGCCCCTCCCCAAGTCCCTCCTCCCTACCTTTTATCTTAGCCTGCTGGACACACCTTCCTCATTCCTGAAGAAAGGCTTATACCCGAAACGTCGATTCTCCTGTTCCCTGGATGCTGTCTGACCTGCTGTGCTGTTCCAGCAACACATTTTCAGCACGTCAATGTCTTTTCCCAGTCCATCTACATCAACCTGTCGCCCAAATGGAAAAAGACACTGAATAAACTGAAAAACTCTGTGCAACTGTGGGAGCAAAATGTGTTTAGAGACAGTCAGATCATGCAATGGGATTCTTGGCTGATCATGTTTGAAATGATACGATTCCCTCAAAATTCACCACCAAGAAGGTGAGGAGTCTTCTCTGGTCAGTAGCAGGGACGAGAACTCCAGGCGATGGAAACCGATGATGAGTCAGCAGAACAATCATTGATTCAGCTGAAATCTGAACTACACTCCGATTCTGGTGGGACTCAAACCCACAAACTTTGAATCGCAATCTTAACAATGCAGTAGAGGTCCAACACGTCTTTCATTGGGCTGCAGATCTGCGCTAACCACCATTTCACTGCACCCAAAGTTACGGTGTTCAAGTCTTTCATCAAACTTCGGTTTATCCTCGCCCCACTTTCAAGTACCTGTTCCTTATCTGTGCATGCTCTAGCTCCTCAAGTGTTCGGCTAAATACTCCTGAAGTGTTTTGATAACTCTAAACTTTACCACACGTTCAAACAGTGAGTTCCAGAAAAACAACACTCTCAGGATGTAAACATTCTTCCTAAATCTTCTCTGAACATTCTCCCTCTAGCTTTTCATCGATATCCCTGGTTATTAACCCTTTCCATAAGAAGTTTATTACTGTCACACATACCTAAACCCTTTCTGTGCACATTAATCAATTTCTCTCTCAGCTGTCTCCGCTATCAGATAAAGAGCCCCAGACGAGCTCATCCATCTTTACAGTGGCATGAGTATAGTGCTTTAAAAGCACAGCAGGTCAGGCAGCATCCGAGGAGCAGGAGAATCGATGTTTCGGTCATAAGCCCTTCATCAGGAATAAGGATTTTTAGTCAGGGTTGAGGGAGAGGAATGGGATTGGTGGTCAGGTGTTGGGAAATTGGATGAAGGTGAGGGAGAATGTGATAGTTCAGAAGGGGGATTGATGCACGGGTCCGGAGACCAGAGCCTAGTTGGGACTGGGATAATGTGGGGGGAGACGAAATGAGGAAGCTGTTGAAATACACATTTATCCGAGTGTTTTCAGGGTCCTAAGTTGGAATATGAGACGTTCTTCCTCCAGGCATCGGCTGGTAATGCAATGGCGGTGGCTTGTGCCCGAAACATTGATTCTCTTCTACTCAGATGCTGTCTGACGTGCTGTGCTTTTGCAGCACTACACTCTCGACTCTGAGCTCCAGCACCTGCAGCCCTCACTTTCGTTTATATTCGCAGAGGGAATGGTCTAGCTCAGGCACCACCTTGGTAAATCTACTCTGACCACGCTCCCGTGTAAATATACGTTTCCATCCGGCTGGCAATCAGAACAGAATAAAATTATCCGAAGAAAATCAGAAATATCTGAACAAAATCAGCAGGTTGAGTGCATCTAGGAGAGATTTTCGAGTCAAACGATCCGCCTTTGGAACGAATGGTATATGTAGGTGGGGTAGGAACGTGAAAGAAGGTGAACAAGGTCTAAAATGATTGAACACGATGTTGGGTATTGAAGATTGTACGGTCTGTCAGCAGGAAATGACGTGCCGCTCTTCCAACTCGCGCTGTGCTATGCGGGCGCTCTGCAGCAGACCAAACTGAAATGGAGGCATGGGAACACAGTTGGCTGTTGCAGTGACAGGAACCTGGAAGCTCAGGGTCATTTTTTGCTTGCAGACAGAACGTAGGTGTACATATGTTTGTCACCCACTCTGTTTTTATCTCCCCAGTCCAGATGAGATCACATTGTGAGCAGAAAATGCAGTTTGCTAAATTGAGTGATGGGCAGATAAATCACTGGAATCTCACACAATGTGGAGGGGCATCATAACCGTGCAGCATTACACCTTCTGAGATTTTGTGGAATGGTGCCATATGCGGAAGTGTTGGGGGTCAAGGAGGTTGGACGAGGATGCACAGAGAGAAATTGTCCTGCATTGTTCCGGTATTCTGTTGTATGGGATAGTGGGGAAAGGGCAGTAGAATGCATATCTTTCTGAGCATCCTGCGATAAGCAAGTACCTAATTATGGAGCAAAACTACTTAATGATTTTCATGCCAACACCGACACTAGATACAGCTGACATAAGTCACGTGCTTACACTGTCACTGTCAGTCTGCCTCCCCGGGAGCAGTAGTACTCCCCCACGCTGATTCAAACAGCACAGTTCTTCCTGTGACATATCCCTTCGAGAATGGAAGGACAGCTATTAATAACCCGTACTTAGAACGGAATATCTGTATTGCTCAATAAGAATCGTGTAACTATCCCAACTCCTTTTTAAAATCACTTGAACCATAGCCTTGTATGTCTTGGCATCACAAATTCACATCTGAATACTTTGGAAAGTTATGTGGATTTCTGCCTCTCCGAGTCTTGCATACACTGTGTTCCAGATTTCAACCACCCACTGTTTGAAAACGTTTTTCCACGCATTCACTATAATCTTTCCGCCTCTGACCTTAAATCGGTGGCCCCCCCCCGTGATCGAAAGCTCCATCAACGTAAAACATTTATATCAGTCTACGCTATTCATAGCCCTCAGTACTTTGTACATCTTAATCATGCCGCCCCCCCCCACCCCCAATCTCCTCTGCTCTAAGAAAAACAACTCCAGTTTGTCCAATCTCTCTTCTTCAGCTCAGACAATATCCTGGAAAATCTCCCCTGCATCGTTTCCAGCGCTGTCACAACCCTGCTATAATGTGACTTGCATAACTACACACAACAGTCTCGCTAGAGCTGAATGAACAAGTAAAATAAATAATGCGGAAGTCCACAGAAACTGATGTTTTTTGAATAAAGTTACTTTTCCTCAATGTTGCCCTGTGCCCTTTTCCTGAGCCTGATGTTTCAATAATCGCTGATCCATGTCAGTAAAAGCTGCGACATGCAGATTGATCTCACAACTGCGGTATCAAAATGGATCAACTGGTTTGAAGGTCCCGATTGTGAGACTTGGGCATAGTCACCCAGCAACAGTGAGCACAGCAGCACAGGCTGAAGAAGATCAATGTGAAAGTGATTGTAAGGGAAATGGGAGGGGGAACTTAAAGGAGTGAAGTGATTGCGGGAGGGAGGGAATTCTCCGAGAATGGGTGAGTCTCAATCCTGATATATGACTCGCAGAGATGTGAGAGAGAGAGGGGTTTGATGGGAAAAAAGTCATCTCTGAGAATGTTTTCATGTAAAATCAACTGATGCCGTTCTGTGTTTCTTCAGCATGAGTCACAAGGAGTAAAATGCAGTGACTCGGATTCGAACGAGCTTCCTGCGGCCACAATGCAGAATATTTTAACATTCAAACCATCACTGAGTCATGCAGAGACACGCGTTTAAAAACAGCAATAATTACAGTGACAGAGGAGATGTTAGGAAGAGTAGCAGATGCACAACAGGAATATCAGGCGCGCGATAGCAGACATGTGGGAATTCAGAATTAGCTGAATCTTTAAATTCGATATCCCCAGACGCTGTGGTGGTTCTATCGGGGACTGCGTGTTGAAGACTGAGTTTGACAGATTTCTAGAAAACAAAAGGTTCAGGGGACAAGGCGTGATATTGGTGTAATGTATGTTTCAATAACAATGTGTTATTAACATTGTGTTAATAACAGTTTCTTCACCAACTTCCCCACACAAGGAAGCACCCATTACTGCCGTCAGTCACATGACCCTAGTTCCTCGAACCGGAATCAGACAAACTTCGTGGCGCAGCCGCGAGTTCCAAACCGGAGGTGGGGGTGGAAATGAGCATGTGAAGCTATTCTGTGGCACCAGTGACATGATTGGTAAAGGCTCCGTCATGGAGTCATAGAGATACACAGTATGGAAGCAGACTCTTTGGTCCATGCCGACCAGATATTCCAACCCAAACTAGTCCCACCTGTCAGCCCGGTCCATATCTATTCAAACCCTTCCTATTCATATACCCAACCAAATGCCATTGAAATGTTGCAATTGTGCCAGCCTCCACCACTTCCTCTGGCAGCTTATTCAAAACACGCACCACCCTGTGCATGAAAAAGTTACCCCTGAGGTCTCTTTTATATCTTTTCCTTCTCAATCTCAATCTGTGCCCTCGCGTTCTGGACTCCCGACCCCAGGGAAAAGACTTTGTCTACTTTTCCAAGAGCGTGAAATGCTGAGGCTGGGAGTGTTTCTGGTCAATTGTCTCAGAGGAAGCGTGCTGGAGCTTCAAGTGAGAGGTCGATGTATGGAAAGCATTCTAAGAGATTTTCCTTAACAAAGTGGTATTTTGTTCATTTGACAGTAAGAACTGCTTTTGCTCACATCGTCCCCACATCAGTCTCTTGCTCCAAAAAACACTCCAATCCAGCGTACATTGCTTCCATTCAAACACAGAAACGCGTCCTACTCTCGCTCCATCTGGGATAATCTGAATTGACAATGTCATTCTTTGAATGGAGAAATGCAGCAGGGAGTTGTTCGTGCAGCGGTGATCTATTGGGCTAGTAATCGTTGGAGACTGGAACGTGGCAGCTGTTGTTCGTTAAATTCGATGAATAAAATTTGGAAAGTAAACCCAATCTCAGGAACAGAGACAATAACTTTATATTGCTGAAAACTCATTCATTCATGTCCCTTCGAAAGGGAAATCTGCCGACTATAATGAGTCCTGTAAACATGTGACTCCAGACTCACAACAATGTGGTTCAGCCATGAATGCCCTCTGGCTCAGTTCGAGGTGAATTAGAATGAACAATAAATGCTCTTCAGACCAATGATAGCCACATTCCGTGGGAGAATAAGGAAGAATAAAAATGCACGGACAACAGGCGAAGTGGGAATCATGTCTGTGTGGACTCGAATTCAACTGATTATCAAACTAAATAGACACAAGGATACCCACAGCGCAAAGAGGTCAGGGCCAAGGGATGACTGCAAGAAGGAATTCAATTGCCGTCTGAGGTGTAAACTCATTTACTCAGTCACAGTCCGCATAGGTCATTCACCACTCCTATATGTGAGAAGTGATCCCTCACGACAACAACTGGCAGAGTCACCAGCATCTTTACAAATGACAGCAGGAGTTCGATTCCGCTGTTATTGCAATTGTTAATCCCAACCAGCAATGAACCCTGTTTGCATGCGTATTTCCAGTGGAGTGCCACTGTATTCTGATGTAGATAAATGGTTTAGACTTAGTTGAGAAGCCATGATTTAGAACTTTGCTGATGATGCAACAATTGGTCATGTAGTTGACGATGGTGAAGAATGCTAGGGACTGCAGGGATGTATCAATCAGGTGGAAAGGTAAAATGCTGAATGGGATTGAATGCAGATCAATGAATGTTAATGAATTTGGGGAGAAGAAACAATAACAGAGAGTATTCTGTGTGGTGTTGACGGACAAAGAGATCATGGAGTGGGAATTCGCGATCGCTAAAGATCAATGGGCAGGGAATCATTTGGACGGAAGTACGTACTCCAGATTTTGGTAATCAGAATCAATACTAGAGTGGTGCTGAAGAAGCAATGCAGGTCAGGCAGCATCCCAGTTGCAGAAAAAAAATGACGTTTCGGTCAAAAGTCCTTCATTAGGAATACAGCTGCGAGCCTCTCCAGAGATAAATGGGACGAATAGATCTGGGAAGAATTTAGCTGAGAGTGCAATAGGTGCATAGAGATGGGCTTAAAGGTAATAGGTCGGAGGAGAGGGTGGAGCGGATAGGTGGGAAGGAAGATAGATAGGTGGGACAGGTCAATAGGATGGTGCCAGTGTAGAAGGTTGGAGCTCGGATAAGGTGGGCGTGGAGAGATGAGGAAGCTGGTGAAGACCACATTGATGCCCTGGGGTTGAAGGGTCCCAAGGTGGAAGATGAGGTGGCGGGTGTTGAGGGAATGGCAGTGGAGGACGCCCAGGAACTGCATGTCCATGGGAGAGTAAGGTGGGGGGGGGGGGAGGGGGGGATGATGTGTTTGGTTATGGGGAGTTTGGGTTGAATGTTGCGGGTGTACTGGAAATGTTAACTGAAGCGCTCTGCGAGAAGGTGTCTGTTGGCCCCAATGTGG
The DNA here is from genome assembly GCF_037043375.1 of Chiloscyllium plagiosum. Lineage (NCBI taxonomy): Eukaryota > Metazoa > Chordata > Chondrichthyes > Orectolobiformes > Hemiscylliidae > Chiloscyllium > Chiloscyllium plagiosum. The sequence goes on from NW_028270159.1 coordinate 91,957,271, forward strand.
AGGAGACCAACAGATGCAATAAATACAATGTGTGGCAGTGCAGATGCACATTTGATGGATGTGGAAGGATCTATTGGAGCCTTGGAAGGATGTGATGGGGAAGATGTGTGTGCAGATTTTGGAATTCCTGTGGTGGCAAGGGGTGATGCCGGGAGGGGAGGGTGGGTCATTGGAGGGCGTGGACTTGAGTTGGTAGTCGTGCAGTAAACAGTCTATGTGAAAAGTGGATAGGGGTAGGGGGGAATATATCCCTCGAGTTCAGTGTTACTGACACTTTTTATAAACCCACTGACTCCCACAGCTGTCTGGATTATACCTCCTCCCACCCCATCTCTTGCGCAAATGTGATCCTATATCACCAATTCCTCCACTTCCATCGCATCTGTTCCCAAAGGAGAAGCACATCGGTTCAGGCAGCATCCGAGAAGTACTAAAATCGACGATTCGGGCAAAAGCCCTTCATCAGGAATACAGTCAGAGAGCCTGAAGGCTGTAGAGGTAAATGAGAGGAGGTTTGGGGTGGGGAGAATGTAGCATAGAGTACAATCGGTGAGTGGGAGAGGGGATGAAGGTGATAGGTCAGGGAGGAGGGTGGAGTGGATAGGTGGAAAGGAAGATAGGCAGGTAAGACAAGTCATGGGGACATTGCTGAGCTGGAAGTCTGGAGCTGGGGTGAGGTGGGGGAAGGGTAAATGAGGAAAATGGCGAAGTCTACATTGATGCCCTGGGGTTGCAGTGATCTGAGGCAGAAGATGAGGCTTTGGTCCTCCAGGCGTCGGTTGTGAGGGAGTGGCGGTGTAGGACCTCCATGCCCTCGGCTCAGTGGGAGGGGGAGTTGAAATGTTGGGCCACAGGGTGGTGTGGTTGATTGGTGCGGGTGGCCCAGAGATGTTCCATAAAGCGAACTGCTAGAAGGCGCCCAGTCTCCCCAATGTAGAGGAGACCACATCGGGAGAAACGGATACAATACATTATATTGGTGGATGTGCAGGTAAAGCTTTGATGGCTGTGGAAGGCTCCTTTGGGGACTTGGATAGAGGCGAGGGAGCAGGTGTGGATGCAGATTTTGCAATTGTTGCGGTGGCATGGGAAGGTACCAGGATGGGAGGATGGGTTGTTGGGGGCGTGGACCTGACCAGGTAGTCACGGAGGGAACAGTCGTTGTGGAAGTGCGGAGGTTCAGGATGTGGACGAGATGCATTGGAGGGCATCTTTAACCACGTAGGAAGGGAAATTGCGGTCTCTAAACAAGGAGGACATCGGGTGTGTTTTATACTCTATGCTACTTTCTTCCCACCCCACCCTACTCTCATTTATCTCTCCATTCTTCGGGCACTCTGCCTGTATTCCTGATGAAGGGCTTTGTCCGAAACTTCGATTTTTCTACTCCTCGGATTCTGCATGAACTGCTGTGTATTTCCAGCACCATTCTAATCTAAATTCTGGTTTCCAGCATCTGCAGTCATTGTTTTTACCCTCTGCTCCCAAAGGACAAGTTCCACCACAGAACACACCAGATGGCCTCCGTCTTTAAAGACCAGAACTTCCCAATCTATGTGGTTGAAGATGCCCTCCAACGCATCTCATCCATGTTCCGTACCTCCACTCATGAACCCCAAGCCTCCAACCTTAACAATGACAGAACCCTCCAGGTCCTCATCTTCTCTCCCACCAACCTCTGCATAAATCACATCATCCGCTGGCATTTTCGCCATCTCGAAACAGATTCCACCACCAGGGATAGTTTCTCCTCCCCAGCCCTATCCACTTTCTGCCAAGACCATTCGCTCTGTCACTACCTCGTCAAGTCCACGCCCTCCAAGATCCCAACCTTCCCTCCCGGCACCTTCCTCTGCCACCGCAGGAATTGCAAAATCTGCGCCCACATCTACCCCCTCATCTCTTTCCAAGGCTCCAACATCCACCAAGGTTTCACCTGCACTTCCACACATGACATTACTTGTGTGCGTTGCTCCTGATGCGGTCTACTCTAAATTGGGGAGACCGGATGTCTTCTCACAGAGCACTTCAGAGAATATCTACAGGACACCCACAAGAATCAATCCCAGTGGCCTCATGGCCAAACATTTCATCTCCCCCTCCCACTCTCCAGAGGGCATGCAGGTCTTGGGCCTCCTCCATTGCCACTGTCTCACCACCCGATGCTAGGAGGAAGAAATCCTCCTCTTCCGCCTCGGGACTCTTCAACCCCATGGCATCAATTGGGACATCACCAGTTTCCTCATTTCCCCTCCCCCTACCTTACCCCAGTTCCCACCTTCCAGTTCATCACCGTCCTCCTGACCTGTCACACCTGTGCTTCTTCATTCCCACCTATCCACTACACCTTTATCTCTGAAATATCATGTTCACCCTCCACCTCCATCCACTTACTCCACTCTCAGCTACCTTCTCCCCAGCCCCGCCCCACTCCCATTTATCTCTCCATCCAATATGCTTTCAGTCTCATTCCTGATTAAGGGCTTTTGCTTGAAATGTTCATTTTTTGTGCACCTCAGTTGCTGCCGGACCTGCTGCGCTTCTCCAACACCATTCTAATCTTGAAGGGAATCAGTTGATTGAGAGGGTTTTCAGATATTTTCTATTGTTGACCACTTTAGCAACTACCAGTTTCGGGAACAGCTAAAGGACTGAGCACAAGTCAGGTCACCAAATAAACATTTTTTTTTAAATTGTAAGATAAAACATGGAAGGCTGAAATATGCAACTTTGCCCATCAAGACTGTTTCACCAATGAGTTTATCACTGATTCCTTTCCAGGTCAGAGTGCTATGGGCCTTGGTGGGGAACTTGCAAATGGTGGCGTTTCGTTGCATCTTCCAACCTTGTGCTTATAGTCAGTAGAGCTGTTGAGCTTTGAAGGTTCTGTCAAATATGCCCAAGTGACTTACTCCAGTGCATCCTGTAGTTGGTGCACTCTGTGGCAATTGTGCCTCGAATGAAGAGAATGAATATTGCAAGTATTGAAGAGGGTACAATCAAGTGACTGCATTGTCGTGGACCGTGTCCAGTTCCTTAAGTGTTACTGAAGTTACACCCATTGAAGCAAGTGCAGAGAGTTATGTGCCACGATGCAAGTGCAGAGAGTTATGTGCCACGATTTGTGCCTTGCAAACGATGTACGATTCACGGAGACACAAGTTGAGTTTACAATCAAAAAATGACTACCAAAGGACATGTTTTTGTTGTCAAATTGTTTATATAGCCAGTTTCGATCTGTTTATTTTTCTAAATACTAGCTCTGTGGACAATTACACGGGATAATTTGGTTAAAGTAAAGCCATTGAATATCAGTGGGATATGATTAGATCCTCATTTGCCAGAGTTATCATTACTCTATTTCGTCCTTGTGTAGACCAATCTGATTCCAGTCGCTGTCTGATTTCAAGTTCGAATTCGCGTCCGTGCTTGAAATTTCAAACATTTCTTCGCATAAATGTCTCCACCTGCCTTAATAATATGTAAGGATTCTGCAGGGGACAGCAGAGATTAATGAACATGTTGTCAACACTGGAGAAAATGGAGTTTCGTGGAATGATTGGTTAGGCTGGGATTATTCTCCTTGAAACAAAGGAGGCGGAGTGCAGCTCTATTATCACCTAATCACATTTATACACGTTCAATATTCATGGAATCTTGACAGGGTAGTTACGGGCAGGTGGTTTACTCTCTGGTGCGACGAGAGCACCAGAGGACATGAACTCAGAATTAGATATTGCCAATTTATTTCAGAAATGGAGAGTAATTTCTTTGCTCAGGGGCAGTGAATCCTTGGAACTCCTGACCAAAACTGTTGTTGAGGCTCCGTTGCTGTGTATTTTCAACTGTGACAGACAGATATTTAACCAGAAAGGCGATGAAGCTTTGTCGGGGCAATGCAGGAGAATGGAGTTGAGGATTATCAGATCAGCCATGAGTTCATTGAATGGTGGAGCAGACTCGATGGCCTGAATGGCCCACTTCCAATCCTACATTATTTTGTCTAACGCCTTACTTTATTGATAAATTTAGAATTCTGAGGGGATGGGATGAAGTGATAGAAAAGGTTTCCAAACTGCTCAGACAGATCAGGAACTAGGCTCATAAGCTCATGACCAAGAAATGTGCTGTGGCCTGAAAACAACAAATGGCACTGGGCACACCGCAGATGGATATGTGCAGAAGTTGTGTTTGCTAAAGAAAATTGGTGGATCTAATATTGTTGCCAACTTGGCGTCATGCTGGATGATGGATCGCGGTATGACTCACACAGCAAAAGGTTGTGAAAGAATGAAAGTTTTGTTTCATTGGAAAAGTTTTCTGTGGTTCCAATTCCAATTGACTGTTTGAAATACTTATCAGAAAATTGTGTGGAATGTTACATTAAAATTCACAATCCCACTGGATAAACTATTGCACCCAATCTCTCCTTATTTGTTTCACTTTCATTCGAAGTAAATTCATAGAAAGTCAAGATGGAATGAAAGGTGGAAAGAAACGTTTGGACTCCTTTTCATTATCCCAATTTAACTTACATCAGAATCAAATTGCTTTATTTCAACTTTGACGAGGTATCAATTTATCACAAATCTCCAATACAATGAAGGACAAGAGCAAGATTCTCCATCAAGTGTATCCTAAAGATGCGAGGTACAAAGGGAAACCACAGCTACGTTTGATAGAAGTAATAGCCAGAGTAGGATTCAAATCCACACATGCACAATGAAAGAGCAACCTGTCGCGTTAAACTCTGGGCCACTTAAGTACATGGAAAAGGGGCTCACATACAACCACATCAAGGTTACCTATGGTGCACCTCGGGGATAAGACATTCCCTGAGCAGAATCGAATCCACACCATTATGTTTCTTCTTTCAGCGGAATAATAATATCGGCAAAATCCAAGGAATTGACCTCGTCATTGGAAGGAATACCCTGTCCTTGATTTATTCCGAGTCGGTACTGTCTCAGAATGAACCAGCAAACATGTAATTCCCGTCACGTTCATTCATTTGGTCTTGACACATAATTTCTTCAGACAGTTTCTCTCTCACGTGAAGAAGTATATACGGAGAGAGAAGTGAAGGTGATGTTTTAGATCGATGGACTTTCTCAAATGGATGAACCTGAAGTGGATAAAATTCCCGGAAATGCGGTGTTGTTCGTTTCATTTTATTAATTTTGCTGCAACTTTACTTTGTTCACGACAATGATCGGAAGTGAATTGCATTTATATGATTGAAATGTTTAATGTTGTATTGAATTTTGCTCCGAATTCATTCCAGCTTAAAGAAAATACCGATGAGAAAACAGAAGGTTAAATTACAAAACAAGATGCCAGTTTTGATGCTCAGTTACTTTGGCAGATTTCAGTGGGTAACAAATGAACCCAATATCATGGCGATTGTCCTCCCACCTTTAAACCATGGGATTAAAGCACGAAATCGATCTCTTTGAGACGGGTCACTTCCTATTCATTATGGAATTTCTTTCCTTGACAATATACAAAATCTGCTCAGTTCCATTTGTAATGCTTCATGTGAAATATTACTAGAAATCTTTCAAAACTCTGAGGTTTTTTTTGCTGAATCTTACTCAGCTGCATACGTTTGCGATATTTCTTTGCATCTGAAGTCATCCAAATTAGACATTGTTTCCTCGCACCTTCCACCCCCCACATCCCACTTTTACACTTTTACCCAGCCACAGGTTGTCTCTCTCCTGGTAAAACTCACTGCTTGTGTGTCTCTAAATGTGCCTTTCCAAATATTTTGGAAACGGATTCTCTGAGTGACAGAAATTCTGCTCCCATCATTTCTTTGTCCTACATCGATGGTTTTGAAACCTTGACGTTCAGTAATTTGCGAACTTGAAATAGTGAATTTACCACCTATTTACTCTCTCCAAACCTCACATACCCTGGAAAACTTGCATTCGGTTTTCCTTGGTTCAGTTTCAAGTTTTCCAAAACACAAATAACTAAAATGCCATCCCCACTCAACGCCGTCAGCATCATCTCTAATGCCTTAGCTCCCCAGTAAAAGCTGGCAGTGTCCTCTCTGATAGAATCACAGATTCCCTACAAGGCAGAAAGTACAATTCAGCCAATCGAGTCTGGAGGGACAATCTGAACAGTATCTCAACCAGACCTAGCTCCCCTCTCTATCACCGCAGGCGTCTGGCTTGTGATTTCAAATAAACCTGCTGCAATAAAACCTGGCATCGTGTGACTGCTGACCTTATCACTGCGTGACCCATGGCTAATTCACTTAACTTATGGAATTCACTCCCTGAACACATCAGCGCAATTTAGCATTGCCAATCCACCTAACCTATAGACTTAACAGCAGTGCGAACCACTGAGCAAATGTATCATCACATTGAACACTATCTGTATCATGTGTAATGGTTTTACACACTGGTAATTCCGCCTAGTGAAAGCAAGCTGCCCCCTTCAACCCGAATTCAATGCATCCAAACGCGGTTCTACGCTGTACAACCTCATTAGTGCTGCTGGAAATGTTTCTGCACTCGGATCTGAATGTGTGTCCTCCTTTTTTCTTACTCAGATTCCTGCTTTAATTAAGTAAACACATCAGTCAGGAACAACTCTATATAATGGTTTTCATTGCAACACAAACACAATGTTTCCACCTCTCTGCCCCTTTCCGCACATCTACTCAAAACTTTCTGCCTTTTCCCGAAATCTCTTGGCCCCAGTGTTCGATCCCTCCATCAATAAGAAACGCTTTTTTCAGTCTATCCTATCCATATCCCTCATTATTTTGTACATTTCAGTCGTGTCTTCTCCAATCTCCTCTGCTAGGCGACAAACAACCCCAGTCTGTCCAATCTCTCCTCATAACTGAAACTCTTCAGCCCAGACAATATCCCATTGAATCTCTCCTGCAATGTTCCCAGTGCGATCACATCATTGCTATGCTGTGAATTGCAGAACTGCACACAGTAATCTAGCTAGAGCCGAATTAACGTTTTTTTTCTCCCTATTCTGTTACTGTATGAGGGCGTCGCTGGCTCGGCAGTATTGATTGTGATCCCTAATTGCACAGCGGGCAGTTGAGACTCAACCGTATTGCAGTGCGTCTGGAGTCACATTGAGGCCCGAGCAAGTAAGAATGGTAGGTTCCTTCCTCAAAGGACGTCATTGAACCCGATGGTTTTGTTTTTTCAACAGTTGACCATGGATTGAAAGGTGTTATTAGATTCGTAATTCCAGATATTTATTGAATCTCAATTCTAACACCTGGCATGGTTGGAATCAAACCCGGGTCCCTGGTTCATTTGCTTGGTGTCTGAGTTAACAGTCCAGTGGTAATAGTGCTCAGCCATTGCAGAAAACCCGTGAAACTCATCTTTTTCAATGAAGTCACTTTTCCTCGATATTGTCCTGTGTCATTTTCCTGAGCTTGACTCCCAATAATCGCAAGTCCATATCAGTAAAAACTGCTACCTGAGGATTGGCCTCACAACAGCGGTAAGCAAATGAAGCAACTGTTCTGCAGGTCCCTATGGTGGGGTTGAGGCACGTTCACCCAGCAACAGTGACCGCAGCAGCACAGAGTGGACAGTATCAATGTGCGAGTCAGTGTTAGATTCTGCATTGCCTTAATGAAATAGGAAATCACTCCACAACCACATGTTGAAAGAGCAGCGCCCCCAAAACTAATGCCCAGTTAAACCTGTTAGACTCGAACCTGGTGTTGTGTGATTTTTAACTTTGTACACCATAGTCCAACACCGGCATCTCTAAATTAATGAATTGGGGTTGTGGGACGGAAAGTTCGGTTAGCGATCGAAGGAGGGAGAGAAATCTCTGAGAACGGGTTGATTTGAATTCGGACATATGAAACACAGAGATGTGAGCGAGCAGAATTTGAAGGGAAAAGATAATCACCTTTGGAGAAAATTACCATGTTCAAACAACTGATTCCTTTGTGTTTCACAAAAACTGGGGTAGATAGAGCAATTACTGCCGTGACTCGGATTCGAACGGAGGTTACTGCGGCCACAACACAGAGTACTAACTACTACATGATCACGGCATTCCACAGACGCGCACAGTGACTGCATGCAATAAGTACAGTATCATAGGAAATGTTAGACAGAGCACCAAATGCACAATATTAGTGCTAAGCCAACAATGGCAGATACGTGGGAACTAGGAATGGGCTGACCGTTTATTATCGGTTCCCCCAGTGGCTGTGGTGATTCCATCATTAATATGGGGAACGCTGAGATAAATAGATTTCTCCAAAACATCAAAAACTCCGGGGACATCGCGGTGTTGTTGAAATGTATAATTCAATAGTAATGCAGTTTAACATCGGCTACTTTACCAGGTTCCCCCACCCCCACAAGGCAGTAACCACTGCTGCCACATAGTCCCAAATCCCAGCCCCAGAATCAGAGGAATTGAGTGGCGCAGTCGCGAAGATCCAACTGGAAGTTGGGATAGGAATGCGGTCGCTGTGGATACTCGAGGACTCCAGTGACACAACCGGTCAATGCACGGCATTTCTATGACGGTTTAGAGGCGCAAGTAATTCCGAGGTTGGGAGTGCTCCGGGTCAAAGGCGGAGCAAAAGGGAATTTTTTTTCCCGTTTATAGCAATCTATAGTGCAGTTTGCTGAGACAGCTGAGTGCCACAACTGGAGCGAGGGCGTCTGGTTTGAAGTTTGAACTTGCTTCATTATCACCCACTTCCCTGGAATGAATTGCTTTCACCATTTTCATTTCGAATTGTTTAATATCTCCCTGCAGTCTGCAACTTTCTTCCTCATGGTTAATTGCATTACTAACTGTTATATTTTCTGCACACTGCTAAATCACGGCCAGTACAAGTAAATATGAATCATTGATCTATATGAGAAAACAGTGGAACTCACTGCAGGCATGCTTTGTCGGTTTGCAGGCGACGCCAGAATTGTAGACAATGAGGAAGATTATCTAAGTTTCAAAAGGATCTTAATCCAATGAGTCGTTGGACACAAAAAATGTAACATGGAATTCAATCTGGATAAATGGAAGGTACAACAACAAGTTGCGTCGTGTTGGAGAACACGGAAGCTAGGGGTGCAGGTGCATAATTCCTTGTAGTTTGCATCACCTACAGACAAGGTGGTTCAAAGGCATTTAACATACTTCCCTTCATTGTTCAGTCCTTTGTGTATAGGAGTTGGGACGTTATGTTGAAGCTTTGCAGGGCATTGATGAGGCCTCTTCTGGAATATTATGTCCAGTTCTGGTCGCCCAGTTGTAGGAATGATATTATTCAGCTGGAGCAGGTTCAGAAAAGTATGCACGTATGTTGCCGTGTGTGGAAGGTTTGTGTTATAATGAAAGGCTGGATAGGCTGAGACTATTTTCAGATTCGAGATCGGGGTGCTGGGAAACCACAACAGGTAAGGCAGCATCCCAGGAGCAGGAGAATATTTTTTTCGCGCAAGTGACGTTCATCAAGTTCTTCCCCGAAACGTCGATGCTCCAGCTCCTCAAATGCTGCCTGACCTGCTGTCCTTTCCCAGCACAACACTCTCGACTCTGATCTCTTATCTGCAGTTCTCACTGTCTCCTAGTTGAGACTGTTTTCACTCTAGGTTAGGGGTTTGAACGGTGACCTGACAGAAGTTTATGAATTATTGAGAGGCAAGTGAGAGTTAACGATAGCTGCCTTTTCCCAGGATGGGGATTTCAAGGCGAGAGGGCATCTGTTTAAGATGAAAAGAGAGAGACTTTTTTTGAAAAGGTCATGTGAGGCATTTTTTAAGCAAGGTGTTTTACGTGTGCAATTAACTTGCTGAGGAAATGATGGATGAGGGTACGTTTGCAACATTTAATGGACAATTGATTCCAAACATGAATGGGAAAGTGGGATTTTTAAAATAAATTAAAAGAGTCAACCACGGTATTATCCATCTGGAGTCTCCTGTGGGTCAGAGAAGATGTATATGACAGTTTGCTTCCCGAACTGGCATGAATGAATCAGATGGGACTTTCCACACAACTGATTCAGGTCATCACGAGACTCTTCAATTCCAGGTGCTTATTGAATTCAAACTCCACTATCTGTCATGCCAGGACCTGAACCCTTTGTCCCCAAAATATTACCTGTTTTTTGGATTAACAACACAGTAATAAAACTACAAGGGCATTATAACCACTTAACGGCGACAGGAGGAGGCAGATGGGACTAGATTATTTTGGCAGTATGTTCAGCATGGATTGGTTGGACTGACGGACCTGTTTTCATGCTGTATGACTCTATGATTGACGCTATGGAACAAATATCTGGTTGGGATTAACAGCAGCATTGACAGCATAATCGAACACCTGATGGGATATGTAATTCTGCTGGAGTGTCCAGATTTTGTTTTGCTCAGTGACCCCTTCCCACACACGGGACTGGTGAACGGCTTGTCACCAGTGTTACTGATTAAATGAGTTTCCATTTCTGTGGTTAATTGAATCCCTTCCAGCAGTTCCCACTTTGCCCTGCTTTTTCTGTGGTATCAGTGTCCTTTTTTCTACACAGGGTGAACGATCCTTTCACATTGTGTCCACACAGATACAAATCCCGTTTTCCATGTTGTGAATGTGTTTTCATTGTTTCTCATTCACCCACAGGGTGTGAGTATGACTAGTCAGGACACCATTTGTTATTCGCCCCTCGTTTGTTGCTGTCTGGCTACACCACAAAACCGGGTGCGATCCGAGCCTCGGGTCTCTGTCTGTGGGCAGTCTGCACATTCTCTGTGTGCTTGCGTTTTTATTTCTCCCTCTGGCCAAAGATGTGCCAGTTACAGGGATCAACAATGGGAAATGCAGGATTATGGGACAGGGAATACCCTGGGGTCTGGTGGGATGCGCTTCTGATGTATCATGTGGACTGGAAGGCCCGACTAGCCTGCTTCCCCACATGATGGGGATTCCTGAATTAAGGGTCAGCTCATGTTTTTTTTCTGGTCCTGGAGTCTCTCGCAGGCAGGACTGGGTGAATATGGTAGAATCCCCTGCATAAGGGACATGAATGAATGAGATTGCAGGAAATTAAAGTTAGTATCTCTTTTTCTGAGGTCAGGCTTGCATTTCAGGTTTTATTCGTCGAACATAAACATCACCATTTCCGTTTTCCAGTCGCCAAAGACGGATAGTTTAAAATATCACCCCAACACCACCTTCTCCAGGTTGAAGTCTTGACTGGGTGGAAGAAACTGATACTGAGCTGATGCGAGCAAATGTAGCTGCCACAGTCAGTGTCAGAAACACAGATCCAAATAGCAAAATCATCTTTTAAACCCACCAATGCAAAGTAAAGGGCTCAACACGCTCCACATGTGCCACTCAGCTGTCTTAGAAAGATGCACCGGAAATCCCTATGATAGTATAAACGGGGACAACCATTCCCTTGAGCAGTAGCACACTCAACCGAGGAATTTCATCCGCCTAAATACCATCACAGATGGACAGGACGCTCACCTGTTGCATCACTAGAGCCAGAGAGTAACTCCATGCACTCATTCCCATCCCCATTTCCGTTTGGATCTGGGCGGCTGTGCCGATATTAAGCTAAAATGCTATTGAAGCATACATTTCAACAATATCCCGTACTGCCCCCCGAATCTTTGATGTTTTGTCGAAATCGGTCAATCTCAGTTTTCAACATTCTCATTCAAGGGATCTCCATAGCCTCTGAGGACATCGAACTGAAAGATTCAGCTCATTCTCAGTTCCCACATGTCTGTCACTGTTCGCTGAGTACTGATATTGCACATTTGCTGTTCTTCCGAACATGTTCTCTGCTAGTACACTTATTGCTGCTTGCAAGCATCCTGTTCTGTGGTTACTGTGATCGTGGTTGTCGGTGTTTTGCATTGTGACCACAGCAACCTCGATTTGAAAGCAAATCACGGCACTAAGTCTTCTCTCCGTTGTCCTTTTTGTGACACATGCTAAGAAATTAATTGTTTTACCTTCAAATTCCGCTCTCTCACATCTCTGCGTTTCATATATCAGGATTCAAACACAGCCGTTGTCGGAGATTTCTCTCCTTCCCACGATCATTAAACCTCCTTTCCGTCCCTCCTCCCATTTCTCTGAGGCAATGCACAATCTATCACACTCTTTCACAATCATACTGTTCTGTCTGTGCTGCTGCTGCGGTCACTGTTGCTGGGCGAACGTGCCCCAATACCACCATCGGGACCTCCAAACATGTCCATCCATTTGGATACCGCGGTTGTGAAATCAATCCCCATGTAGCAGCTTTTACTGACATAGGCCAGAGACAATTGAAGCGTCAGGCTCATGGAAAATACCCAGGGCAGTTTTGGTGAAAAGACATTTTATTGGAAAAGATCAGCTTTCATGGCTTTCTGCGTTGGTCTTGTAATAATTTCATAGGACTGAATGGATTAGATTAGATTAGATTACAGTGTGGAAACAGGCCCTTCGGCCCAACAAGTCCACACCGACCCGCCGAAGCGAAACCCACCCATAACCCTACATTTACCCCTTACCTAACACTACGGGCAATTTAGTATGGCCAATTCACCTGACCCTGCACATCTTTGGACTGTGGGAGGAAACCCACGCAGACACGGGGAGAACGTGCAAACTCCACACTGATAATCGAGAGACCCAGGTAATTGTCTGGGTAATCGGGCTTGAGTCCCTCCATGCGAGATTGTAAAATTTGGATGCAGCAGAAATCTGCAATGAAGTATCCAATGAATACTATAGATCCATTGACAATTGTTGAAAAATATATATCTGGTTTACTGATGTCATTTCAGGATGGAATCTACTATCCTTATTTTTTTCTGGTCTGCATGTGACTTCAGACTCATAGCAATATTGTTGAGTCTCAACTGCCCTCTGGGCAATTCGGAATGGATAATAAATTCTGCTTAGCCAGAATCGCCTTCATACTAATCCAGAAATTTTAAAACAAATGTTCATTAGGCTCAAGCAAGAGTGTTGTGTACAGTTTTGCGAATCACATTATAGTAGGGATGTCATCACACTGAGAACATTGTAGGAGATATTTACCGGGATGTTGTTTGGGATGAAGAGTTTCAGTTGTGAAGAAAGACAGGACAGAGTGGACTGTTTGTCGCATTGCAAAGGAGATGTAGATAAGTCATGAATGAGTTCGGGTATGGACAGATTTGACTGAACGAGTTTCCCATTGATGGAGGGATCGATCAGCAGGCACCAGAGACTTAAGGAGAAAGGCAGAAAGGTTTGAGAAGATGTGCAAAAAACTTTATCAGCCAATGGGTGGTTGGAATTTAGAATACACTGCCTGCATTGTTCAGAGCAGCAAAAACCCTTATAACCTGAATAAATATACAGATGTGAACTTGTGATGCCAAGACATATAAGGCTGTGGGATAAACATTGAGAAATGCTATTCAGTTCATTAGGCAGTTGTTTTTGACAAGTGTGGCCATAATTGGCTGAAGGGCCTCCTTTGACACTCCTGTCCTCTGTAGTATAATGGTTAGTGTCCCCGCCTGTCACCGGGATCAATTCTCCGCTGGGGACAGTGCGTTTTTTTTTAAAACTGTCACTCCAATCCCAAGTTCGGGCATTGATACCTTTCCTTCCATCTCGATGATGCATGTCACAGGAAGGACAGTGCTGCCTGAATCAGTGTGGGGAGGGGCTACAGCTCTCAGGGAGGCAGAGTGTCAGTGAGGGTGCAAACACGTGACTTCAGCAAACTGTACATTGTATCTGTGTTGGAATGAAAAGAATTTGACAGACTTGTAATGGATTGAAGTGTTTACTGGAAGCAGGACGGTGAGGAAGAAATAGCATAAAAACATTCAAATATGATTGCAGAAACATTTCCCTCAGCACGAATGAAATTGTAATGGACAGAGTAGTGTTTCGATACATTGAATTTGGGTTGATTTGCTTTGATGAGGCTGAGTTACCAGGGTATAAAGCCATTAAAAAATGATACAGCAATTGCTCACTATGATGGAACATTGTGTCAGTAATTCGCACTGCTGTTCGGTCGGAGTGTTAGGTTGATTGGTAAAGTTGAATTGCCCTCTTGTGTCCAGGGATTGAATTAAGTAAGTTAGGTGAATTAGCCATGGGGAACGCGGGGACAATGTCAGAAGTCACAGGATGACAGGTTATAGTCCAACAGGTTTATTTGAAATCATAAGGGGGAGGGCTCACTCTTCCTCAGGTGAAATATACGGGAATAGGGAGGGGAGCTTGGTCTGAGTGAGATGACCTTCAGAGAGTCGACACCGGCTCGATTGACCGAAATGCTCTTAATACACTGTAGGATTCTGTGATTCTATCGGAGAGGATAATGACGGTATTTACTGGGGTGTAAAGCGATAGAGACGATACTGGCGAGGTGTACTGAGGATGAGATTTCATTCACTTGTCTTCTTGGAAAATTGAGAACAGTTATCCCTGAACCAAGGAAGACTTAGTGGGTTTTTTTCCGGTTATGACATGTTTGGACAGAGTAAATGGGTGGAAAATTCCCTCTTTCAAGTAAGTAAATATCTAGATGTCAGGCATTGATAAAACCTTTGAAGGGCAAAGAAATGATGAGAACAGAATCGGTGTCACTCCGAGAATCTGTTTTTCAAAATATTTGAAAATGCACATTTGGTGACATAAAATGAATAAATTTCACAAGGAGAGCGACAGCGTGTGGCTAGGTAAAGGATAGGGGTGGGGTATAGTCGTTCGGAGTTGCGGGGAAACAATGTCTAATTTGGTTGACTTTAAATGTAAAGACATTTCGTGAAGATGTGCAGCTGAATAAGATTCGATTCCAAAACTCTAAATTTTGAAAGCTTTGGCATAATATTCCACTTAAAGCATTGTAAATGGAACTGAGCGGATTTTATTTATTGCGTTGGGAAGATATTACATAATGAATAGGAAGTGACCAGTTGCTTGGAGATCGACTTCGTGCTTTAATCACATGCGTTAAAGATGTGAGGACAAACACCATGATGTTTGGTCCATTTAATACTCGGTGAAATCTGGCAAAGTAACGAGCAACAAAACTCTACTTTAAGCCTCTGCTTTTCTAAGAAGTATTCTCCTTAAGCTGAAATAAAGTCGGAGCAAATTTGAATACAACATTAATCGTTCCAATGAGATAAATCTAATTCACTTGCGGTATTACAATGAACATTGTCAGGTTGCAGCAAAATTAAAATGAAATGAACAAACAGCGTTTCTTGCGGTTTAATCCAATTCGGGTTCAGCCATATGAGAAAGGCCATTCAGCCACAACATCGCCTTTATTTCCCTCTCCATGGCTGCTTCTTCACGTGAGAGAGAAAGTCACTGAAGAAATTATGAGTCAAATGAAGATGAGAATATGACGTAAAAGTCTTGTTCTCTGTTTGATTCTGACATAGTTCTGACTCAGAATGTATCACTGACAGCTATTCATTATGACCAGCATGGCTATTTATTGGAATTTGCAGTCTTTATAATTCTGGTGAAAGCAGAAACACATTGGCGTGGATTCGGTTCCGCTCTGGAAATTTCTCATCCAAGACTTTCACTGCATGTAACCGTGATGAGGTCACATGTCACCGCTTTACAAAATGTGCTGAGGAGACCGAGCGATTATGGTGGTGGGTTATTATACTGTTGTGCTCCACATTCACAGATTCGAGTCACACTCTGGTTGCTAACTTCACAAACAGCTCCAGCAGTTTTTCTTTGCATCTCACACTCTGGTATACACTGGATCGAGAATCTTCTTCTTGCCCTTCACTGCACGGGAGATTCACCAGCAATCGATATCACATTAAAGTCGAAATGAAGAGCGAGAGCAATCATTCTATTCAATTGTGCATTAAATTGTTGTAAAAAGAAAGAACGCATTTTTCTTTCTGCCCCACATTCCATCTCGTCTTTCTGTGAAGTTACATCAAAAGAAAGAGAAACACAAGTTTATCCAGTGGGGTTGTTCACGAGTATTTTAACCAAACACTTCACACAATGATCTGATCAGTATTTCAAACAGTCACTCGGAATCGGAACCGCAGAAATCTTCTCCAATGAAACGAACCTTTCATTTTTCCACAAATTTCTGCTGTGTGTGAATCATACAACGATCCTGCATCCAGCGTGATCACTGACTTGCCAACTGTATAAGGTCGACCAACTTTCTTCAGCAATCACAGCTTCTGGACACAGCCACCTGTGCTGTGCCCAGTGTCATTTATTGCACCCAGGCCACAGCACATTTCTTCTTCCTGAGTTTATGAGCCTTGTTCCTGATCTGTCTGATCTTTTTCATAAATGTTTCCTATCACTTCAGCCCATCCCCTCACAATTCTGAACTTATGCTTAAAATAAGGCGTTAGACCAAATTTTAAACAAAATGGAAGTATGCCCCTCAGCCCATCGAGTCTGCCACAACATTCAATGAACTCATGGTTGATCTGATAATCTTCAACTCGATTCTGCTTACTTACCTCGACAAAGTTCCATTATCTTTCTGATGAACTATCTGGCAGAGTTTGAAAATACCCAACAACTCAACCTCAGCAGTGGGTGCCGCAAAAATGCCACAGACATTCTGACCCCTGAGCAAAGAAATTACTCATCATTTCTGAATTAAATAGACAATATCTAATTCTGTGTTCATGTCATTGGTGCTCTCCTCACACCAGCTTGTATCGACCCTGTCAAGATCCAGTGAATAGTGAACGTTTATAAATATTATTATGTGATTATAGAGCTCCCCTCCACCTCCTTCGTTTCAAGGAGAATAATCCCAGCCTAACAAATCATTCCACGAAGCTCCATTTTGTACAGAGTTCGCAACACATTTGTAAATCTCTGCTGTCCCTTACAGCGTCCTTACATATTATTAAGGCAGGTGAAGAAATTTCGGCGAGGAAACGGGTTGAAATTTCAGGCGCAGATGGGAATTGGAACTTGAAATCAGAAAGCGATTGGAATCGGATTGATCCACAGAAGGACCAAATGCAGCAATGATAACTCTGACAAACGAGAATCTAATCATATTCGATTGACATTCAATGGCTTCATTGTAACTGAATTCCTCAGTGTGATCGTCCTGGGAGCTAGTATTTCGGAGAAATGGAACCTGCTCTCCCATATAAAGAAGTTGACTACAATAACATGTCCGTCGGTCGACTCTGTTTGATTATTAACTCAACTCTTGTCTCCGTGAAGCCTACGTTGTCCGCAACGCACAAATTAGATGTTTAACAGAACTCTCTCCATTTGCCTAGGTGGGTGCAGCTTCAAAACCACTGAAGGAACTGAGCACCCTCCACGACAATGCATCACTTAACTGAACATTCTTCAATACCTGAATATTTATTCCCTTAACTGCTAAAGCACAATTGCAGCAGAGTGCACCACCGAGAAGATTCACTGGAGTAACGTATCCAGGTTTTATTGACAGAACCTTCAATGTTCAAAAACTTTACCGACTATAATACAAGGTTGAAGATGCACTGAAACGTCACCGTTTGCAAATTACCCTCCAAGGAACATACCAGCATGACTTGGAGAGGAACCAGTGGTAAATGCATTGAGTGGTGATGCGGTCTTGATGGGCAAAGTGTTATACTTCAGCCCTCCCTCTTTTATCATACATTTTTTTTTAAATGATTATTGCATTGACCAGACTTGTACACATTCCTTTAGTTGTTTCCTAAACTGGCGCTTGCATTGGTCAACAATAGAAAATAGCCAAAAACCCTCTCGACAACTGATCTCCCTGTCCAACAATCTTCAGAGATCTGTGAATGTCCACTCCAATATCTCTTTGTTCCAGTACACCACTCAGAATCCTCACTGTTATTGTTTCAAATCCCCAAATTCATTGTCACTCATCGGTCTGGATTCAATTACATTCTCCATTTTCCGTTTCTACCTGAATGTTATATCCCTGCGGTCCCTGACATTATTCATCATAGTCAACTACACAACTTCTAAATCATGACTCTGACAACTAAGTTTGAATTATTGATCAATATCAGGAAACAGTGGTACTCCACTGGAAACAGGCATCCAAACATGCTTCATTTTTGGATGGGATGAATACCTGAAATAACAGCAGAATCAGACCCTTGCTGTCATTTGTAAACCTGATGGTGACTCTGCAGGTTGGTCTCCTGACTGATTCTTTCTCAAATATGGGAGTGGTGAATGACCTGTCCACTTTGTGACTGAGCAAGTGAGTTTACACTTCAACGAGTAATTGAATCCCTTCCTGCAGACCCCGCCCCATTGGACCTGACTTCATTGCGGCGTGGGTATCCTTGTGTCTGTTTAGATTGGATAAGCAGTTGAATTTGAGTCCACGCTGAGACGACTCCCAATTATCCCCGTCATCCATGCATCTTTTTTATATCCTTCCTTATTCTCCCACGGAGTGTGACCATCATAGTCTGAACAGCACTTGCTGTTCATCCTTAACTCTCCTTGACCTGAGTCAGAGGGAATTTATGGGTGAACCGTACTATTGTGCGGCTGGAGTCATATATTGGCAGGTCTCGTTAAGGACGGCAGATTTCCCTTTTGAAGGGAAATGTATGAATGGTTTTTCAGCAAATTAAAACTTTTTGTCACTCTTCCTCTGAGCGGGTTTATATTCCAGATTTTATTCATCAATCTAATTACCTGCAGCTGCCATGCTCCATTCTCCAAGGGTTGCTAGCCCAAATATCGCCATTACATTTGCAGATGACAGGAAGATTGGTGGAGTAGCAGAAATCATAGGGGACTGTCAAAGAATGAAGGATAATATAGATAGACAGGAGAGTTGAGCGGAGAATTGGCAGATGGAGTTGAATCCAAGCAAATATGAGGTAATGCATTTTGGGAAGTCGAATTCTCCAGCCAAGTATATTGTAAACGGAAGAGCCTTGGGTAAAGTTGATGAGCAGAGAGATCTGCGAGTTCAGGTCCTTTGTACCCTGAATGTAGCTGCACAGGTAGATCGAGTGGACAAGAAGGCATATGGCGTGCTTGCCTTCACCGGACGGGGCATTGAGTATAAGAGCTGGCAGGTCATGCTAAAATTGTAAAAGATTTTGGTTCAACCGCATTTAGAATGCTGTGTACTGTTCTGGTCGCCAAATTACCAAAACAATGTGCACGTTTATGAAAGAGTGCAGGGAAGGTTTATGAGGATGTTGCCTGGTATAGAAGGTGCTAGCTCTGAAGAGAGGTTAAGTAGGTTACGTTTGTTTTAACTAAAAAAAAAACGAGATTGAGGCGGACCTGATTGACGTCTGCAAAATCATGAAGGGTATAGCCAGGGAGGATAGAGATAAGCCTTTTCCCAAGGTGAGGGATTCAGTAATGAGATGTCACGCTTTCAAGGTGAGAGATGAAAAGTTTAAGAGAGCGCAACGTTGGAAGTATTTTACACAGAAGGTGCTTGGTACCTGGATAGAATTGCCCGCAGAGGGAGTAGAGGCAAGCACGGTAGATTCATTTCAGGTGCGTCTGGACAGATGCATGAGTATGTGGGGTGCAAAAGGATACCGATAGTTTGGAATTGGGTAATAGGTTTAGACAGTGGATCAGTTCAGGCGTCGGCATCCAAAGGGTCTGTTCTTGGGCTGTAAGTTTTCTGTGTTCTTTGTTCTTCTTTGTTCACTACACTACGAACTTCATGCTACATTGCTACATCTCAGAGAATGACATTGTCAATTCCAATTATCACAGAGTGAATGAGAATATGAAATGTGGCTGTGTTGGAATGAAAGTGATGTATGCTGGTCTGGAGTGTTTACTGGGAGCAAGAGGCTGATGTGGAGTCGATGTGATCAAAAACAGCTCTTACTGTCAAAGTAAGAAAACAGCACATTGTTAAGGAAAATTTCAGAGAATGCTTTCAATTAATCGACTTCTTGCTTTAGGCTCCAGCATGCGTCTGCTGAGCCAATCTGCAGTGCGGGTTAATGCTGCTATTGTATCTTAATAATCTAATACACGGAGATAAATATGCCCTTCCGCCCCGCCTTTGACCAGGAGCACTCCCGGCTTTGTCATTTCATGCGCCTCTGTACCATCTGAGAAGAACCACGTCCTCACTTTCGAACCAATCATTCCATTTCGATACCGTGGTTGTGAGATCATTTCTCATGTAGCAGCTTTTACAACATGGACCATAGATTATTGAAACATCAGGCTCAGGAAAAGGACACAGGTAGCAGTGAGGAAAAGAAAAATTTATTTAAAGTACCTCTTTCTGTGGACTTCTACATCATTTATTTCACTTGCTCATTTGGCTCTATCTAGTCTATTGTGTGCAGTTCTGTAATTCGCATGATACCACGGATATGATAGCACTGGAAATGATGCAGGACAGATTTACCAGGATAATGTCTGGGTAGGAGAGTTTTAGTTATGAAGAAAAATTCGATAGTCTGGAGATGTTTTTCTTACAGCAGAAGAAATTGAGAGGAGACATGTTTGAGATGTACAAAATAATCAGAACTATGGATGGTGTAGATTCTCTTTGATGGTGAGATCGATCACGGGGGGAGGGGAGGCTGGCATAGACTTAAGGATAGAAGAGGAAATATTTGAGTGAACGCAAAGACAAATGTTTTAAAACAGCGGTTAGTTGAATTCTGGATATCAGTGCATGCAAAAGTTGGAGAGGCAGAAATCCTCATAACTTCCAGAAGTATTCAGATGTGAATTTTGTGATGTCAACACAGATGAGGTTATAGGCCAAGTGATTTAAAAAAAGTGTTCGGATAGTTAAGCGAATGTTAATTTCCAGTAATACCAAATAGGCTTATTTTTACATAAAATTCCTGGATAGTACTACCGCCTGTCGCTGCGTGAGATCCGGTTCAATTCGCTTCCAGGACGTATGCTTGAATATAGGGAGGGCTCAGTCGGTAGAACTGAACTTTTCCACGCCAGAAACCCGCATTCTATTCCAGACTTGTGTGACTGACTGTGTGGAATTTGCACACTCCTGCTCTCTCTCTCTCTCTCTCTCTCTCCCTTGTGAGTTTCCTCTGGCTGCTCCGATTACTTCCCACAGTGCAAAGGTGTGCAATTCAGGTCAATGGCAAACAAAATCTGAATGGACTGTAAGTGTTGTAAGTCAGAGACAAAAGTCAGAATTTCAGCTCTAGGAGAACAGAATGACCATTTCGGGTCAACAGACCCTTCCTCGGAACTGTTTTTTATTCGCAATGTTAACTCTGATTTCTCTACACTGATGCTGCCTGACTCGCTGAGCTTTTGGAACAATTTCTATTTTTGTAGGTGGATCATAAATGCGATTTAAAAAGATTGAGTCGGGGAGTGTGAATCTCTTCCACGGCACAGTGCAGGCACAACTGGCCAAATGGTTTCTGTATGCACTGTGTCTAATTCCATTAACTCTGTATCTATAAGTCTTTGTCCTTTTTTTAGTCTTTGTTTTTCACATCTCTCCTGTCATGTGAAGTGCAGAACAGGAGAATCGACGTATCGGGGATAAGCCACCAACAAACCATTACCACCTGACGCCTGGAAGATGAACTCCTCATATTCTGCCTTGGCACCCTGCAACCACACGGGATAAATGCGGATTTCAACGGCTTCCTCATTTCCCTTCCCCCCACATTATTAGAGTCTGAAGCATCCAACTCAGCATCATCCTCCTGACCCATACATCTCTCGCCCTCTGACATATCACCTCCTCCCGTGACTCGACCCACCATTCGCTTTCCCAGCCACCTTGCACCCAACTCTAACCCCCACCCATTTATTTCTCAGCCCCCACCCACCAGACTCAGTCCTGATGAAAGACTTATGCCAGAAACGCATTTCTCCCGCTCCTCGGATGCTGCCTGACCTGCTGTTCTCTTCCAGCATGACACTATCGCCATGTCGAAGATAGACGATCTCAGCTCAGGCTCGTTATTTGAGAGCGGAGAAGGCTGAGTGAGGAAGTGATTAAGGTGCACATTAAGGGGATAGATAGGTGTGATGGGAATAAACTTCTAATGGGAAGAGTTAACAACCAGGGATCTCCGTCAAACGCAAGTAAGAGGATGTTCAGAGGAGATATCGGAAGAACGTTTTCACTCTGGGAATGTTGTTTATTTGGAATTCACTGTTTGAACGTGTGGTAAAACTATGCGTCAGGAGTATTTACCGAATACTTGACAAGTTAGAGCACACATGGATAAGGCCCAGGAACTGGAAAGTGGGGTGAAGTTAAACCGATGTCTGATGAAAGAACCGAACACTGTACAGAAAGGACAGAGCATGAAAGCATGGGAAGGGTAAAGACATGGAAACTACTGGCGATCTGTTACAAGGGGTCTGCGAAATGCTACATTCGTCACAGGGTCACTGGGGCAGGATGGGGCCAGTGTGGCAGGATAGGAAAAGAATAGTGGAATGCTCCTACACCAAATAGCAGAGTCAGACTGGGCTGAAAGGTTACAATGGCAGACGGAGATAAAAGCAATTAGTAAAGTCACCCTTGCCTACTCAATATCATCATGGCAGTTTGGGACAAGTCGTGATAATACATACTTAGGACATGACTTTAAATAAATAATTGATAGTACAGTCAGCCTGCTTGAGACGCTTGTAGACAGAAAGATATGACACTAAATATCTAATCAGTAGTTAGTAGAGTCAGCTTGGGACAGGAAAACATTGTGATAGATGGGGTAGCTAAATATCTAATCATGACAGGTTAGTCTGGGATGGAAGGTCATTGTAGCACAGGTGGCAGTAGAATACCTAGTAGTGACAGCAGAATAATATTAAGTAGAATTATGAAAAACCATAGTGGCAGAAGTAGAACGACAATGGGAACTAACACTATTGGTTTATTGTATAGCTGGAGTGAGGTAATTCTGACTAACACAGTTGGGCATTCTGATAAGCTAAAAAACACGATTAAATACAAGGTATAAAGTGATGGAGTTTAATTCAGATATATACGACGTGCTGCACTTTGGGAAGGCAAATCTTAGCAGGACTTATAGACTGAATGGAAAGGTCCGAGGCAGTGTGGCTGAACAAAGAGACCTCGGAGTGCAGGTTCAAAGCTCCTTGTAAGTGGAGTCGCAGGTAGATAAGTTAGTGAAGAAAGTGTTTGGTATGCTTTCCTTTTTTGGTCAGAGTGTTGAGTACAGGAGTTGGGAGGCCATGTTCCGGCTGTACAGGACATTGGTTAGGCCACTATTTGAATATTGCGTGCAATTCTGGTCTCCTTCCTACCGGAAAGAGGTTATGAAACTTGGAAGGGTTCAGAAAGATTTACAAGAATGTTTCCAGGGTTAGAGGATTTGAGCTATAGGAAGAGACTGAACAGCTGGGGCTGTTTTCCCTGGAGCTTCGAAGGCTGAGGGGCGACCTTATTGAGGTTTACAAAATTATGAGGAGCTTGGATATCATAAATAGACAAAGTCCTTTACCTGGTTCGGGGAGTTCATAACTAGAGGGCATAGGTTTAGTTTGAGAGGGGAAAGATAAAAAAGACACCTAAGGGGCAACTTTTTCACCCAGAGTGTGGTACGTGAATGGAATGAGTTGCGAGATGATGTGGTGGTGGAGGCTGGTACAATTGTAACATTTAAGAGGCTTGTGAATAGGAAGGGTTTGGAGGAATATGGGCCAGTTGCTGGCAGGTGGATTAGATTGGGTTGGGATATCTGGTCGGTATGGACAAGTTGAACAACAGGTTCTGTTTCCATACTGCATATCTCAATGACTCTATGACTCTATGTCAAGAACCTTAAGTTTGGGGGGATTCAAGAATTTGTTTTCTGAATGTCACTGTTTTTGTTTGCAAATAAAAGATATACTCCTTGAAAAACTCTCCGCATCTCCTGGTGATTGTTGACATTTTCTCCACGACAACCGAAACTTTGGGTGCAGTAAAATTGTAGCGACTGCAGCTCTGTGGTGCAATGAAAAGTGTGTTAGATTTCTACAAATTTGGTAACTTTGCTATTCAAAGTTTGTGAGTTTGAACCGCATCAGAATTGGAGTTTAGTTCAGTTTTCAGCTGAATCATTGATTGTTGTGCTGATTCATCGCCAATTCCTGTCGTCTGGAGTTCTCGTCCCTGCTACTGACCAAAGGAAATTCCTTACCTTCTTGGTTGTGAGTTTTTACGGAATCATGTTCAGACCAGAATCAGATGCTCACCCGCAAAACCTGCAAATTCCGTGCAGAAACCCATTGTCTCTGAACACATTTCCCTCCCAAAGTTGCACAGAAATGTTCGATTGCTTAAGTGTCTTTATCCCGTTGTGTGACAGGTTGTTGTGGATGAGCTGTGGAAAGACATTGACGTGTTTAGACAGCCATGATGATATCAAACGGCGTGTAGTACAGGTGTTTGGAATAGCCTCCTCCTGTTCATCTTTTTCTGTGCTGTTTCTTACAGAGTGTTTTCAAAATTAACATGATGTGAGCAATGTGAATCGACACTACGGAATATCAAAGTCCTCCCCTTTACACTAACGCTCTCACAGCCAAAACAGACAGCTCCTATTGCTGATTTAAATCAGATAGTGATGGATTCTCTCAGGCGCTCTGTCAGACTACATGCTCCTTCACACAGGTTTCCAACTGGGTACATGGAGCAAGCAAACGTGTGGATATTGGGATTCAGGGACAGGTATCCAATCTGCTGGGCTGCAGTTCTGGTCACATGAATTTCTGACATGCTGAGACTTTCTGTGCATTCTACCTACTTGACGATTTAAACTGTAATTGAATTTTTATTATTGCATAACATTCTTACATCTTCAACATTCATGCAAACTGTGCAACGTGTTCTTGGATGTAGGAATGGTGAAGATTATTAATGAACGCAAAATGTTTCATGTTAACTGTATGACCTTTCAGAAGGAAGTTGGCGAAGTTTCATTGATTCGAATTCTGTGCGGATTGAAGCTGATTGAAGGAAAAGCCCTGCGACAGCGGCAAGGTAACATTGTCTGTAAACAACGCAGAAACCAACGGAAACCCATTTTTCAATGTCGTCTATTTTTTTTTACATTTTTTGTGTCCATTTTGTATCCTTTTCTTGAACCTGATGCTTCAATAATCACATGCTCATGGCAGTGTCACCTTGTCTGCATTAGCTTTAATTTCAGAACCAGACGGATCAGGGAAATGAAGTAGGTTGAGTGACTGAGGTACCAGTGGGGCAGCACATCACCACCAAAGATCCCACAGTGTTGTGGTTCAGTGGTAAGTACTGCTGCCTCAACGGGGTCCAAAGTTCGATTCCAGCCTCGGTGTACAGTCAGTGTGGAGTTTGCACATTCTCCCCGTGTCTGCGGGGGTTTTCTCCGGGTGTTCCAGTTTCCTCCCACAGTCCAAAGATTGTGCAGGTCAGATGAGTTGGTCACTCGAAATTGCCCATAGTGCATTTGTCAGAGGGGAAATGGTTCTGGTTGGGTTACTCTTCGGAGGGTTGGTGTGGACTTTTGGGTCCGAAAAGTCTGTTTCCATACTGTCGGGAATCTAATAATCACAGCAAAAGTAGAGCAGTTGAGTTAAAGTTCCCAAGGTACATATTGGTCACGTGACAGGTTCGCTGTCTGTGGCTCTCGTCACGCAGTTGGTCAGCGCTGAATACTTAAAACTGCATAACATGCCAAGGCTGTAAGTTCAATGCATATCTAAAGATGTTGTTACTGACATTGACCAGGGATTATTGAAGATCAGACTGAAGCGCAGTTGAAAACAATGTTGAATAAAGTAGCATTTATTTGAATACTCCAGTTTCTGACATAGGGAAAAGTTTTGCATTTGTTAAACATGCCAATTATGAACAGAAAATCTGCAAATATTCCCCACGTGAATATTCATCGGTGGATAGAGAAACAAAGGTGAAGTTTTAGCTTGATGACCTTCCTCAAATCGCTGACCCAGCGCTGGATTACATCCTGGGAAAGTCTGTATAAATCGTTTCATATCATTCAATTTCCTGCAAGCTGCACAGCTCATTCAACCAATCGAAAGTATTAGATTTATCTCTTTGTGGAGTTTGACTGTTGTCAGTAAACCTGGTAAAGGATCTGGGCAAGTAGTTTTGCTGTTGGGAGGAATAAAGTGTCAAACTGGAATAAGTTTGAGTCTTGACGCAGGATTTTACAAGCGGAGATAAAAGTGAATTAAATAGACTCACTCCCCTTTCCCTTGATTTTGATCAAATTTTCAAGAAAACACATGGCAATGATAATGATGTTTTACATCGACAGACCAAATCTTGCTCACTGGAGGCACCACAGTATTACAGATCAGGAGAGCGGGGAAGATGATGATCCTTGTGGAAACCTGAGACAGTGAGAGAATTAGTCCCACACTGTTTGTCTCACTTTTCTCATAAACCAGTTTGTCAGCGGACTGAGCTGACAGACTTCCATTCAATGCAGAGCGAAACCAAACAGCTCAGTGCATTCACAGTATATAATATTTCATGACGAATGAGTTGCTGCACCTTCCAACTCCACTAGCTCTTCTTATACTTAACATTTTCTGTTGCAGGTGTCATGCAATTTTTTTCACATGAATATGAACGAATTCAGGAACGTTTCCATTTTCATCCCCATCCAGGCAGCCCAGAATGACTGTCGCTGTTTAATTCTCCCCGTGTCTGCGTGGGTTTCCTCCGGGTGCACCGGTTTCCTCCCACAGTCCAAACATGTGCAGGTTAGGTGAATTGGCTGTGTTAAATTGCCCGTAGTGTTAGGGGCAGGGGTAAATGTAGCGGAATGGGTTTGGGTGGATTGCGCTTCAGCGGGTCGGTGTGGACTTGTTGGGCTGAAGGGCCTGTTTCCAAACTGTAAGTAATCTAATCGAATCTAATCCAATCTAATTCACTCCTTGTCTGCCTGCACTCGCTTTTCGAATATTCTTGAATCCGCTCCTAAAATGATTCTATTTCTGAAAATTCATCTCCGAATTCAATAACTCTCAGAATAAAAAATGCCTACTCCAAACTTCTTTATCGTGCCCCGATGGGTTTGAAGTTCTAACCTTTAGTTTCCACTCACCTAAACGAGGAAATTTCCCTCGGATTTACTCTTAACAACTTCACATCAGATGGATAACTTCTTTTCGGACACAACTCAGTCTTTCCTGATTTCTCCCGCATTATTCCTTATCTATGCCAACATCCCATTAAACCCCCTCTTTTCGTTTCTAGTGGCTTTATCTCCCAGTACACCTCATTTCCATCGTTTCTAACGACATGGTATCATGGCCGTGTCATTCCTAACGTCTTTATAGTCCAGTAAATACTGCCCGTGTCTATCATTATGTCTTTATATCCCTGTATATTTCAACCTGAGAAAGGATGCTGGGTCTAATTCCATGCATGAAAACTCACCACTAAGCTGTGCAATCTTATTACCGACATAGGAAAGGTGGAAGCAATTTCAATTACAGCTTAATGGATTGGTTGCAACAGAATCGTGTCAAATCCCATTCACATACTTGACTGTTGTTCTTTTAGTTATTTCCTCTCTACGTGTGCTGAAGTAACACAGTGAGGGATCAATTACTATTGCCAGACATACACAAGGGGACATATGAAATGCTGAAGTTGTGAGATCAGAGCAGTTTGTATTGACATTCCATTCACTGTTCGAATATCAGGCTTAGGAATTATACAAAGGCGATTTTGAACGAAATTTGAGCAGGGAAGTTTACCGCATGATGTAACACTATATTGTGTGGTTACTTTGTTGTTTACCTCATTTGTGTGTTTTGCCTCTTTGGCGATTTTGAAGTTATCCCCTCTATACAAACGTTCCGTGCTTTTGCACCATTATACCAAAGATGCTGTACAATAACACCCAACGCTGCTTGCACAGATATTGACCCCTGGAAACAGCACTGTGCATTCTCCTCGAGATTGGAAAATAATTTGCTGCATTCCCGTTCTTATGGTTCTTTTCATTACATCGGCTTCTGTTCTTCACGGAATCCGATTAAGCAGATCTTGTCACTGAGTCATTTGTGTTCAGATCATGTGAGCAGAATATCACAGTCCATAACCCAGAAGTCAGACCATACTCAGGGAACCGTACTCTGCTCTTGATCATTTCATGAACACCAGGAAGAAATATCTATGCTCTTCAAAATTTACTAACCTGTTTTTCAGAAGCAAGGTAAACAGTTCCAGGTTTCTACTTTTGTTGTCACACGGACCAAGGTTGTAAATGCTGGAACCAATTTTGACTCTTCGCTCTCCCACATCCATTTTCTCCCCAGGAAGTGTTAAGATGATGGTCTGAATCGGATTCTTCTAAAAAGAAGAATACTTTTATTATTGATTTCGGTTTATAGGCCCACTAGGCTCCCGCTAGGCCTCTGTATATCGCACTGACAACAGCAGTTTCCAGCCGTCTTCACCTTTTTTTAGAAAGTACCTTCGAGGATGACATCAAAAGATGTTCGCTGTGACTGTGTGACACTCTACCAATGGAGACAGCTCGATCAATGGAGGCAGCTCAGTCCGCTGGGATGGGATAATTTCTGCAGTGTGTCCTGCGGATCAGATACAGTGCACTTTATCATTCAGATCATACAGAGTGAGAGCGCTCGAAAAGGTCAATTGGTCACTCGTACCTGCGTCAGCTCGGGAGTTATAAAATATGGGTTAAAGCAGAAACTAGGGATTTGATCAGGTTTCAAGTGTTTACGTGAGACAGGAAGCAGAAAAAGATAGACCGTGAAGCGATTGGGATCTGACTACAGGAGCAGCAAATAGGTTGTACATCGCAGAGGAGAGCTTTGAAGTATTGAATTCTGGTTGATGGGCTGATCATGCTTTCACTTGGCCACGCTGCAGCAGAAGATAATATGTCAATGTCTCTTGGAATAGTGATGTCATAGGCAAATATCACCGTTACACTGCTGTAAGTTCCTTTTTCCAATGTGACGACAGTCTGTATGTAAAATAGCTTAAATATTTAATCCTTTCTCATAAACAAGTCCATTCCATCTCATTGTGTTGTATTGTCTTCTTTCCAGTTAACCTGTTTTTGTGCCTGCACTGAAGTTGATTTGCTCCTTCTGCATGTCTTTTCCAGTCTGGGTGATATGATGCAGTTGTACTGATCCACCATCTGACAGAATTTTCCACTTCACTTCAGCCTGCCCTAACTTCGCTACAGGATACCATTCCCGTTGTTTAGGTGTTAAGCGCTCGTCTCAGATCCAGCCTACCCTCACCCAAAATAAATGCAAAACTCAGTCCCACTGTGATCACTGCAATCCGGTAAATCTTCACTCCGAGGTCATTGATTATTCCTAGGAGAAAGTTGGGACTGCAGATGCTGGAGATCAGAGTCGGGAGTGTGTTGCTGGAAAAGCACAGCAGGTCAGTCCGCATCCGAGGAACAGGAGAATCCACGTTTCAGTCATAAACCCTTCAACAGGAATAATGCTTGTGAGTCGGGACTGAGAGATAAATGTTAGGGTTGTGGGGTTTGGAGGATGAAGCTGGGAAAGCGATAGTTGGATGAAGATGAGGGAGAAGATGATAGTTCAGAAGGAGCAAGATGGAATGGGTCCAGAGCGCGGTTCCAAGTTTGAGGCTTGGAACTTGGGGGAAGGGAAATGAGGAAAATGTTCAAATTGATACTTATCCTGTGCGGTGAAAGAGTCCCAAGGCGGAATATTTGGCGTTCCTCCATTAGGCATTGGGTGGTTGTGGTTTGGTGGTAAACGAGGCCCAGGATCTTTACGTCTTTGACGGAATGGGAGGAGGAGTTGAAGTGTTCAGTCACGGGATGGTGAAGTTGATGGCTGCAAGTGTCCCAGAGATGTTCTCTGAAATGATCTGCAAGAAGGTGTCCTGTCTCCCTGATGCAGAGGAGACAACACTGGGTGCAACGGATGCAGTAGATGACATTGCAAGCGGTATAGGTGAATTTCTAACGGATGTGGAAGGATCCTTTGGGGCCTTGGACGGAGATGAGTGAAGTGGTGTGGGCGCTCGTG
The DNA here is from genome assembly GCF_037043375.1 of Chiloscyllium plagiosum. Lineage (NCBI taxonomy): Eukaryota > Metazoa > Chordata > Chondrichthyes > Orectolobiformes > Hemiscylliidae > Chiloscyllium > Chiloscyllium plagiosum. The sequence goes on from NW_028270159.1 coordinate 91,987,283, forward strand.
TTACCCTTACCCTTCCTGTGGTGGTAGGGAAAGATTCCAGTAGTGGGGTGTGGGCTTATTTGGGGTTGTAGACCTGACGAGGGTTTCGTGGAGGGAATGGTCTTTTCAGAATGCTGATAGGGATGAGGAGGGAAATATATGTCTGATGGCTGGGTGTGTTTGGAGATGGCAGAAGTGGTGGAGTCTGATGTGTTTTATGCGGAGGTTGGTGGGGTGAAAGTTGAGGACCAAGGGTTTCTGTCCTTGTTGCGGGAGGGGTGGGGTTGAAGGGCGGTGCTGAGTGAAGTCGAAGAGATGCACTGGAGGGCATCCTCAACCACGTGGGAAGGGCATTTGCGATTATGGAAGAGGGAGACCAACTGGGACTTTCTGATGTGGAATTGGTCATCCTGGGAAAAGATGTGGTGGAGGAAGAGGAATTGGGAATAAGGGATTTCGTTTTTACACGAGGTGAGGTGGATGGAGGTGTAGTATTGATAGCTGTGGGAGTTGGCGGGGTTGTAGTATATGTCTGTCATTAGTGATTCGCTGGAGAAGGTGATGGACAAGTCCATGAAGGGGAGGGAAGTCGCCAAGATGATCCAGGTAAAGTTGGTGTCGAGGTGAAATATGCTGGTAACCCTTGCTGAACAGTTCAACCTCCTCGTGGGAGCACGAAGTGGCGCCAATGCATTTATCAATGTAGTGGAGGCACAAGTGGAGAGAGGTGCCATTGTAACTGCGAAAGATGGACAATTCCCGATATCTGACAAGCAGGCAGGCATAGCTACGTCACATGCGGGTGCCCATGGCTATCCCTTTGGTTTGGAGGAAGTGGGAGGATTGGACGGAAAAGTTGTTGAGGGTGAGGACCAGTTCAGCCAGGTGGATGAGGGTGTCGATGGAATGGTACTAGTTGGGATGGGGTGAGATGAAGAAACAGAGGGTTTGGAGACTTTCATCATGTCAGATGGATGTGTACAGGGACTGGATATCCAAGGGGAAGATGACGCGTTGGGGGCCAGTGAAACAAAAGCCTTGGAGGAGATGAAGTGCATAGCTGGTATCACAAACGTAGGTGTGAATTTCCTGGACTGGGGAGACAGGAAGGTGTTGTGGTAGGAAGAGATGAATCGTGCCAGACAGGCGCAGGCTGAGACAACAGGTCTTAGGAAGGAGGTAGAATCGGGCAGTGGTGGGTTCATGGACAATCAGGTTGTTGGCAGTGGGTGGGAGATTCCCCAGAGGTGATGAGATTGTTATTGTCTGGGAGATGATGGGAGGTGTGGCTGTGATCGGGCGCAATAGGAAGAGGTATCAGCGAGTTGGCGCCTGTCTTCAGCAGTGTACCTCAGACCGTCTCACATGCCTCATTCCTGATGAAGGACTTATGCCCGAAAATTCGATTCTCCTGCTTCTCGGATGCTGCCTGACCTGCTGTGCTTCTCCAGCATCACATTGTCGACTCATTCATTATTCCACTTTCATTTCACACATCCAGGTGCGTGCAGCCTGTTTGCCTCTAGAAAGCATTGTTCTCATAACCTTGCACAACATCTGCCAATCTCAAACAAAAAGAGAAATTGCTATTAAACCTCAGCAGATCTGGCAGCATCTGGCGATAGGAAGAGGTGTCCTCGAGTTGGTATTTGGCTTCAGCGGTGTAGAGGTCAGTGCGCAGACTACCACTGCGCCCCCTATATCTGCTGGCTTGATGGTGAGATTGGGATTGGAAGAGGGGGATTGGAGTGCTGCGCGTTGTGACGGTGAGATGTTGAGGTGGGGGAGGGGTAGACCGGTTGAGGCGGTTAATGTCCCAGTGGCAGTTGGAAATGAAGAGTTCGAGGGCAGGTAATAGGCCAGCGCGGGGTGTCCAGGTTTATGCAGTGTGTTGGAGGTGGGCGAAGGAGTCCTTGGAAGGTGGGCGGGAGTCCTGATTGTGAAAGTAAGCTCGGAGGTGGAGGCAGCAGAAGAAGGGTTCGACGTCACGGCGTGTATTAAATTCATTGATGCATGGACGGAGGGGGGTGAAGGTGATTCCTTTGCTGAGGACTGATCGTTCGTCCTCAGTGAGGGGAAGGTCCAATCCCAACCTCACCATCAAGCCAGCAGATATGGGGGCGCAGTGGTAGTCTGGCGCACTGACCTCTACACCACTGAAGCCAAATACCAACTCGAGCGGCTCTCTGAAAGCTAGTGTTTCCAAATAAACCTGCTGGACTATGTCCTGATGTTGTATAATTTTTAACTTTGTCTACCCAACTCAAATACTGGCACTTCCATATCATAGAGAACATCAGTCATGTCGCAGCGCTGTCAGAGAAGGCAATCCTGGAATAGCCTCACACATTGCTCATCGGTACGTTTCATTTTCAGAAACCAACCCACTCAATCCTGTGTATGAAAAGCACAGAAAAGAAATAGCTGAGACTCAGTTTTGACAGTTCTTTGAAACTCTTTGGGAAGTGGAATCAGAGGAGAATGAAGGATGAACTGTCCGACTGTGCAGAGAGAGGGAAGGCACTTTTACCTTCATTCAAGGTCTGGGGTATTGACTGATTTAAGGCATTAAACAGATTCCTGGCAGAGCTGCGCTCTCTGCATCAGGAACAAGAACTCCTGATTTCCTGAACGGTAATGAAACCAGGCCACTCAGTCAAAGCGCCGAATACTAACTACTAGACCACCAGGAATGAGGGCAGAAGCAGTTGCACAGTTTCTTCATAACGCGGTTTTTTGGAATTATGTCATTGCAGATACATTTGCCCTCAAAAATGATTGAATTATCGAGTGTTTACAGCACAGAAATGGGTCCCATCATCTCACTTCCAGCACTTGGTCTGTAACCTTGTAAACGCTGACGTTGCACGTGTTCATTTCAATGCTAATTTCTTTGGAACGTTTTACTCTCGTAAGACACAATAAATTGGATTGAAGTTTGAGATGGGAAAAGTGTGTTCACACCCAGTCGGGGAGCTGAATCCCATTTTTACGCATAGATGGTAGCACGGAGACACATTTCCCCAAGAATGACACAGGCCTCGGGAGAAACAAGCAGAAAGTAACATTTCACCCACTTGGCCTGATATTGTCCCATTTCAGACTTCAACACCAGCAAAGAAAGGAAGCATTCAGCGCCTCCCGTCCCAGTGTTCCTTGCCCATTCTTTCCCCATCTCTCTCTCGTATATACTTTCTCACCTCGTTCTTGCTGGCAAACTGGATCACTGCTCACGCCCGTTTTTTCCTATCCTGACGAACCGTTTTCCTCAAGTTATTGGAATTAAAAACAGGAATGGGCTATTACAAGCACTTTTCTCGTTTACAAGACCAGTGTTATCACCACTGAGCCAGCACATTGCCAGCTCAGAGAGAAGGTCTCATACATCAGAAACTGAAATACAACAGATGATTAGATAGCCTCAGTATTGTAAAACAAATAACAAGGCCGGAATGGAGCCGATGCGACCATGCACAGAAGGATGGCAGAATAGAATGACGAATCTCATGGTGTCCAGGGTGGTGTTAACAGAAATCGTCCCTGGTAGTCTAGTGATGCGGATTCAATAATTTCACTGTCTTGGCTTGTTAAAGGTTAACGTTTACAGTAATCAATATGAAATACTGCCTGATCTTTCGAAGCAGAATGATGTTGTGCAGCATTCTGAATCGCTTCCCTACATGTTACAGGTCCACATCAGCAATGTCAGCTGCAATTGCCTGACGTTCAATCAGTTTAAATCAAGAACGGAGAGGGTGTCACTAAAATGGAAGGGGCATGGTGGTTTGTGAGAGTTAACTGCATGCCTAGTGGAGCCAGGTTTAATGTAGATAATGAATATTGGCTTTCCTGTTTACCTTGGTATACTGACCACTCCGGATCAATTACCCACATTGTCTGCCCTTTCTGTGATGTTCTTTGTACATTTCACCTCGGTTCAGTGTTCCAGGGGTCCATGCATTTATAATATGGCACATTTTACTCAGGTCGGTTTTGCAGCTTCATATTTAGGCAAACAAGTTTATGAACAGAAAGACACCATTCAGACCATCAAGTCTGTTCCTGTATTGAATGGTTTCATGCCAGATCTGATAACCTTGAACTGCACTTTCTTGCCTTTCCCCATAACGCTTGATGTCTTTGCTGTTTGAAGATCTGCCGATCTCAGCCTCATTACACCGAATGACCCTTCCTCAACAGCTTTCTTGTAAAGGAAGTCCACGGATGCAGAACTGTCTGAGAGAATAAATGCTTCCTCATCTCTGTTTTAATTGTGAGATCCGTATTATAATACGAAGTTAAATATCACACAACACCAGGTCATAGTCCAACAGGTTTAATTGGAATCATTAGCTTTTGGAGAGCTGCTCCTTCATCAGGTGTTTGTGGAGTTCACAGTTGTAAGAAACAGAATTTATAGCAAATGTTTACAGTGCGATGTAACTGAAATTGTATATTGAAAAATACCTTGATTATTTGTTAAGTCTTCCATCTGTTAAAATGACTATGTTAGGTTCACTTCTTTGTTATGTGATTCGCAAAACTTTCTTTTAATAGTTACATTCTTAGGTAAACTTTAACAATTAGTGTCAGTCCAGATAATATGTTGAAGTTGTTAGTTCCTGTGTGCTGTGTCCATGCCATAATGTTTAGACTGACGCTAATCTAAAAAAATGCTGCAGACAATGATGCTTTGAGGCATGGTACATTGGTGAAACCGAGCAGAGGCTACAGCAACGGATGAATGGGCACTATACATCTATCAACAGACAGGTGTGACCCTTCCCGGTTGGAGAGCACATCAGTGGTCCAGGACATTCCACCTCGGGCTTTGGGCTGACAATCCACCAAGGCGGAATTCGGAGCAGGCAGCAGCTAAAAGTGCCCGAGCAGAAGCTGATAGCTAAGTTCGGTACCCATGAGGATGACCTCAACCGGGACCTTGGATTCATGTCACAGTACAGGTGATCCCATTGCTCGATCTACACACAGAGACCCTCCTACACACACAAACACACACACACACACACATATACGTTTGTGGGGTGAATTTGTACTTGCACAGTTACATTGTACTTTGCTCAAAAACTACATGAATCCATGTCAGCCCCTGTTAAATCATTTATTAAAATTAGAATCAGTCTAAACCTTATGGAAAAGACAGCAGCACAAGGGGGGCTTACACAAATTGTTCAAGTTCACCTGAGAATGTAACTTTAAAATAAAACGTTTTGCGCTTTACAAATGAAAGAAGTGAAGTGAAGCTAACATGGTTATTCTAACAGATAGGAGACTTAGCAAACGATCATGGTAATTTTCAATGTATAATTTCAGTTACATCACCCTGCAAATTTGTGCTGTAAATTCTGTGCTTTATAACAGTGTACTCCACAACCACCTGACGAATGAGCACCAGTCGGAAAGCTCGTACATCCAATTAAACCTGTTGGACTGTAGCCTGGTGTTGTGTGATTTTCAAATTTGCATAGCCCAGACCAAAACCGGTATCTCCAAGTCATTCGATACGAGGCGCTCTGGTCACAGAACCAAACTTTCTGCATCCAACTTTTTAAATCCTTGAAAAAACCTGTATGTTTCAATAAGGATCATTTTTGTAGTACTGAGTCTGAGCAGGCAAAAGCAACTGATTTCAGCGTTTCTTCCCATTTGATTTCATCTCCGATATGAAATTCTCACTGACTCTGACAGAACTGCTATATTTGCTGTTTTGTATGTCAGGAATTCATGTTCAATTTAAGATTTTCATAAGGAGCAACAAATCTTTTTTTCCCTGACTGGAAATCAACATTGGGAAATAGCATTGAGACAGCTGAATTTCAGCACTTGCGCACCAAGGAAGACATATGCAATGCTTACAATTTTTCTTGGTGACTTTGTTTTTGCCTTTTTGGTTCAGTTGAAAAATGACAGTCATTGAGTTTTTAAAAGCGTGGCGAGAGGCCCTTCAGCCAATTGCATCAGTATCAGTCATCAAACATCTAATTTATAAACACAGGTTCCAGTACGTGACTCATCGCCTGGTGTGTTCTAACATTCCAAGACTTCAGTTAAATTGTTATTCAATTTCTTAAGTGCTTAAGTGGAACAAAACATCTCTGTGCACTAACAGTTCTGAAAGACAAACTCTTTCTCAGAGCCGTTTGTCAGTTTTCCTCAAAATGCTGCGGAAAATGTTTCTGTACTCACATCTGAATTACTTTACCCTGTTTCTTCTTCAAGTTCCTTCTTCTTTCTATTAAATGGTTTAGATTCCAGTACAGACACAAGGTGCATGTTGCAGAAGTCATGTGTTTGTACTTTCACTGTCTCAGCGGGAGCTGCAGTCCTTCCCCACGCTGATTCAGATAGCACTGTCCTTCCTGTGACATGTCCCATGGAGAATGGAAGGACCGGCATTAATATGCTTCACTTGGGAACGGAGCGACATATTTAAAACATTTACACTGCCCCAGCGAGGAATTGAGCTTCTATCTCCCGCATAACATGTTTCGACACTAACCACTGTACTACCGAGGACAACAGTTGCAAAGGAGACCCTTCAGCCCGTTGTGGCTCCATTTGTCAAAAACATCTGCTTTACGACCCGAATCGTTTAACCTACAGACTTATAAGTATTGGCAGAACATATTCACATCTGAATATTTCTGCCTCTCTGACCCTAACAGACAGTGTGTTCCAAATTCCAACACCCGGCAGCCTATACCGCTTTTCCACGCATCGACTTAAATCTTTCTGTCTTTCTCATTAAATTTCTGGCCCCCTGTGATCGATCTCTCCGTGGATGGGAAACGCTTCTTTCAGTCTACCTTATCCATACCCCTCATTATTTTGTCCATCTGTTCAATGCCTTCTCACAAACTCCCCTGCACGGTGACAAACAATCCCAACCTGTCCTGTCTCTCTTCATGACTGAAACTCTTCAGCCCAGACGCTATCCGAGTGAATGTCTCCTCCACCTTTCCCACTGCGATCACATTCCTGGAATTGCAGACAATAGTCTAGGTCGAGCCGAATGAACCTTTTTTTTTCATTCTGTAACAGCATGCGGGGTGGCTCTGCAGCATTTATTGCATTGTGGTCTGGAGTCAGACCAGTTAAGGACGTAATGAAACAGATCGGTTTTTCAGAAAATGCATTTAGCATATTCTTAATTGTCGCAACCAGTAACAGTGAGGGCAACAGCACAGACTTGACGTTATCAATGTGAAAGTATATGTTAGATTGTGCAATGCCTCAGCAAAATGGGATGTGGGACGGAAAAGAGAGTTCGGGAGAGTGGGAGGGGGAGACATCTTCCAGAACTTTTGGGATTAAATCCTGATACATGAAACGAAGAAACATCAGAGAAGGTGATTCGATGAAAAACACCTCGGAGAATATTATCATGTAAAAACGATTAATTTCTTACCGTGTTTCACCAAAAGTAAAACTTTGAGAGAACTAACAGCCATGTCGTGGATTAGAGACGAGGACGCTGCAATCACAACGCAGAATACGAACTAATAAATAGTTACAGCACTCCAACAGAGCACTTTTGCAAACTGCCACCAGAATTGTAGCAGTGGAAATGTCAGGGAGAACGTACAATATCAGGCCTTAGCGACAGGCGTGTGGGAACTCAGAATGGGCTGAATCTTAACTTTAACGTCCTCAGAGACTATGAAGATTCCATAAATGACAGTATTGGAGAATGGAATTAATGACATTTTCCAAACTCCTGGGACAGCGCAGGATATTATTGAAACGTATGTTTCAGTAGCATTATAGTGTAACATCGGCTACTTCATCACTTTGCCCACACAAGGCACTACCAACTGCTGCAGGCAATCACACATAATTCGAGTTCCAGACCCGGAATCGTAGAAACGGTTGAAGCTGACACGAAGATCCAATGGGAAATTGGGATGGAATGACAGGAGAGAGGCGCGTGTATTTTCGAGGGTGAGATTTATCCTGGTCAAAAGCGTGAAGGAACGGAATACTTGCCAACATTTATAATATTATAGCCATAAGTAGTACATGTTGCTGAGACAGCCGATTGGCGCATCTAAAGCGTGTTGAAACTTTAACTTTGAGGTGGCAAGCTTCGAAAATTCATTTTCCTGTTTGGATCAGTGTTTTTGACATTGGCAGTAGCAGCTGCTTTTGCTTGCATCAGCTCAGAATCAGCTTCTTGTTCCCAGTAAATATTGCAACCTGGAGAAGGTGGTGTAGTGGTTATATAAAAAATTAGTCATCCTTGGGGTCTCAGACACGGAACTGGTAATGCTAACGTTCGACGAATAAAACCTGGAATTAAAGCCTGACCTCAGGAACAGAGAATATGCCTTTAATTTCCTGCAATCGCATTCATGCATGTCCCTTAAGCAGGGGATGCTACTGTCTTTCCCCAATCCTGCCTACTTGTGGCTCCAGCACCAGAACAACATAGCTGACCCTTAATCCGAGAATGCTGATCGTGTGGCGAAGCAGGCCATTCGGCTCTTCCAGTCGACACCATCCCTCTGAAGCACATCCTATCAGACCCACACTGCATACCTATTCCTTTCCCCCTTCATTTCTCATGGCTGATCCCAGTAACCTGCACACCTTCAGACTGTGGGAGGAATCTCACCCAAGCAAGGAGAGAATTTGCACACAGTCACACGAGACTGGGATAAAATCCATGTCTCCCATACAGCAAGACATCAGCGAATCAGGAAGAACAACAAATGCTGTTCTGATCAGTGACATCCACACCCTGTGGGTATATCAGGAAGAATAAAAACACAATCGGGACTTGCGTCTGCGTGGACATGATTTGAACCAATCGTTCCCCCTTGGGTAGATACAAGGACACCGATATCACAGAGAAACCAGCGCAATGCGAGATTCAATTGACTGCTGAAGTGGAAACTCATTTATTCAGTCAAACTGTGGACAGACTGTTCAACAGTCCCGTGTGTGGAAAGGGCTCAGTAAGCAAACGAACTTCCGGAGTAACCAGCAAGATTACATATCCGAGAAGGAGATCAACTAAACTGTCAATACTGCTGTTTATCACAACCAGCTGCCATTTCCATAGACCCATAGTCATAGACTCATGCAGCATGGAAACAGGCCTTTCACTCCTACCAGCTCATGCTGAACATCATGCCAAACTAAAAGAGTCGCATCTGACGGCTCCTGTAACTGCTGAGGCTTAATAATGCCCTCGTGATATTACTACTGCATTCTTAATACGAATGTCCAGATATAACTCTGTGGACACGGGTTCAAATCCTGGCATGGCAGATGCTGGAATTTTATTTCAATAAATACTTAGAGCTGAAGAGTATAATGATGATGTTGAATCAGCTGTTTTAGATCTTTTTCACTGATGCCTGTTAGCGAAGAAAACTGCCATACTTATCTAGTCTGGCTGGGATGCGATTCCAGACCCAAAAAATCGTGGTTGATTCTGAACTGCTCTATGGGCAATAAATAATGGACTGGGCATGAATGAATGGCTTTTTTAATCCCACTGAAACTTTCCAATTCATTTATCGATCTAAATATTCTGTAAATGTTGTAGATTTCCTTTCATTCAATTCTGCCTCAGGAAGTGAATTGCACACATGAACCATCCTCTGTTTAAAAAGCCTCTCATGCCTTATTTTAAATCTCTCTCTTTTCACCTTAAACATTTGCCCTCTGGTCTAAAAGTCCACTTCCTTGGAGAAAAGACAGCTACAGGTAACTCTATCCGAACTCTTAATAGTCTATATCTTTCTATCAGGTCACCTTTCAAGCTCCCGTGTTCGAGAGAAAATATTCTCAGCCTATCTAGCCTTTCATTATAACTCAAACCTTCCCCACTAGCAATATGCTGGTATACCTCTTCTAAACCTACTCCAGCTGAACAATTTCCTTGCGATTACTGGGCGAGAAAATTGGACGCAGTATTCCAGAAGACGCCTCACCCAATGTCCTATTCAATTTCAACATTATGTACCAACTCCTACGCTCAAAGGACTGAGCAACGAAGGCAAGATGACATTTTTTTTAACCATTCTGTCTAAATGTGAAACAAACGAAAAAGAATTATGTACCTGCATCTCCGGCCACCGTGTTCCACAACACTATGCAACGCCCGATCTCAAAAAGTGAAATTGGAGTAGGCTTTCACGAATTTTTGAAGGTGATTGCACAAGGGATCAAGTGGTCTCGAGGGCTAAGAGATACATTCTGTTCTTGACCGTTAGTGGGAATATAAGTGCAAGGAAGTGATGCTGGAAATTTAGCAACTGCCTGTTCAGAGAAGAGTCAGAGGACCGGCCACAAGTCTGGTCATTGCATTAATCTTTTTTTTCGGAGGAATGATAAAATAAAGGATGGAGGGCTGAAATAGACCATTTGACCCATCAAGTCTGTATCAGCACTCAATCAGACCTTCGCAGACAATGCTCCCAGTCAGGCTAGCACGTTCCTTGGAGGGGAACTTACAGATGGAGGTCATTCGATGCATATGTCCATTAGACAATAGGAGCAGGAATTAAATCATTCAGCGCAGTGAGTCTGCACTGCCATTAAATCTAGACAGATATCTTTCTACACCCAATTCTCCTGCTTGCGCCCCATAAACCTTGATCCCCTAGACAACCACGCTGCTACATATCTCAGTATTACATATAATCAAAGACCTGGCTTCCACGGCCTTATCTGACAATGAATTCCATACATTCACCACTTTCTGCCTGAATAAATGCCTCTTATTACTGCTCTCAAATGTCTTCCCTTTTCTCCAAGGCCGTGCCTTTCGGTTCTAGTCTCTACTAAAAATGGAAACACCTTCCCAGCATCCACTCTGTCCAGGCCATTCACGATTCTATAAGTACCAATTAGACTTTCTCTTATCCTTCTAAACTTCGTGGGTATAGACCCGGAGTCCTCAAACGTTCCTTATGTGTCAAGCTTTTCATTCCTGGGGCCATAATCGTGAATCACCTCTGAACACACCCCTGGACCAGTGCATCCTTCCTGAAATATGAGGACCAAACGTGCGCACAGTAATCCAGATGTGGTCTGACTAGACCCTTATAGAGCCTCGGAAGTGCATCCATTTTTTTATATTCAAATATTCCAAAAATAAATGTCATCATTGCAATTATCTTCCTAACTACAGATTCAACCTGCAAGTTCACCTTGAGAGAATCCTGGGCTAAGACTCTCAAGTATCTTTGCACTCCAGACATGTGAACTTTCGCCCCATTTTGACAATAGTCCGTATCTTTATTCTTCCTGCCAAAGTGCATAGCATCACACTTTCCCACAGTTTGCTCCATCTGCCATGTAAATTCGACTCGCCCTACATGTCCATATCCTTCTGCAGCATCCCCGCCTTCTCATGCTACCTGTCCTTCTGTCTTTGTATTGTCTGCAAATTGACACACATTGCCCTCGGGTATTTTATCTAGATCGCTAATGGAGAAAATGAAAAGTTGTGGTCCCAACACAGCCTTGAGGAACGCCACTTGTCACCAGCTGCAAACTTGAGAAGGATTCTTTTGTTCCTTATCACTGCATTGTGTCCTATGAGCGCGCCTTGCCACTGACATCATGGGCCCTTATCTTATTCAGTCGTCTCCTGTGCGGCAAATATCAAAGGCCTTCATAAAGTCCAGACACATAACATCCATAGGCTCTCCTTGATCTACCTTCCTTATTACTTCTTCAAAGAGGAAATCTTCCAGATTTGTCAAGCATGTCTTCCCCTTGATGAAACAATGCTGACTTTGCGTTATTTTGACAGACACTTACAAATATTCAGAAATTTCTTTCAACGCAATGGATTCCAGGACCTTATCCACAACCAAGATTCAGCTGATTGGTGTGTAATTTTCCAGCTTTTGTGTGGTTTCTTTTTAAAATGGGGTGTCACGTTTGTGATTTTTTGGTCCTGTAGCACCCTTCCTGATTCTACCTATTCCTGAAAGTTCTCCACAAACGTATCCACTATTTCTTCAGTTGTCTACCTTATAACTCTGGAGGGTATTCCATTTGATCCAGACGATTTATGCACCTTCAGGCCATTCAGTGTTTCTTGCACTTTCTCAATGATGGCCACTAGACTCACATCTGTTCCCCCATTCTCTTGTATGTTTGGGTATAACTCATGTCTTCCACTATGAAGACTGGCACAATGTAATTATTCAGTTCCTCAAATATTTCCTTGTTCCCCACTGCTATCTGTCAAGTGTCATTTTCCAGTGGCCTATTGTCCACTTTTGCGTTTATATGAATAAAGAAACAACTGCAGTCTTCCTTTATATTAGTAGTTAGCTTACATTTAATCTTCTCCCTACTCATTTGTTTTGTTATTGCCCTTTGTGGGTCTGTGTGAGCTTCCCAATGCTCTGATTACTCACATTATATGTATGCCCTTCGCCACATTATATATTTTCTCTTTTGCTTTTATGCTATCGATGACATCCTGAGTCAGTCATGGTTGCCTCAACCACCCTGCACCATACCTCAATTTCCACGGGATGTGTCTCTGATGTGTCTGCTAAATTACTCTCAGACAGTCCTGCCATTGCACTTCCACTTTCCTGCTTTCTTGCGAGGGTCCTTTCTCACCAATTTCATCCAGCTTCTACCTCATGCCTCTGCAATTGCCTTTATTCAACTTTAGTACCGTTACTTCTGATTGTATATGCTCCCTCTCGAATTACAGTATAAATTCAATCATGTTATCATCACTGCTTCCTAAGGGTTCCTTCATCTTCAGCTCCCTTGTCACGTCTGCCTCATTGCACAACTCTAAATCCAGTATTGCCTATTCCCTACTTGGCTATACCACAAGCTGCTCCAAAAATCCATCGCGTCGACATTCCACAATTGAATTGAATTGAATTTATTGTCACGTGTAGTGAGGCACAGTGAAAAGCTTTATCTTGCGATCAATACAAACAGATCTCAGTGTTAAGTAGCATAGATGTATAAATAATATGTAATCATATACTAGGTTTGCCTTTGTGATTGTCCGGGCCGAGTTCACCACTCGCTGTAGATATCTGCGATCTTGAATGGTACAGGTGCCATACCAGGTACTGATACATCCAGACAGAAGCATCTCAATGGCGCACCTGTAAAAGTTGGCTAATGTATTCGCAGTGGTGATTCAAGTGATCATCGATTTTTTTTTAAATTTCGAACAACTGGAGCGAGATACCATCATCAGACATATATCCCTCTTCAGTCCCTGTCCACCATCCACAGGGACCATTCCCTGCAGGAAACTCTGTTGCACTCTGCCTTCACTCCCACCACCTGAACTAACTGGCCCCATGGAGTCTTCCCTCTGCATCGCTGATTTTATGACACATAAATGCATAGAGCCTAAAAACCCGAGCAGAAATAGGCTGTCCGACCCTTCAAGCGAACTCCGCTTTTCAGTGACATCATTGCCGATCTTTCTAAAGACTCAAATACGCTTACGCGCCCTCTCACTGTATCCCTTATTTCATTTATTGTTCAAAAGAAGGATCGCTCTTAAAAAAAGTTGTTGCACTAGCGTCAACCTCTTCGCTGGGCAAGGTATTCCACATATGAACATATGTCTGGGTGAAGAAGGTCCTTCTGAACTCAGTCCTAAATCTGCTCCCTCTCATCCTGTGGCTATACCCTCCTGTCTGAATTTCACCCACAAGTGGAAGCACCATTTATAATTCTCTCTAATCTGTTCTGTTCAATGTTTTATGTTGCAGTAAGATTGCCCACTCATTTTTCTAAATTCCAAAGAAAATAATCCTAATGCATGCAGTCTCTCTTTATAGGCTAACCCCCTCAACTCCGGAATCAACCCAGTGAAACTCCTGTGCACCCCTTCCCCCACCAGTGTCAATAAGTTCGTTCTCAAGTAAGGGGACCAAAAGTGCACACAGTACACCAAGTATAGCCTCACCAGCATCTTGTACAGCTGCAACATAACACCTCTGTTTGAACCTTTAAGAACCTACGTTACAACTGTCCCATTTCTATCGCGATGCCCTGCTATTTCTTCCTTGATAATACACTCAAGCATCTTCCCCACTGCAGAACTTAAGCTAACTGATCAAAAATTCCCAATGTTTTATCCATCTCCATTTTTAAACGGTGGAGTCACACTAGCTGTTTTCCAATCTGCTGGGACTGCCACGCAGTCGAGTGAATTTGAAAATTGCCACTAGTGCACTTGCTCTTTCTCCCGCCATCTCCTTTAATACCCTGAGATGCATTCCATCACGGCCAGGAGACTTATCCATCCTCAGCTCCATTAGCTTGCCGAATACTACCTCTTCTGTCATCATGTTTGCTGTAGGTCCTCACCTACATTTGTCTCGTTGTCACTTACTGGCATGTTATTAGTATCCTGCACTGTGAAGACTGACTCAAAATACCTGTTCAATGCCTCGGCCATTTCATCACATCACATAACTAAGTGCCACTTCTCATCCTCAAAATTACCAACCTTTAGTTTAGCCACTCTTTTTTCGTTTTATATTTATATAGGAACTTTTGCTATCCGTCTTTGTATTCTTTACTAGTTATTTTTCCTCATCTTTAATGTTTTCCCAATCTTCCAGTTTCATGCTGTTCTTGGCCGTTTGATATGCCTTCTCTTTCACTTTGATAGCCTCACTTATTTCCTCAGACACGCAGGGCAGATTACCCCTGGTCTTACAGTCCTTCCTTTTCACTGAGCAATTCCACAAAAAAATCTTTGATGGAAGTCCTCCACTGCTCGATATCTGTCCCACCATATAACCTTTGTTTCCAGTCTACTTCAGCCAGGTGGTCTCTCGTTCTATTGTTGTGCCCCCTGTACATGCACAGGACCCTGGTATTGGTTCTTCTCTTCACACTCCCCATCTGAATTCTAAGTTCTGCCATACTGTGATCACTCGTTCCAAGAGGATCCCAAACTATGAGATCATTAATTATTTCTGTTCCAATACGCAGTACCAGATCGAGGGTTGCTTAATCTCTTGTCGGTTCCATTGCATTCTGTTCAAGGAAACTATCACGGGTACACTCAAAGAACTCCTCCTCAAAGGTACTGTGACTGAGCTGCTTCGACCAAGCTCCATGTAGATGAAAATCCCTAATGATAATAGCCGACCCATTTTTACAGGCAATGCTGATTTCTTTGTTTATTGCCTTCAACAATGTGATGCTCTTATTTACTGGCCTACAGACTGCACCTATCAGTGACTTTTTCTTCAGAGAATTTCTACTTTCCACGCAAATTAATTCAAACTCATTCTCCATCGAACTTATAGCATCTCTCCATACTGCCCTGATGTCGGCCTTGTATAACCGAGAGACACCATCTTCTTTACACTGCTGTCTGACCTTCCAAGTAATCTCGTACTCCTGGATATTGAATTTGCAGTCGTGGCCATCCTTTTGACGTGTCTCTCTAATGTCTATAAAGTCATTTTAATTCGTGTTGATTTGTGCTATTAGCTCTTCAACCATGTTACAAATACGACGAGCATTCAGGTGAAGTGCCTTTTTGTTAGGTTTCTTGTCCTTATGATTTCTGTAATAATATCTCATTTTGCTTGTTGTCTGTCCTCACCTATCCATTGACGTCTTCTCTCCTCTATTTCCAATGGCCCAACACGTCTTCCAGGTGAAGCAACACATGAACTGCACTTTACACAATTCACTCTATTGCAATCACTGCTAGCAATGTGGTTTCCACTATTTTGGGAAACGGAGTTTGGACTGGGTCACCACACTGCAGAACATCTAAGTTCTGTCTTCACGAAGAGTTACAGCGACTCCCAGGCGTGCTGGAAGCACACCACCTCAGTTTCTATTTGGGGAGTCTGCAGCCTTCCAGGCCCCATATCAATTTATGTTTTTAGAGCCTGAAATCTCCCTTGTCCTATCCCCCTATCCCAAACGCCATGCCTTGTTGTCACATGGCCTTCCATAACACATTCACGCATTTTAACTGGAAAACGCTGTTTTCAGCCTTTGCGTCTATAAACTGTTTAGCTTTGATACCCAATATCACATTGTGACAGTAACAGTCCTCGACATATGGTTCGCCACTAACAGTCTCCATTAACAGGTATTCACCTTGCCAGCCAGATAATCATCCATTCCTTTGTCCAACTGTTCTTCCCTCTATTTGAACTCTATCCCTACCTATCGCTTACACCTTACACCCCCCCCCCCCCCAACCCCCACTATTTCTTCTGCAGATAGACCAACATTTTCCAAGCTATCGTCAGTTCAGAGGAATGGCCACTAGAATCGAAATGTTAACTCAGATTTCTTTTTTTAGATGCTGAGTTTTTCCAGCACCATCTGGTTTTGGTCTGGTTAGAGTCGGATACTGTGAATGTTCGAGGAAGAATGACTGTGCATGGCCTGGCAGAAGAGTGATATTGTGTTTGTGCAATGATCCCCTGCACAGAATACAGAACTCTGTTCCTGTTGAAAAGTTCTCTTGCGTGTAGTTCTGAATACAAGGTGAGCAATCGGCATGAACTTCTTAGGTCGATGAAGACATCAATCATTTCTGCCACAGTTCTCTCCTGGATGTGATGAACAGCAGAGAGAAAAGCAACCCTCGTGTCAGATGTGAACGGATTGGAGTCCACGCAGGAGGTGTAATCAAGTGACAGTATTTTTGTTCAGATAGAAAACGCTTTCTCACTGTAACAATGTACCATTCGGTATCAAAGCTAAACAGTTTATAGGCGCAAAGGCTGAAAACAGCGTTTTCCAGTTAAAATGCGTGAATGTGTTCCCTCCAGTGTGACAGTACAGTTGTGTATAGTTGTAAATAGGATAACTGGATGAATCACTTTACACATTCAGCTGGCGAACAGTCCTCTTGTAGGAAGACATCTGTATAGGGTTTCGGACCAATGTTTCACATTCCTCCTAAAATGGACTGCGCCCTGGGGACTGCCTCTGTGGGAATGTCCAGGGATACGGGCACAGACCCGGCAGCTGGTCTGGTTTACCTTTGGGCACAAATGTGGGTCATGTCAAGGGAAATGCTCACCCACGACTCACGGTGGATAAAGTGCTCTGTTCTTTGTGCCCTGTTACCGATCAGTGGTGATGTGCAGGTCAGACCAAGAGTGATTATCCCGATGGTTGCAGCGAGCAGCTGGATCCCTCTGTGGGGCAACTTCATGATTAACACCTTGGTTTTTATCAAATTGTTGATAGGGCGACTGAGCAAAGTGAAATCAAACAACCAAGGCTCGATGGCGACCTGAAGTGAGACATTCTCACATGTAAGTATTCACTCAAGCTACTAAGCGATGATCGTGCCCTTAGACAAGTGACATTCTTATGTTTCCAACACCAAACCAGCTCAAAGTCGCTCAGATCTAACTACATTACACTTTGCTCTCGGATTTCTAAGCTCCAAAGAGTTTCAAGAATATCGCCTTCTTATTCCCTCTCCTTGTTCACGGGACAGTGCTGTTTCTCCCTTCCGCTTGGACTCCATCGGCAGTGTATTCAGCTATTTCCCTCCAATGGCAGGCAGTCTGAGGAGAGGCAAGCGCGTGGATGTGCTCTCAAGCTCGCTCTATCGGCACAGCCAGTTCCATCAAGTGCTGGAAATCAGCAAGTTTGTTTGGGAACTTCCTGAAAATATCATTTATCTGAGAGTTGTCTGTTGGGAAAGACAGAATGTGTTCCGGATTCTCTACCCTAGGTAAATTCATGTGAGGGCATTTTTGTGCAGCCTGTTTGCTGTTCAGAATCCATCTTCACAGCAATCCTGCAGAAATGCTTTTGTAACAGGGACATCTGTTTCTATGCTGCAATCGGGCAGCAGTTAACACCTGTACCAGATGAAGAGAATGCGAATGAAACCCTCAGTCACTGAGAGTCATTCCTGAGCTGCGGGGCTGCAGACAGTCTAACGCGGAAGGGAGGGTTAAAATGAAACATTGTTTCACCATCAGCCACTCTGTCCCAGGACAGGAGGAGGGACAGCATCAACGTGTGGCGTCACTCACGCGCCGACAAAAGCTATTCAGCCCATCGAGTGCATGGCGACAATCTGCAGCTTGTATATCTCTGCAGTTATTCATAATTGGCGATCTATGTTATAATAATGCGGAACTGTGTCAGTGTCATAATGCTGTCTCCAACAAGTTGATCCAATTGTCACTCACGGCTTTTCATTTCACGGGGAGGACATTGCTGTTCGAACCAGCATAGGGAATAACTGCAGGGCGTCATGCGCATCGAGCATTCTACAACTGATATACCTCAACTTCACCAGTTTATTCCCAGCTCTGGCAAATGATTTTGCGAATCAGAGCAGAGCAGACCGACAGAGAACAGGGTAAGAGCTTCCAGACCTTCACAAGTGTGTTTCCTCACCTGTGTAAATTTGGCGGGTGTATCAGTACGAAATATTCATTTCAGACACATTGAGTGAATGGAAACGGAAAGTGAAACAACATGCAATACGTCGAATGGAGTTTTGTTATACAGGAACACTAGCGGGGACAGTACACACACTGAAACCTGGAATGGTCAACGAGCAGAGGATGTTTTCAATCCATTAATTTCGGGGTTATGAGCCCAATACGCTCCCGCTAGGCCGCTCTGTTAGCGCTGACCACAGCAGTTTCCCGCAGTCTTCAGCTTTTCGTCTGGCGTGTGGCATGGCAATCAGTGTCGTGGGAGAGACACGTGAACGCGCTCTTCAGCTCCATATCAAACACGGGTTTGGGGATCGGAGAGGCGGCTAGAGGGAGTGGGAGATATGCAAATTCTGGAAAGCTGCACAAAAGGGAGATTGCACATGCTCAGGAAGCCATCTTCTTTTGGGAATCTTGTGCAAATGACTCCATCTGAAACAGATGAAACATTCTGAAGCAGAACTGCAGGGAAAGAGAGAGTCTCTCCCAGTCATCGGGAACTGTGTCTGTGTCCTCCTCGAAGTTACAGCGAGGGCTCTACTGTCTGAATCAGCATGGGATGTTACTGCAGCATATCCTGTCGCTCAGGCACACTGCACCTGATATGTATAAGCTTTATCACGTTACCCCAAGCTCAGAGAATAAACTTCGCAGCTCACATCATCCCAGAGTGACAGGGAAATGAAGAAATCGTTTCAGACCATCATCTTAACACCCCTGCGAAGAAAACGGATGTCGGAGTGCAGACAATCTCGACTCGTGCTGTTGTTGTTGTCTTTGTGACAACAAGAGCAGGTACCAGGAAATGTTTATCTTGCTTCTAAAACCAGGCGTGAAAATTTGCAGAGCATAGACACATCTACCTGCTGTTAGTGAAATGTTGAACAGCAGAGTACAGTTCACAGTGTATGGTCAGCCCTCTGGGTTATGGGCTCAGCACTCTCCAACTGTGACCCTCTGCTCACAGGATTTGAACACAAACAAATGACTCAGTGACAAATTCTGTTGAAACTGATTCTGTTAGGAATTGGAAGCGATGGAATGAAAAGCCGCTTGAGAGCGGGATGTAACATCATCTGTGAAGGGATTGTTTTCCAGACTGGAGGAGAGTGCGCAGTGCTGTTTCCATGGGTCGATATCAGGATAGATAGATTGAAACAGCGTCGGATGTCATTGTAGGGAGCCCTGTCGCTTAGACACACTGCACCTTTTGTACAATGGTGCAAAAGCACGGATTTTTCTGTAGAGGGGACAACTTCAAAATCGTTAATGCGGCAAAATTCATAAATGTGTGAAACAACAAAGCAACCCCAGAAATTGGTGTTACGTGACGGGGTAAACCTCTTTGCAAATGTAAACCGACAAAACAGAAAGGATTCACCCCGTACTGTATTCTGTTAAAATTCAAGAGGCAAAGAACTGTTCCAAAAATCACTATTTAAAGTTAAAAATAACAACTTTATTGTTTTTTTTAACATTTGACAGAGAATAATCAACTTATAACTACTTACAACTCATTTCTCTAAACCTTGTGCTCTACAATACCTTTCCCAACCCCGACCCCATTAACATTTACAAAACAAATCAACTTACAAACCAGCTTGTTGTCGAATCTTCTCTTCGTATCTTTCTCTGTTGATGTTTTCTCCAGGTCGGTGTTGATGCTTCTTTTTTATGCAATCTAATTCTCCAGACAGGCACCTCTTGGAGAGTTTACTAACACCCTCCATCTGATGGTCTTTTAGCTGCTCTCTTTGCTGTTCTTGCCGCTCTGGGTAACTGTTCAAAATGTCCAATATTTGTCTCACAAAACGTCGGATCGTTTCATTGGTTTTAACGTTGTAAAAATACCACATTCAAACTTGATTGGGCGTAATTGAAACTGATTGGCCGAATTCGCCGAATTGTTTTTTGTATCCATGTAACACAGCTCTTAGTTGTTTCGACCTAGTGTTATGTTGTTACCTTGTTCTGCACTCCTTCTGCGAGCCCGACATTTCAGCACCATTAAAAGTACATTATACCCACAACTTCATAACACTGGCATTTGCCAAGACAGTCTATTTCGCTCAACATCGCTCTCTGTCAATCTCATGTGCCTGAGATTTGAACAATCTCTGGTCTATGTTAATTAAAACTGCCTTATTCTCATCACCTTAGATTTAACACACCTAGTTATGTGTGTCTTACAATATTAATTGATTCCTCACTGTGTTACTTCAACACCCGTTGAGAAGAAATAAAAATGAGAACAACAGTCACCTGTGTGCCTGGGATTTGACCCAATGTTGCTGCAGCCAACCGATTCAGCTGCAAGTAAAATAGCCCACACCTTTCCTGTGCCAGTAATGAGACTGCATAGCATAGTGGTAAGTTTTAAGGAGTTGAACTAGACCAGGCATCATTTCTCAGGACGAAATTTACTGGGATATAAAGAGATGATGAAATAGACAGGGGTTGGGGTGTGGAATATAGTTAAAAAGGATATAGCCAGAGTTCCCTTGATACAAAATCGTTAGAGATGACGGAAATGAGGTTTACTGGGAGATAAAGCCACGAGAAAAGAAAAGAAGGGATTTAATTGGATGGTGGAATAGACGAAGAATCATGTGACACAAATCAGAAATGACTGATTTGTGTCCTAATGGAGCTTTTCCAGCTGATGTGAGGTTGGAAAGGATAAATAGGAGGGAAATTCCCTCGTTCAGGTGAATGTATAACTAAAGGTCAGAGCTTCAATATCAGTGAGGAACGACAAAGAAGTTTACAGCAGGTACTTTTTATTCTGAGAGTTATTAAAATCGGAGATAATTTTTCAGCAAAAGAAAGCATGTTAGAAGATGATTCCAGCATATTTTAAAGGCCACGTGCAGACACACAAGGAGCGAATTTAACAGGGACAGGGATTCTGAGCTGTCTGAATGGGGAGGCAAAATGGATCTCACAAATTGTTCAGCGTTCATCGGAAAGAAATTGCTAAATAACTGCAACTGAACATGTTAAGTGTAAGAAGAGCTGGTGGTGTTGAAAGGTGTAGCAGCTGGTTCTCCGTGAACTACTACAAATTGTTAATGTACTGAGCTGTTTGTTTTAGCTTTGCATTAAATGGATGCCGGTTAGCTCAGTCCGTTGGCTAGCTGGTTTATGGTATAGAGTGAGAATGACAACGTGTGATTAATTGTCGCACTGTCTCAGGTTACCAAAAGGATCATCATTTCCTCCGCTCACGTGATCTGTAATACAATGTGAGTCTAGTGAGTAGGAATGGACCTGTCGATGTCAAGCATCATTATCATTGCCATCTGTTGCCTTGAACATTTGGTCACAATGACCAGGAACGGGACTGATTCCTTTTAATACTCCTCCGGCAGCAAGCCCATAGTGTCCCCCTCCGTTCTGCACAGCATCAAAACTATTTGTCATGACTTTACCAGATTCGGTGACAACATTCAATCTACCGAAAGAAATAAATCTAATTCCTTTCGAACGGTTTAATGAGCTGTGTGAGTTTGCAGCAAACAGGATTATATGAAACGAGTTTAAGAGCCTTTTCAAGAATGTAATCTAGTGCAGTGATAGAGATTTGAAAAAGGTCATCAAGTTAAAATATCATCTCTGTTTCTCGATCCACAGATGGATAATTATTTGGGGAATATGTGCAGTTTTACGGTTAACAATTGAAACCTTTCACAAATCAGAAACTGGAGTTTTAGAATAGATGCTGCTTTATTCGACATTATTCTTCAACTATGCTTCAGTCTGATGCTCCAATAATTCCTGATCAACGTCAGTAAAAGCAGCTTTAGATAACGATTGGAATTACAACTGTGGCGTTTTTACACGCTGTTAAGTACCAAGCGCTGATCAGTTGCTCCACTGGAGCCGCCGGCAGCAAGCCCATAGCGTCCTCTAATCGTACCTCTGGGACCTTCGACCCTCCTGTTCTACTTTTGCTGCGGTTCTGAAATTAAAGCTAAGGCAGAGGAGGAGGAACTGATATGGACCTGCGACTTTTCGAGCATCAGGTTCAGGAAACAGGACATAGAAAAACGTTGTGCAAAATAGACTTGATTGAAAACTGGGTTTTTGTGGGTCGCTGCGTTGTTTACAGACAGTGTTATATTATCGCTGTCACAGGACTTCTCATTCGGTCGGCTGCAATTTGGCACAGAATTCGATTCAACGACACTTCACTATCTTCCTTCTGCATGTTCCTACAGACAGCAAGAAATATACTGCACTCATCATCAATATTCAACATGGTTAAATCCAAGGACATGTTGCACAGTGTTCATGAATACTGAAGATATCAGAATGTTATGCAAGAGTAAATTGAATTTCAGTTTAAATTGTAAAATGATAAAAATCCTGAGTAAGATCCAGAATGCCCGAGATTCATGATTATTACCCTGGCCAGAACTCTAGCCCAGGAAAGGGGAAATCTGTCCCTGAATCCCCAATATCCACACGGCCGTTTGCTCCATGTGCCCAGTTGGAAACCTGTGTGAAGGAGCATGTAGTCTGAAGAGCACCTGGGAGAATCCTCCACAGTCTGATCTAAAGCTGCAACAGGAGCTGTGTATTCCAGCTGTGAGAGCGGTGGGATAAAGGGGAGGTCCTTGGTATTCCGTGGTGTAGATTCACAGGGTCCTCATCGTGTTATTGTTTAAAACCCTCTGTCAGAAACAGCACAGAGAGGAATAGAAGGGGGTCATTTCACCCGTAAGCGCTACTCCCCCATTTGATATCATCATGGCTGACCGAACACGTCAATGTCTTTTCCCAGCCCATCCACATCAACCTGTCGCCCAAAGCCGAAAAGACACTGAATAAACCGAAACACTCTGTGCAACCGTGGGAGGGAAATGTGTTTAGAGACAGTGGGCGTCAGCAGTTGGTTTTGTGAATGAGCAGCGTATTCTGGACTGATCATATTTCAAATGATGCGATTCCCTCAAAACTCACCACAAAGAATGTGAGGAATCTTCTCTGGTCAGTAGCGGGGACGAGAACTCCAGACGATGGAAACTGACGACGCATCAGCAGAACAATCATTGATTCAGCTGAAATCTGAACGAAGCTTCGATTCTGCTGGGATTCAAACCCACAAACATTGAATCACAATCTTAACAATGCAGTAGAAGTCCAACACGACTTTCATTGTGCCACAGAGGTGAGATAGCCTACATTTTACTGCACTCAACGTTACGGTGTTCAAGTCTTTCATCAAACATCTATTTATCCTCGCCCCACTTTCCAGTACCTGGTCCTTCTCCGTTCATGTTCCAACTCCTCAAGTGTTCAGCTAAATACTCCTGAAGTGTTCTGAGGACTCTTAGATTTACCATACGTTCACACAGTGAGTTCCAGACAAACAACACTCTCAGGATGCAAACGTTCTTCCTAAATCGTCTCTGAACATCCTCTCTCTAGCGTCTCATCTATATCCCTGGTTATTAACCATTCCTATTAGAATTTTATTCCTGTCACACGTATCTATTCCCTTTCTGTGCACGTTAATCAATTCCTCTCTCAGATTTATCCGGTCTCAGATTAAGAGCCCCAATGGGGCTCATCTATCTTTGCAGTGACGAGGGTGTACGGCTTTAAAAAAGCACAGCCGGCCAGGCAGCATCCGAGGAGCAGGAGAATCGATGTTTCGGGCATAAGCCATTCGTCCGGAATGAGACTTTTGTGTGGGGTTTGAGGGAGGGGAATGGGATTGGTGGTCAGGTAGCTGAGAAAGCGATAAGTGGATGAAGGTGAGGGAGAAAGTGATAGTTCAGAGGGGGATTGATGGCTGGGTCCAGAGAGCAGTGCCGAGCTGGAGTCTTGGGACTGGGATAATGTGGGGGGACTTGAAATGAGGAAGCTATTGAAATACACATTTAGCCCGTGTGGTTGTAGGGTCCTAAGGTGGAATATGAGACGTTCTTCCTGCAGGCATCGGCTGGTAATGGAATGGCAGTGGCTTGTGCCCGAAGCATCGATTCTCCTGCTCCTCTGATGCTGTCTGACGTGCTGTGCTCCTCCAGTACTACACTTCCGACTCTGAGCTCCAGCACCTGCAGCCCTCACTTTCGCTTATCTTCGCAGGGGGAATGGTCGAGCTCAGACACCACCTTGGTAAATCTACCCTGACCACCTTCCCGTGCAATCACACGTTTCCTGAAGGCTGGCGATCAGAACAGAACAAATTATCCAAAGAAAAGCAGAAATATCTGAACAAAACCAGCAGGTCTAGTGGATCAAGGAGAGATTTTCGAGCCAAATGATCCGCCTTTGGAACGAATGGTATGTGTGGGTGGCGCAGGGCCTGAAATGATTGAACTCAATGTTGGGTACTGAAGATTGACTGGTCTCTCAGTAGGTAATGACGTGCTGCTCTTCCAACTCGCACTGTGCTATGCGGGAGCTCTGCAGCAAACCAAACTGACATGGAGGCATGGGAAAACAGTGGGATGTTGCAGTGACAGGAACCTGGAAGCTCAGGGTCTTAGTTTGCTTGCCGACAGAATGTATGTGTACTTATGTTTGTCACCCGCTTTGTTTTTCTCTCCACAGTCTCGATGAGACCACATTCTGAGCAGGAAATGCAGTTTGCTAAATTGAGTGATGGGCAGATAAATCAGTGGAACCTTACACAGTAATGGGAGACATCGTAAACGAGCAGCATTACACCTTCTGGGATTTCGTGTAATGGTGCCAAATGGGGAAGAGCTGGGGGTCAAGGAGGGTTGGACGATGGTGAACAGAGAGCAACTGTCCTGCATAGTGCCGGTATTCAGTGGTGTGGGCTAGTGGGGAAAGGGCAGTAGAATGTATATCTTCCTGAGCTACCTGCTATAAGTAAACACCTCACTCCGGAGCAAAATTATCAAATGATTTTCATTTTAACAACAGCACCAGGTGCAGCTTGAGAAGTTACGTGTTTGCACTGTCACAGTCACCCTGTCTCCCCGAGAGCAGTAGTGCTCCCCCACGCTGATTCAGACAGCACAGTTCTTCCTGTGACATGTCCCTTCGAGAATGGAAGGACAGGTATCAATAATCCATACTTGGAACGGAGTATCTGTATTGCTCAATAACAATTGCTTAACTATCCTAACTCCTTTTCAAATCACTTGACCCACATCCCTGTATGTCTTGGCATCATAAATTCACATTTGAATACTTCGGAAAGTTATGTGGATTTCTGCCTCTCCGACCCTTGCATACACTGTGTTCCCCATTTCAACCACCCACTGTTTGAAAACGTTTTTCCACGCATTCACTCTAATCTTTCCGCCTCTGACTTTAAATCAATGGCCTCCCGTGATTGAAATCTCCATCAAAGCGAAACATGTATTTCAGTCTACGCTATTCATATCCCTCAGTACTTTGTACATCTTAATCATGCCCCTCTAAATCTCCTCTTCTCGAAGAAAAACAACTCCAGTTTGTCCAATCTCTCTTCTTCAGCCAGACAATATCCTGGCAAATCTCCCCTGCATAACGACACACAGAAGTCTCGCTAGAGCCCAATGAACAAGTGAAATAAATGATGTGAAAGTCGACAGAAACTGGTGTTTTTTTGAATAAAGTTTATTTTCCTCAATGCTTCCTTGTGCCCTTTTCCTGAGCCGAATGTTTCAATAATCGCTGGTCCATGTCAGTAAAAGCTGCGCCATGAGGATTGAGCTCACAACTGCGGTATCGAAATGGATCAAATAGTTTCAACGTCCCGATGGTAAGACTTGGGCATGGTCACCCTGTAACAGTGAGCACAGCAACACAGACTGAAGGAGGTGAATGTGAAAGTGATTGTAAGGGAAATGGGACGAGGAACTTAAAGGAGGTATGTGATTGCGGGAGGTAGGGAATTCTCCGAGAATGGTGAGTCTGGATCCTGATATATGACTCAGAGATGTGCGAGAGAGAGAGGGGTTTGATGAAAAAGACATCATCTCAGAGAATGCCTTCATGTAAAATCAACTGATTCCTTTCTGTGTTTCTTCAGCATTAATCACAAGGAATAAAATGCAGTGACTCGGATTCGAACGATCTTACTGCGGCCACAATGCAGAATGTTTTAACATTCAAACCACCACTGAGTCATGCAAAGTCCCGCGTTTAAGAACAGCAATAATTACAGTGACAGAGGATGCGTTAGGAAGAGAAGCAGATACACAGCAGGAATATTACTTGAGCGACTGCAGACATGTGGGAATTCAGAATTAGCTGAATCTTTAAATTCGATATCACCAGACGCTGTGGTGGTTTCATCGAAGACTGCATGTTGAAGACTGAGTTTGATAGATTTCGAGAAAAAAAAAGGTTCAGGGGATGGTGCGGGATATTGGTGCAATGTATGTTTCAATAACAATGTGTTATTAACTATGTGTTAATAACAGTTTCTTCACCAACTTCCACGCACAAGGAAGTACACATTGCTGCAGTCAGGCACATCACTCCAGTTCCTGCAACCAGAATCAGACAAACTTTGTGGCACAGCCGCGAATACCAAAGTTGAAGTGGCAGTGGAGAAAGTGAGGACTGCAGATGCTGGAGATCAGAGCTTAAAAATGTGTTGCTTGAAAAGCGCAGCTGGTCAGGCAGCATCCAAGCAGCAGGAGAAACGACGTTTCGGGCATAAGCCCTTCTTCAGGAATGAGAAGGATGTGCCAAGCAGGCTAAGAAAAAAGGTAGGGAGGAGGGACTTGGGGGAGAGGCGTTTGGGAATGCGATAGGTGGAAGGAGGTTAAGGTGAGGGTGATGGGCCGGAGTGTGTGTGGGGGCGGAGCGGTCAGGAAGAAGATTGCAGGTCAAGAAGGTGGTGCTGAGTCTGAGGGTTGGGACTGAGAAAAGGTGGGGGGAGGGAAAATGAGGAATCTGGAGGAATCTGCATTCATCCCTTGTGGTTGGAGGGTTCCTAGGCGGAAGGTGAGGCGCTCTTTTTCCAAGCATTCTGTTGCCATGGTCTGGCGATGGAGGAGGCCAAGGATCTGCATGTCCTTGGCGGAGTGGGAGGGGGAGTTAAAGTGTTCAGCCAGGGGGCGGTTGGGTTGGTTGTTGCGGGTGTCCCAGAGATGTTCTCTGAACCGTTCTGCACGTAGGTGGCCTGTCTTCCCAATGTATAGGAGTCCACATCGGGTGCAGCGGATGCAGTAAATGATGTGTGTGGAGGTGCAGGTGAATTTCTGATGGAGAGAGAAGGATCCCTTGGGGCCTGAGGGAAATGAGGGGGAGGTGTAGGGGCAAGTTTTGCATTTCTTGCGGTTGCAGGGGAAGGTGCCGGGAGTGGAGGTTTGGTTGGTGGGGAGTGTGGAGCTGAAGAGGGAGTCGCGGAGGGAGTGGTCTTTTCGGAACGCTGATAGTGGTGGGGGGGAATATATCCTTGGTGGTGGGGTCTGTTTGGAGGTGGCAGAAATGACAAAGGATGATACGATGTATCTGCAGGTTGGTGGGGTGGTAGGTGAGGACCAGTGGGGTTCTGTCCTGGTGGCGATTGGAGGGGCGGGGTTCAAGTGTGGAGGAACGGGAAGCGGAGGAGATGCGGTGGAGAGCATCGTCAACCACGTCTGAGGGAAAATTGCAGTCTTTGAAGAAGGAGGCCATCTGGGTTGTTCTGTATTGGAATTGGTCCTCCTTGGAGCAGATGCGGCAAAGGCGAAGGAATTGGGAATATGGGATGGCGTTTTTACATGGGGCAGGGTGGGAGGAGATGTAATCTAGGTAGCTGTGGGAGTCAGTCGATTTATAGTAAATGTCCGTGTTGAGTCGGTCGTCCGAGATAGAACTGGAGAGGTCTAGGAAGGGGAGGGAGGAGTCTGAGACGGTCCAGGTGAATTTGAGGTCGGGGTGGAAGGTGTTAGTAAAGTGGATGAACTGTTCAACCTCCTTGTGGGAGCACGAGGCAGCGCTGATACAATCATCGATGTAGTGGAGGAAAAGGTGGGTGGTGGTGCCAGTGTAGCTGCGGAAGATGGACTGTTCCACTTATCCAACGAAGAGGCAGGCATAGCCGGGGCCCATGCGGGTGCCCATGGCTACTGCTTTGGTTTAGAGGAAGTGGGAGGATTGGAAAGAGAAGTTGTTCAGCGTGAGGACCAGTTCAGTCAGTGGAAAGAAGGTGTCAGTGGAAGGGTACTGGTTGGTTCGACGGGAAAGGAAGAAGCGGAGGGCTTTGAGGCCTTCGTGATGGGGGATGGGTGTGTATAGGGACTGGAAGTGGCGGTGGACATGAGCACGTGAAGCTATTCTGTGGCACCAGTGACATGAATGGTAAAGGCCCGGCCATAGAGTCATGGAGTCATAGAGATGTATGGAAACAGACTCTTCAGTCCAACCCGTCCATGCCGACCAGATATCCCAATCCAATCTAGTTCCACCTGCCAGTACCCGGCCCATATCCCTCCAAACCCTTCCGATTCATATACCCATCCAAATGCCTTTGAAATGTTACAATTGTACTAGCCTCCACCACTTCCTCTGGCAGCTCATTCCATACATGCACCACCTTCTGTATGAAAACGTAGCCCCTAGGTCTCTTTTATATCTTTCCATTTTCAACCTAAACCTATGTCCTCTAGTTCTGGACTCTCCGACCCAAGGGAAAAGATTTTGTCTGTATATCCAAGCGCGTGAAATGCTGAGACTGTGAGTGCTTCTGTTCAAAGGCGGGGTGGAAGGAATATTGATCTCAATTTATTACATTATTAAGATTGAGCAGCAGCATTAACCCACACTGAGAATTGTCTCAGAGGAAGCGCGCTGGAGCCTTAAGTGAGAGGTCGACGTATTGAAGGCATTCTAAGAGATTTTCCTGAACAAAGCGATATTTTGTTGCTTTGACAGTAAGAACTGCTTTTGCTCACATCGTCTCCACATCAGTCTCTCGCTCCAGTAAACACTCCAATCCAGCGTACATTGCTTCCATTCCAACACAGAAACGCGTCCTATTCTCTCTCCTTCTGGGATAATCTGAATTGACAATGTCATTCTTTGAATGGAGAAATGCAGCAGGGAGTTGTTTGTGCAGCGGCGATCTATTGGGCTAGTAATCTTTGGAGACTGGAACGTGACAGCTGCTGTTAGTTAAATTCGATCAATAAAATCTGAAAAACAAACTCAATCTCAGGAACAGAGACAATAATTTTATGTTACTGAAAACTCATTCATTCATGTCCCTTCGAAAGGGGAATCTGCCGATCGTAACGAGTCCTGTCAACATGTGACTCCAGACCCACAACCATGTGGTTCCCCCATGAATGCCCTCTGACTCAGTTCAAGGTGAATTGAGATTGAACAACAAATGGTCTTCAGACCAATTCCATGGGAGAATAAGGAATAATAAAAATACATGAACAACGGGGAAAATGGGAATCGTGTCTGCGTGGACTCGAATTCAACTGTTTATCCATCGAAATAGACAAAAGGATACCCGCAGCGCCAAGAAGTTAGGGCCATAGGGTGACTGCAAGAAGGGATTCAATTCCCTGCTGAGGTGTAAACTCACTTGCTCAGTCACAATGCGCACAGGTCATTCACCACTCCCATATGTGAGAAGTGATCACTCAGGAGACCAACTGACAGATTCACCAGCAAGTTAACAAATGACAGCAGGAGTTAGATTCTGCCGTTATTGAATCTGTTAATCTTAACCAGCAATGAACCATGTTTGGATGCCTGTTTCCAGTGGAATTCCATTGTTTTCTGATGTAGACCAATGATTTAGACTTAGTTGTAGAAGCCATGATTTACACGTTTGTTGATGATTCAACAATTGGTCGTGTAGTTGACTATGGTGAAGAATGCCAGGGACTGCAGGGATGCAGCAATCAGGTGGAAAGGTAAAATGCTGAATGGAATTGAATCCAGACCAAAGAGTATTAATGGATTTTGGGAGAAGAAACAATAACAGTGAGTATTCTGTGTGGTGTAGACGTACAAAGAGATCTTGGAGTGGACATTCACGATCGCTGAAGATCAATGGACAGGGGGGTCAGTTGGACGGAAGTGCGTAGTGTAGATCCTGGAGATCAGAATCAAGATTAGAGTGGTTCTTAAGAAGCACAGCAGGTCAGGCAGCATCCGAGTTGCAAAAAGAAATCATGTTTCGGGCAAAAGCCCTTCATCAGGACTATAATTGGGAGCCTCGAGGGTGGATAGATAAACGGGACAGCTGGGTCTGGTAAGAATTGAGCTGACAGTGCTGCAGGTGGATGGAGGTGGGGTTAAAGGTGATAGATCGGAGGTGAGGGTGGAGCGGATAGGTGGGAAGGAAGGTAGACAGGTGGGACATGTCAATAGGATGGTGCCAAGCTAGAAGGCTAGAACTAGGCGTAGGCGGGCGTGGGGAGATGCGTAATCTGGTGAATACCACATTGATGCCCTGGGGTTGAAGGTCACGATGTGGAAGGTGAGGCGTCGAATGATGAGAGAATGGCGGTGGATGAGGCCCAGGACCTGCATGTTTTCGGGAGAGTGGGTGGCGGTGTAGTTGATGTGTTTCGTCATGGGGCGTTGGGGTTGAATGTTGCGAATGTCCTGGAAATGTTCTCTGAAGCGCTCTGCGAGAAGGTGTCCGATGGCCCCAATGTAGAGGAGACTGCATTGGGAGGAAAGGATGCAATAAATGACGTGTGTGGAATTGCAGATGCACATTTGATGAATGTGGATGGCTCCATTGGAGCCTTGGAGGGGGAAGATGTGGGTGCAGGTTTAGCAATTCCTGCGGTGGCGGGGAAGGTGCCAGGAGGGGAGGGTAGGTCATTGGAGGGCGAGGACGTGACAAGGTAGTCGTGGAGGAAACAGTCTTTGTGAAAAGTGGATAGTGGTGGGGAGGGAAATATATCCCTCGAGGTCAGTGTTGGTGACATTTTTTTACAACCCCACTGACTCCCACAGCTATCTGGATCCCACCCTACTTCTTGCGCAAGTGTTATCCTGTATTCCCAATTCCTCCACCTCAATCGCATCTGCTCCCAAAGGACCAGTTCCACGACAGAACACAGCAGATGTCCTTCTTATTTAAAGACCGGAACTTCCCCTCCTTTGTGGTTGAAGATGCCCTCCAACGCATCTCATCCATGTCCCGTACCTCCGCCCACAAAGCCCACACCTCTAACCGCAACAAGGTTCTCATCTTCTATCACACCAACCTCCACATAAATCACATCATCCGCTGACAGTTTCGCCACCTCAAAACGGACCGCACCACTATCCACTTTGTGCCAAGACCATTCGCTCCGTGACTGCCTAGTCAAGTCCACACCCTCCAATGACGAACCCTTTCCTCCTGGCACCGTCCCCTGTCATTGCAGGAACTGCAAAACCTGTGCTCACATGTACCCCCTCACCTCCGTCCAAGGCTCCAAAGGAGGCTTCCACATCCATAAAAGGTTCACCTGCACTTCCACACATGTCATTTATTGTATCCGTTGCTCCCAATGTGGCCTCCTCTAAACTGAGGAGTCTGGATGTCTTCTCACAGAGCACCTCAGAAAATATCTCCAGCACACCCGCAAGAATCAACCCCAGTGCGCCTTGACCAAACATTTCAACCCCCCCTCCCACACTCCCGAGGACATGCAGGTCCTGGGCCTCCGCCATCGCCTCTGCCTCACCACCCGAGGCCTGGAGGAAGAAAGCCTCATTTTCCGCCTTGCGACCCTTCAACGCCATGGCATCAATTTAGACTTCAACAGTTTCCTCATTTCCCCTCCCTCTAACTTTCCCCAGTTGCAACTTCTAGCTCAACGCCGTCCTCCTGACCTGTCCGACCTATGCATTCTCATTCCCACCTATCCACTCCACCTTATTCTCTGACATATCACGTTCACCCCCCACCTCCATCCACTTACTGCGCTCTCAGCTACCTTCTCCCAAGCCCCAAACCCTCCCATTTATCTCTCCATCCCATATGCTCGCAGTCTCATTTCAGATAAAGGGCTTTTGCCCGAAACGTTCATTTTTCTGCTCCTCAGATGCTGCTGGACATGCTGTGCTTCTTCAACATCACTCTAATCTTGAGGGGAATCAGTTGATTGAGAGGGTATTCGGATACTTTCTATTATTGAACACAGGCTGTGGATGATAGTAAAACTTTAGCAACCAATAGTTTAGGGAACAGCTAAAGGACTCAGCACAAGTCTGGTCACTGCATAAAGCAACATTTTTTTTTATAAATTGGAAGATAAAAGATGAATGGCTGAAATATGTAATGTTGCCCATCAAGACCGTTTCACCATTCAATGAGTTTATCACTGATTCCTTTCCAAGTTAGGGTGCTATGTGCCTTCGAGGGTAACTTGCAAATGGTGACGTTTCGTTGCATCTTCCAACATTGTCCTTACAGTCAGTGCAGCTATAGCCGGGCGGCTGTGGCTTGCTTCTGTAGTGTAGTGGTCATCACGTTCGCCTCATAAGCCAAAAGTCTCCCAGTTCGGAACTAGGCAGAAACTGCTATGTTCTTCAACTGCAGCCTTTCACATGGATAAAAACTGAGCTTTTTTGCTTGCTTTCCCATCTGCAAACCTGCCTTCGAATTTGCTTAAACAAATCTGCTCTCATAATGAAATGTAATGCAACTCCATTTAATTATTGTGCAAAGCATTGTAAAGTTTTTCTCCAACCTGGTTCTGATCATATGCCATTCCGTTTGAGAGTATAGTTACCGCCTTCTGCTCCTTTCACGAAAAGCAGTACCGCATTTCCATTCCTTCCGCATGCGGCTAGGTTCAAAGACAGGGAGGAAGCAGATGCGCTGGTGTCACAGCGCACCACGGATTCCAGAACTCGTCTCTCTGTCAAATCTACCCCAAATTCGTCTCTGAAAGGTCTCATTTGGAAGCTGTCTGTCGTTATTCAACGTGCGAGAATTGGCACCAGAGGTCCTGAATCATGTTTTGGAGCAGTTCGCACGTTAGTGCTCATTCAATCAGCAACGGCAATGAAAGAAATTGCACTCTCAGAGGAACCTCTGGACCTGTGCCTTCATAGCGTCGCAAGTATTAAGGGCGCCCCGAGATCTAAGCCACTTGGAACTGAAACGGAGGAATCGACAGAGAGGCTACAGAATGACATCACATCCATTTGGTTTTCTTTAAATCACTGACGAGCAGGAAAATGTAAACGGGGAGGGCAAGTGGGGAAGTGAGGCAGTTGCAGCTCTGGTGAAATTCCTTCTTTGTGATTCACTCAGCAACCAGAGACGTGAAGGTGACTCAGGCGTGAGAGCTCTTCACATCGAGAACAAAAAGCACTCAAGGGCAGTTAGTACCTCTTCCGGAGAAGGGGGGTGCGGTGAGGCAATTACCTTCTGACATCTGTTACTATGTTCAGAAACTGCCTTTTAGATTGAGGTGAACAGAAACTGCATTTCTGAAAAGCACCATGGAATTTAGCAAAAATTTATTGAGTCGCTTCTCGTCGATTCCCACAGAGGTTTCCAACTCAGCTGGTATCCATGTGGCTCATATCCAGGTGTGAACATCTCTGAAGCGAATTGCACGATTAAGGTAAAAAGCCAAAGAAACTGGCTCCGATGTCAGAGCATCCTCACAGTGTGATCTGTCGTTATCGGATTGTAATGCTACCTCCGGTTTTAGGGTGAAGAACATTCTTTGGGACTCTTATTCTGCAAAACAGACACAGTGACTGAAACTATGCTGCACGGTATGATGTGGAACACGGCCTGCTCAGCTTTGTGCATTTTCCCTGTAGTCCGGTGTGCTTCGTGTTCGGTGCAAACGTGAAAGTTGTCCTGTTTCTAGCAATGGGTGAAATCATTGAGCAAAGCAAGAATCGAAAATGCAGTAATGTCAAGCAGCTCATGTTTCCTTGACCAAATAATAAGCGAACATATATTCTCACGCACTCACAGATACATTTGTAGCTGAAAAGAGTCTGAGAAGATAGACTCAGCTTACCATTGATTTTTGTCTGGATTGATGGGCTTTCATTATCTGCTGCGAAAATGACATTGCAGCCGGGCATCTCCC
Organism: Chiloscyllium plagiosum; assembly: GCF_037043375.1. Lineage (NCBI taxonomy): Eukaryota > Metazoa > Chordata > Chondrichthyes > Orectolobiformes > Hemiscylliidae > Chiloscyllium > Chiloscyllium plagiosum. Next base: position 92,021,682 of record NW_028270159.1, read on the forward strand.
AGCAGTTGTGCGAGTCGGAGAGGTATCATGGAACCCTTTTCATGTTACTTTGCATCTGTTGTTATGCAGGAGCACAATTGGAAATGCAAGAAAATTGAAGCGCGCGGCCAGCTGGTAGTGTGACCGAGCGGTCTAAGGCGCTGGGTCCAGATTCCCGTCTCGAAAGTGTCGTGGGTTCGAATCCCACCACTGCCATTTCTGTTGATCAACTCCGACACTGCAGCTTGTTAAAATGATGTTTCGATCCTGTTGTATTGATGTTGACAACAAAAGCAAAATGGGCTTGCTTCCCGGGCAATTAACTGTGGTGTGCGAAAGTGCCAAATATTTCCAAGTGTCTCTGCTATCATAATCATGTTCGCCACCCGCGCAGAAAATTGCAAACAGCTCTGCTGTTTCAGGTAAGTTGAGTTTTTACTGGAACCGAATGGAGACTGTTATTTCATCACTGTTGTGAAACAAAGTCCTACTGTGACTCGACTCGTCGTTATTTGGTTTGCCGGCAAATGGGAGAATCGTTCCAATGAGTTTCGATGTCATATGCTATTGAATTTCTCTCATTTCCTTCATTTCCGTCCTGGAGACATCGGAAGGGAAAGGTAATCTAATCGAGACTGTGACTGGTGAAATTCACTTTTTTATGGCCGATTCTTATTGTGTTCTTTCTTTCTCTCTTTTCAGCATTGTCTGGGAAGTGGCGGTGCACTCAGGCTGCAGTATGTTTGAAAGAGTAGTTTGGAATTGCCCTGTTGTTAGTTGTGAGATTACTTTATGGCTCATGACCCCGGACTGTCTCGCATTTAGCATTCATGCTCGCTGTGTCTGAAAATGCATTCGGTTTGCCAGTTTTGTTTGTGTTCCGTGTTTAATGCTTTCTGATTTGCGATTGTCTCAATACATTCCGAGTTAACAGGGTGTCTGAGGTAACGTCCAGCAGGACAATCTTCAGCTGTGGATCTGCTAATATTTCACGGAGTGTAGTCAGTCGGGTGAAACGTAAGGAAGTCATTCGTTTCTGCAGTGTTTCACAATACTACCTTTCCCGTGAGCAGTCGAAAAGACTAAATGATTGTGCCACAGACTGCGACGGCAAGCTCCGCTAATAAGTAATCCTTTAAAGCCAGCTACAAATGTATCTGTGAGTGCGTGAGAATATATGTTCGCTTGTGATTTGGTCACCAGAGAGGATGAAAAGGACAACCAACTCCCATTCCTAGACGTGATGGTACAGAGAACACCAAACGGAGAATTCACCACAAAGGTACACTGGAAAGCAACACACACAGACCAACTCCTGAATTATGAGAGCAACCACCCCAACATACACAAACGAAGTTGCATCAAGATACTATTCAAAAGGGCCACAACACACTGCAGCACACCAGAACTGCAAAAAGAGGAAGAGGAACACCTATACAAGGCATTCGCCAAAAACGGATATCCTCACAATTTTATCAACAGATGCCTAAGGGATTGACCACGGAACGAGGACATGCCACAACCCAAAGGACTAGCCACACTACCATACATCAAGAACATCTCCGAACTGACAGCCAGACTACTGCGATCACTAGGACTCATAACAGCACACAAACCAACAGCCACACTCAGACAACAGCTCACCAGAACTAAGGACCCGATACCCAACATGAGCAAACTAATGTAGTATACAAAATCCCATGCAAGGACTGCACAAAACACTATATAGGACAAACAGGGAGACAGCTAACGATCCGCATCCACGAACGTCAACTCGCCACGAAACGACACGACCAGCTATCCCGAGTAGCCACACACACAGACGACAAGCAACATGAACTCGACTGGGACAACACTACTATTATAGGGCAAGCCAAACAAAGAACAGCCAGGGAATTCCTAGCAGCATGGCATTCATCCACAAACTCCATCAACAAACACATCGACTTGGACCCAATATACCGGCCACGACAGCGGACAGCTGAAACTGACAACTGGAAGCGGCAAGAACAGGCCACTATACATGCCGGAGGAAACACCACAGAAGCGCTTCACAGGAGACGCCCAAGCACTGAGGATGTCACCTAGACAGGGGACGAAACGTTTGCAACAAAAACTTCCAGCTCGGCGAACTTCACGTTCCTATTTTTTTACTTTTTCGAGATATCAATTACGCTGGACAACAACGAGCTATTGGAAGCAGAAAGGTGAAGTTCAGAATGGCTGCAAATTTCAGTGCTGGACGCCACTCAGCTGCAGCAGCACTGGTCCGGGCTTGGTTCTGAAGTGGAGTGGTGATCGCGCTGGCCTTATACAAGAACGGTCGCCAGTTTGAATCTTGGCCAAAACTACCTTGTTCTCCAAGTGCAGCCTTTTACATGGACGAGAACAGATCTTTCTTGCTTGCTTTCTTATCTGTAAACCTGACTTCGAATTCGCTCCAGCCTTCTACCCTCATCGCCTTCACACCCTGCCTTCTGCCGAACACATTCTCCTCCCTCGCCTTCTCCCCGCCCTCTGCACACTTGCCTTCTATCCCCTGGTCTTCTCTCCCCTTACCTTCTACCCCCTCGCCTTCTCCCGCACCTTCTCGCCCGCTCCTTCTCTCCCCGTCATCTCCCACCTCACCTACTCTTCTCTCACCACCTTCTCCTGCACCATCTCTCCCCTGCTTCTCACCTCTCCTTCTCCCCAACATTCTCCACCCTCGCCTTCTCACCCTCGCCTTCACGCTGCCTTCCCGCCCCACGTTCTCTCACTTGCCTTCTCCCCTCCGCCTTCTCTCTCGTCTACTCTCCCTCGCCTTCTTCCCCGCCTTGTCTCCCGGCTTCTCTCCCCCGCATTCTCCACCCTCGTGTTCTCCCCTGCCTTCTCTCCCCTCTTCTCCCCTTCCTTCTCTCCCCACCTTCTCTCCCCTGCCTTCTCCACTCTCGCCTTCTCTCCCCACCTTCTCCCTTTCCTTTTCCCACGCCTGCTCCCCCTAGTCTTCTCTCCCTGCCTTTTCTCCCCACTTCTCCCCCCGCATTCTTCACCTTCGCTTTCTGTCCTTGTCTTCTCTGCCCCATCTTCTCCACCTCGCATTCTCTCCCCCATGTTCTCCACTCTCGCCTTCTCTCCCTGCCTTCTCTCCCCTGCCTTCTCGCACCGCCTTCTCCCCTTCTTCTCCCCCGCCTGCTCCCCTAGTCTTCTCTCCCCACCTTCTCTCCCCAACTTCTTCCCCCGCATTCTCCATCCTCGCTTTCTGTCCTCGTCGTCTCTCCCCCCGTCTTCTCCCTCCTCACTTTCATCCCCGCATTCTCCTCTCACATTCTCCACTGTCGCCTTCACAGCCCCTCACCTTCACACCCGTCACCTTCACCCCCTCGCCTTCACAGCCCCTCACATTTACCCCATCGCCTTTACCCCCTGACTTTCACATCCCCTCACCTTCCCCCTCGCCTTCACTCCCCTCACCTTCACCCTCCCTCCCCTTCACCCCTTGCCTTCACTCCTCCTCACCTTCACCCCTCACCTTCACTCCCCTCACCTTCACCCTCCCTCGCCTTCTCCCCATTGCCTTAACTCCCCTCGCCTTCACTCTCCCTCGCCTTCTCTCCATCGCCTTCACACCCCTCGCCTTCTGCCCCCCTCAACTTCACTCCCCCTCACCTTCACCCCGTTCGCCTTCACTCCACTCGCCTTCACCCTCCCTGCCCTTCACCCCCACGCCTTCACACCCCATCGCCTTCACACCTCTAGCCTTCACCCCCCTCGCCTTCACTTCCCCTCGCCTTCACACCCCCTTGACCTCACCCCATTGCCTTCATCTCCTCACCTTCAGCCCCCCTTGCCTTCAACCCCCCTCGTCTTCACCCCCACACGCCTTCAACCCATCTCGCCTTCAACTCCCTTTTCTTCACACCGTTCGCCTTCACCCCCGCTCAGCATCACCCCCTCGCCTTTAACCCACTCTCCTTCACACCCATTTACTTCACACCCCTCGCCTTCCCCCCTTACATTCACCCCCCTCGCCTTCACCCATCCTCACCTTCACCCCTCCTCGCCTTCCACCACCCCTCGCCCTGTCCCTCTTGACTTCTCTCCCCTTGCCTTCTCCCCTAACCTTCTCTGCCCTCGCCTTCTCCACCCTCGCCTTCTCCCCACCTTCACCCCCGCAATCTCACCCTCTGCCCACCTTCTGTCCCCTTGCCGTCTCTCCACCTCGCCTTCTCCAACTCGCCTTCTCCACCTCTAGCCTTCTCTCTACTCGCATTCTCTCCCCTCGGCTATTCATCCCTCACCTTCTCTCCCCCTCTCCTTCTCTCCCCTTGCTTTCTCTCACTCCACCTTCTCCACAAAGTCTTATTTCCTCTCGCCTTCTCTCCCCTCGCTTTCACTCCCCCTCGCTATCTCCACCCTCGCTTTCTCCTTCCTCTCGTTCTCCACCCTCGCCTTCGCCCTCGCCATCTGACCCCTCGCCTTCTCCCCTGCCTTCTCCACCTTCGCCTTCTCTCCCCGCATTCTTCACTCTCGCCTTCTCTCCCCTCGCCTTCTCTCCCCTCGCCTTCTCCACCTTCGCCTTCTCTCCCAGCATTCTCCACTCTCGCCTTCTCTCCCCTCGCCTTCTCCACCCTCACCTACTCCACCTTCGCCTTCTCCACCCTCGCCTTCTCCGCCATCGCTTTCTCAGCCCTCGGCTTCTCCCCAACCTTCTCCCACCTCGTCGTCTCTCCCCGACTTCTCCACCGCCTTCTCCACCCTCGCCTTCTCCCCCACCTTCTCCCTCTCACCTTCTCTCCCAGCCTTCTACCCTGTTTTCTCCACCCTCGGCTTCACCACCCTCGTCTTCTCTCCCCGCATTCTCCCCCGCCTTCTCCACCACCTTCTTCTGCCTCGCTTTCTCTCCCTCACCTTCTCCACCCTCGCCTTCTCCACCCTCGCCTTCTCTCCCCTCGCCTTCTCCACCCTCGCCTTCTCCACCCTCGCCTTCTCCACCCTCGCCTTCTCTCCCCTCGCCTTCTCCACCTTCGCCTTCTCCACCCTCGCCTTCTCCACCCTCGCCTTCTCTCCCCTCGCCATCTCCACCCTCGCCTTCTCTCCCCTCGCCTTCTCCACCCTCGCCTTCTCCGCCATCGCTTTCTCAGCCCTCGGCTTCTGCCCAATCTTCTCCCACCTCGTCTTCTCTCCCCAACTTCTCCACCGCCTTCTTCACCCTCGCCTTCTCCTACCACCTTCTCCCCACCTTCTCTACCCACGTCTTATCTCCCCGCCTTCTCTCCCCACCTTCTCCACCATCGCCTTCTACCGCCTTCTCCTCGCCTTCCCTCCCCGTCTTCCCTCCCCTGCCTTCTCTCCCCGTCTTCTCTCCCCTGCCTTCTCCACCCTTGTCTTCTCCTCTGCCTTCTCCCCACATTACCACCCCCGCCTTCTCCACCCTTGCCTTTTCGCCCCGCCTTCTCTCCCCGTCTTCTCCACCCTTGCCTTCTCCACACACCTTCTCCTCGCCTTTTCTCTCTCTCTTCTCTCCCCGCCTTCTCCCCCGCCTTTTCCCCTGCATTCTACCCCGCATTAACACCCCCGCCTTCTCTCTCCCCGCCTTCTCCCCCGCTTTCTCCCCTGCCTTCTCCCCCGCATTACCACCCCCGCCTTCTCCGCCCTTGCCTTTTCACCCACCTTCTCTCCTCTGCCTTTTCCACCCTCACCTGCGCTCCCCTCGCCATCATTCCCCTCGCCTTCACGCCCTCCCCTTTAATCCCCCGTTGCCTTCACACCCTCTCACCCTCAATCCTCGCCTTCACCCCCTCACGATCACCCAGCTCGCCTTCACCCTCCCTCGCCTTCACTCCCTTGCCTTCACACCCCGTTGCCTTCACACCCACTCACCCTCAACCCCCACACATCACTCCCCTTGAATTCACCCCCTCACCTTCACCACTTTGCCTTCACCTACTCTTGCCTTAATCCCACTCGCCTTCAGCTCCATCGCCTTCACGCTGCCTTGCCTATCCCTCTCGCCTTCACACCTCTTGCCTTCACTCCCTCGCCTTCAAATCCTTTCGCAATCACCTGCCTCGCCTTCAATCCCTTGCCTTCAGTCCCCTTGCCTTCTCCCCTTGCCTTGTCTCGCCTTGCCTTCTCCCCAACCTTCTCTGCCCTCGCCTTCTCTCCCCTCGCTTTCTCTCGCCCGCCTTCGGTCCTCTGCCTTCTCTCCCCTCATCTTCACCCTCCCATCCTTCACATCCCTTGCCTTCACCCCCCTCGCCCTCACCATCCTCTCGCATTCACACATCCCCTCGACTTCACCCTCCCCGCCTTCACCCCATCGCGTTCTCTCTTCCCTGACTTCATCCCCCTCGCCTTCTCCCTCCCTTGCCTTCACCCCACTCGACTTCTTCCCCTGCCTTCTTTCCCTCGCCTTCTCTCCCTTGTATTCTCCACCCTCTCCTTCTCCACCCTCGCCTTCTCTGCCCTCAACCTCGCTCCCCTCTCCTTCTCCACCCTCGCCTTCTCTCTTCCTCGCTTTCTCTCACGTCGCCTTCTCTCCGCCGCAGTCTCCGCCCTTGCATTCACCCCCACCTTCTTCCGCCTCGCCTTCTCTCGCCACGTCATCACTCTCGCCTTCTCCCCCTCGCCTTCTCCCCTCCGCACTCCCCACCCTCGCCATCTACCCGCCTACTCTCCCCTCGCCTTCTCCACCACCTTCTCCCCCACGTCTTCCCCCTCGGCTTCTCTCCCTCGCCTTCTCCACCCGCGCATCCTCCACCCTTGCCTTCTCCATCCTCGCTTTCTCCATCCTCGCTTTCTCCATCCTCGACTTCTCCCCCATCTTATCTCCCTCGGCTCCTCTCCCCGACTTCTCCTCCGCCTGCTCCACCCTCGCCTTCTTCCCCACATTTTCCACGCCTTCTCTGCCCACCGTCTCCACTCATGCCTTCTGCCCCGCCTTCTCCACCCTCGCCTTCTCCCCCGCCTTTTCCACCCTTACCTACTCACGCCTCCTTCTCTCCACCACCTTCTCCACCCTCACCTTCGCTCCCCTCGCCATCAGTCCCCTCGCCTTCACGCCCTACCTTTTAATCCATCTTGCCTTCACACCTTCTTACCCTCACCCCCTCGCCTTTATGCCCTCACCTTAAACCCACTCGCTTTCACCCTCCCGCACCTTCACGCCCCTCACCTTCACCTCCTCGCCTTCACACCCCATTGCCTATGCACCCACTCGCCATCAACCCCCATCGCCTACACCCACCTTCGCCTTAATCCCCCACGCCTTCAACCCCCTGGCCTTCACCACCATCGCCTTCACGCTCCCTTGCCTTTCACCCCTCGCCTTCACACCTCTCGCCTTCACTCCCCTCGCCTTCAAATCCCCTTTCATTCCCCCGCCTCGCCTTCAACCCCTCGCCTTCACCCCCTCACCATCTCCCCTTGCCTTCTCGCCCCTCACCTTCTACCCAACCTTTTTTCCCGTTGCCTCTCTCCCCTCACCTTCTCTCGCCCGCCGTCTCTCCTCTGCCTCCTCTCCCCCTCGTCTTCACCCTCCCACACCTTCACCACCCTCGCCTTCACTCCCTCTCGCCCTCACCATCCTCTCGCCTTCACACACCTCTTCGCCTTCTCTCTCCCCTACCTTCACCCCACTCACCTTCTCCCCCACCTTTTCCCCCACCTTCTCTCCCCGCCTTCTCTCCGTTCATTCTCCACCCTCGCCTTCTCTCCCACTCTCTCCACCCGCCACCTACTCCCCCGCCTTCTCTCCCCGCCTTCTCCACCCTCACCTTCTCCACCCTCGCCTTCTCGCCCCTTGTCTTCTCTCCCCACCTTCTCCCCCTTCCCTCCCCACCTTCTCTCACACGCCTTCTCCACCCTTGCCTTCTCCACCTTCAACTTCTCCACCCACCTTCACCAGCGCATTCTCACCCCTGCCTTTTCCACCCTCGCCATCTCTCCCCGCCTACTCTCCCCCATTTCTCTCCCCCACCTTCTCCACCCTCGCCTTCTCTCTCCCGCCTTCTCCACCCTCGCCTTCGCTCCCCTCGCCATCATTGCCCTCGCCTTCCCCTTCCTCAAACCCTTCAAACCCCTTCCAACCCTTCAAATGCCGCCTTCTCCACCCTCGCCTTCACCACACTCGCTTTCTCCCTCGCCTTCTCCCCACCTTCTCTCCCCCTCATCTTCTCTTCCCCACCTTCACTCCACCTTCTTCACTCTCGCCTTCTCTCCCCACCTTCTTACCGCCTTCACCACCCCGCCTTCTCTCCCCTGCCTTTTCCACCCTCGCCTTCTCTCCCCGCCTTCTCTCCCCGCTTTCTCCACCCTCGCCTTCTCTCCCCACCTTCTGTCCCCACCTTCTCCACCCTCGCCTTCTCTCCCCGCCTTCACTACCCACGCCTTCTGTCCCTTTGCCTTTTCTCGCCTGCCTTCTCTCCCCTGCCTTCTCGACCACTTGCTTTCACCCGCCCCCGCCTTCACCACTTGCGCCTTCACCCCCCTCGCCCTCACCATCCTCTCCGCTTCACACAAACGCTCGCCTCCACCCTCCCCTTCCTTCACCCCATCGCCTTCTCTCTCCCCTGCCTTCATGTCCCTCGCCTTCTCCCTCCCTTGCCTTCACTCTACTCATCTTCTCTCCCCACCTTCTGCCCCGCCATCCCTCCCTACCTTCATCCCCGCATTCTCACCCTGCCTTCTCCACCCTCGCCTTCGCTCCCCTCGCCATCATTCCCCTCGCCTTCCCCTTCCTCAAACCCTTCAAACCCCTTCCAACGCTTCAAATGCCGCCTTCTCCACCCTCGCCTTCACCACCCTCGCCTTATCTCCCCGCCTTCTCTCCCCGCCTTCTCCACCCTCGCCTTCTCTCCCCAACTTCTGTCCCCACCTTCTCCACTCTCGCCTTCTCTCCCCCTTCACTACCCACACCTTCTGTCCATTTGCCTTCTCTCGCCCGCCTTCTCTACCCTCGTATTCACCCTCCCCCGACTTCACCACCCTCGCCTTCACCCCCCTCACTTTCACCACCCTCTCGCCTTAACACATCCCATTGCCTTCACCGTCTTGTGCCTTCACACCCATCGCCTTCTCTCTCCCCTGCCTTCATCCCCCTCGCCTTCACCACCCTCATGTTCTCCCCGCCTTCTCCACCTCGCCTTCTCTCCCTCGCCTTTACCACCCTCGTCTTCTGCACCCTCGCCTTCTCCCCGCCTTCTCCACACTCACCTTCTCCCCCCACCTACTCCCTCGCCTTCTCTCCCCTGCCTTCTCTCCCACTTGCTTTCACCGGCCCCCACCTTCACCACCTGCGCTTTCACTCCCCTCGCCCTCACCATCCTCTCAGATTCACACACACCCTCACCTTCACCATCCCCCTCCTTCACCTATCGCCTTCTCTCTTCCATGCCTTCACCCCACTCGCCTTCCTTCCCTGCCTTCTCCCCGTCTTCACACCCCGCCTTCTCCCCCACATTCTCCACCCTCACCTTCTCTCCCCGCCTTCTCTTCCTGCCTTCTCCACGCTCGCCTTCACCCCACTTACCTTCTCTCCCCACCTTCTGCCCCTGCCATCTCCCCCCCACCTTCATCCCCGCATTCTCACCCTACCTTCTCCACCCTCACCTTCGCTCCCCTCGCCATCACTCCCCTCACCTTCACCCCCTCGCCTTCAACCCACCTTGACTTCACACCTCCACACCCTCAGCCCCTCACCTTCATCCCCTCACCTTCACCCCGCTCGCCTTCAATCTCCCTCGCCTTGGCTCCCCCTCACCTTCACCACCCCTCACGTTTAACTCCTCGCCTTCACACTCCCTCGCCATCTCTCCCTTCACCTTCTTTCCCCTGCCTTCTCTCCCCTCGTATTCACCCTCCCGCACCTTCACCACCCTTGCCTTCACCCCCTCACTCTCACTGCCCTCTCGCCTTAACTGACCCCCTTGCCATCACCGTGCTCTGCCTTTACACCCATTGCCTTCTCTGTCCCCTGCCTTCACCCCCTCGCCTTCACCACCCTCATCTTCTCCCCCGCCTTCTCCAGCCTCGCCTTCTACCCCCACCTTCACCCCCGCAATCTCATCCTCGCTTACTCTCCCCGCCTTCTCTCCCCACCTTCTCCATCTCGCCTTGAAATCTCGTCGCATTCACCTGCCTCACCTTCAACCCCTCGCCATCACCACCCCTCACCTTCTCCCCCTAGCCTTCTCTCCCCTCGCCTTCTCCACCCTCGTCTTCTCTCCCCTCGCCTTCTCCAACCTCGCCTCCTCCCCAGCCTTCTCCCTCTTGCTTTCTCTCCCCGTCTTCTCTCCCCGCCTTCTCGCCCGCCATCTCCACCCTCGGCTACACCACCCTCATCGTCTCTCCCCGCATTCTCCCGCCAATTTCTTCCCCCTCGCCTTCTCCACCCTCGCCTTTTCCACCATGGCCTTCTCCCCCACTTTCTTCCACCTCGTCTTCTCTCCCCGCCTTTGCTCCTGCCTTCTCTCCCCGCCTTCTCCACCCTCGTCTTGATCCCCCACCTTTCTCCTCGCATTATCACCCCGCCTTCTCCACCCTCGCCTTCTCACCCGCTTTCTCAACCCTCGCCTTCTCCCCCACCTTCTCCTCCGCATTATCACCACCGCCTTCTCCATCCTCGTCTTCGCTCCCCTTGCCATCACTCCCCTCACCTTCATGCCCTCTTTAACCCCCCTTGTCTTCACACCCGCTGACCCTCACGCCCTCGCCTTCACCTCCTCAGCTTCAGCCCGCTCGCCTTCACCGTTCCTCGCCTTCACTCCCCCTGACCTTCACCGGCCCTCGCTTACACCCTCTCGCCCTCAACCCCCCACGCCATCACACCCCTCGAATTCACCCCCGCACCTTCACCACCTTGCCTTCAGCCACCCTCACCTTAATCCCCCTTGCCTTCAACCCCATCGCCTTCACGCTTTCTTGCCTTTCCCTCTCGCCTTCACACCTCTCGCCTTCACCCTCTCGCCTTCAAATACCCTCGCATTTACCCGCCTCGCCTTCAACCCCTCGCCTTCACCCCCTCACCTTCTCCGCCCTTGCCTTATCTCCCCTCGCCTTCTCCCCTAACCTTCTTTGCCCTCGACTTCTCTCCCCTTGCCTTCTCCGTCCCACCTACTCTCCTCTGCCTTCTCTCCCCCATATTAACCTTTCCTCGCCTTCATTCCCCTCGCCCTCACCATCCTCTCGCTTTCACACAACCCCTCGCCTTCACACTAACTCACCTTCACGCCTCGCCTTCTCTCTCCCCGCCGTCATCCCCCTCGCCTTCTCTACCCTCCACCTTCTCTCCCCAACTTCTCTCCCAGTCTTCTCCCCCTCGGCTTCAATCCCCGCTTTCACCCCCTTCTTCTATCCCCCGCATTCTCCACCCTCGGCTTAACCCCCTCCTTCTTTCCCGTCGTCTTCAGTCCCTGTCTTTAACCCCACTGCCTTCTCCGCCACATTTTTACCTCCACCTTCACGCCCCGCCTTCTCTGCCCGCCTTCACCACTCGACTTCTCCCCTGCCTTCTTTCCCTTGCCTTCTCTCCCCGCTTTCTCTCCCTCGCGTTCTCCCCCTCCTTCTCTTCTCTCGCCTTCCCCACCCTCGCCTTCTCCCCAGCCTTCTCCCTCTTGATTTCTCTCCCCGCCTTCTCTCCCGCCATCTCCACCCTCGTTTTCTCTCGCCGCATTCTCCCGCAACTTTCTTCCAACTCGCCTTCTCCACCTTCGCCTTCTCCACCCTGGCCTTCTCCCCACCCCACCTTCTCCCACCTCGTCTTCTCTCCCCGCCTTCTCCACCCTCGCCTGGATCCCCTACCTTCACCCCCGCATTATCATCCCCGCCTTCTCTACCCTTGCCTTTTCACCCTGCTTTCTCAACCCTCGCCTTCTTCCCCAGCTTCTCCCCCGCACTATCACCCCCACCTTCTCCATCCTCGCCTTTGCTCCCATCGCCATCACTCCCCTCACCTTCACGCCCTCTTTAACCCCCCTTGCCTTCACACCCCCTGACCCTCACGTCCTCGCCTTCACCCCCTCACCTTCACCCCGCTCACCTTCACCGTCCCTCGCCTTCACTCCCCCTGACCTTCACCGCCCCTCACCTACACCCTCTCGCCCTCAACCCCCCACGCCGTCACACCCCTCGGAATCACCTCCTCGCCTTCACCACATTGCCTTCAGCCACCCTCGCCTTAATCCCCCTTGTCTTCACCCCATCACCTTCATGCTCTCTTGCCTTTCCCTCTCGCCTTCACACCACTCGCCTTCACCCCCTCGCCTTCAAATACCCTCGCATTCACCCACCTCAACTTCAACCCCTCTCCTTCACACCCCTCGCCATCTCCGCTCTTGCCTTCTCTCCCGTCGCCTTCTCCCCAACCTTCTTTGCCCTCGTCTTCTCACCCCTCGCCTTCTCCATCCCGCCTACTCTCCCCTGCCTTCTCCCCCCCTCGTCTTAACCTTCCCCCGCCTACGCCACTCTTGCCTTCACTCCCCTCGCCCTCACCACCCTCTCGCCTTAACACACCCCCTCGCCTTCTCCCTCACCCAACTTCACCTCTCGCCTTCTCTCTCCCCGCCGTCATCCCCCTCGCCTTCTCTCTCCTTCGCCTTCTCTCCCCAACTTCTCACCCGGCCTTCTCCCCCTCAGCTTCAATCCCCGCTTTCATCCCCGCCTTCTCTCCACGGCATTCTCCACCCTCGCCTTAACCCCCCCTTCTCTCCCGTCGACTTAGCACTCCCTGTCTTCAACCCCACCGCCTTCTCCGCCACATTCTCATCTCCGCCTTCAAGCCCTGCCTTGACTGCCCGCATTCACCAATGGACTTCTCCCCCTGCCTTCTCTCCCTCGCCTTCTCTCCCTCGCATTCTTCACCCTTGCCTTCTCTCCCCACCTTCTCTCCCTCGCCTTCTCCTCTGCTTTCTCCACTCTCGCCTTCTCCACCCTCGCCTTCTCCCCCGTCTTTTCAATACTTGCCTTCTTCCCCGCCTTCTCCACCCTCGCCTTCTCCCCCGTCTTCTCTCCCGCCTTCTCTTCCCACCTTCTCCACCCTCGCCTTCTCCTCCCACCTTCACCCCCGCAATCTCATCCCCGTCTTCTCCACCCTCGCCTTCTCTCCTCGCCTTCTCTCCCCGCCTTCACCCCCCTCGCCTTCAAATTGCCGCACATTCGTTTGCCTCACCTTCAACCCCTCGCCGTCTCCCCTTTCTTTCTCTCCGCTCGACTTCCCCGCTAACCTTCTCTGCCCTCACCTTCTCTTCTCTCGCCTTCTCTCGACCACCTTCTCTCCCCCGCATTCTCTCCTTTGCCTTCTCTCCCCGCCTTCTCCCCTGCCTACACCCCACTCACCTTCTGTCCCCGCTTTCTCCCCCTGCCTTCTCTCCCTCGCCTTCTCTCTCCGCCTTCTCCCCCGGCTTCTCCACCCTCGCCTTCACCACCCTCGCTTTCTCCCTCGCCTTTCACCGCCTTCTCTCCCCCTCGTCTTCTCTCCCCACCTTCTCCCCCTCCCCTTCTCCCCCACTCGACTTAAAACACACTTGCCATCACCCCTCGCCCTCAAAGCCCCTTGCATTCACAGCCTCGCCTTCACCCCCCTCGCCTTCACCCCCACATTGCCTTCACCCACCCTCACATTAATCCCCCTTGATTTCAACTCCATTACCTTCGCCCCATCGCCGTCATGCTCCCTTGCCTTTTTTCCCTCGCTTTCACATCTCGTTCCTTCACCCCCATCGCCTTCAAATCCCCTCGCATTCACCAGCCTTGCCTTCGACCCCTCGTCTTCACATCCCCTCGCCTTCTCTCCCCTCGCCTTCTCTAGCCCGCCTTCTCTCCCCTGCCTCTCCCCCCCTCGTCTTCTCCCCCTCACCTTCAAACCAGCCTTCTCTCCCCACCTTCTCTCCCCGCATTCTCCACAATCGACGTCTCCCTCGCGTTCTCTCCCCGCATTCTCCACCTTCGCCTTCTCCCCGTCTTCTCTCCCCGCCTTCTCTCCCTGCTTTCTTCCCCATCGCGTTCTCCCCCCTTCTCCACCCTCGCCTTTTCCACCCTCGCATTCTCGACATTCGCCATCTCCCCCACCTTCTCCAGCCTCGCCTTCACAACCTTCACCTTCTCCACACTCGTCTTCACCATCCTCGTCTTCTGCCCCCACTTTCTCTCGCTCGTCTTCTCTCCCCGCCTTCTCCACCCACGCCTTCTCACCCACCTTCTCCCCGCCTTCTCCGCTCGCCTTCGTTCCCCTGGCCATCATTTCCCTCGCCTTCCCCTCCCTCGCCTTCAAACCCCTTGCCTTCACATCCCCTCACCCTCACGCCCTCGCCTTCAACCCCTCACCTTCACTCCGCTCGCCTTCACCTTCCCTCGCCTTCACTGCCCCTCACCCGCATCCCCTCGCCTTCACCCCATCGCCTTCTCCCTCCCTCGCCTTCAGCCTCCCACGCCTTCAGCCTCCCTCGCCTTCAGCCTCCCTCGCCTTCACCCCCTCGCCTTCACACCCCCTTCCATTCATACCCTCTCGCCTTCAACCTCCCTCGCCTACAACCCCTCACCCTCAACCCCCATGACATCACACCCCTCAACTTCGCCCCCTCGCCTTCACCCTCTCGCCCTCACCCTCCACTTGCCTTCACCCCCTCGCCTTCAACCCCGCCCCTTCTTCCCCACTCGCCTTTAATCCCTCAACCTCACCCCCGCCCTCAACGCCCCTTGTATTCACACCCTCTTCTTCACCCCCCTCGCCTTCACCACCACCTTGTCTTCACACACCCTCTCCTTTATCCCCTCGCATTCAACACCCTTGACTTCACCCCATCGCCTTAACGCTCCCTTGCCTTTCCCCCTCGCCTTCATACCTCTTGCCTTGAACCTCTCGCCTTCGTCCCCCGCCTTCTCCCCCTGGCCTTCGCTCCCCTCGCCTTCTCATCTAAATTTCTCTGCCCTTGTCTTTTCTCCCCTGCCTTCTGTCCCCAAGTCTTCACCCTCCCCCGCCTTCACCACCCTCGCCTTCTCCACCCTCGCCCTCACCATACCCTCACCTTCACTCACCCCCTCGCCTTCACCCTCACCCGCCTTCACCCCATCGCCTTCTTCCTCCCTTGCCTTCACTCCACTTGCTTTCTCTCCCTTGCCTTCTTCCGCCGCCTTGTCTCCCCGCCTTCTGCTCTCCATTCTCCACCCTCGCCTTCTCTCCCACCCTCTCCACTCTCCTTCTCCCCCCTTCTTCTCCCTCTCGCCTTCTCCCCCGCCTTCGCCCCCCACATTCTCCACCCTCACCTTCCCTCCCACACTTTCCACTCGCCTTCTCTCCCTGACATCTCTCCCCGACTTCTCTCCCCGACTTCTCTCCCTGACTTTTCTCTCCGCCTTCTCTTCCGGACTTCTCTTCCCACATTCTCTCCCCCGTATTCTCCCTCTTGCCTTCTCCTCCACCTTCACTCCCACCTTCTCTCTCCCTTGTCTTCACCCCACTCGTCTTCTCTCCCCTGCCTTCTCCCCGCCTTCTCTCTCTGCCTTTTCCCCCTGACTTCTCCCCACTCGCCTTCTCTCCCCGCATTCTCCACCCTCGCCTTCACACCCTCTCGCCTTCTCTCCCCTCGCTACTTCCCCCCTCGCCTTCACCCCCCTCGACTTGTACCCCCCTCCCCATTTCTCCCCAGCCTTCACCCCCCTCGCCTTCACCCCACTCTCCGTAAACCACCCTCGTCTTCTTCCCCTCGCGTTCTCTCCCCTCGCCTTCTCCCCCTCGCCTTCACCATCCCTCTCATTCACCCCTACTTGCCAGCACCCCCGCTTGCTCCCCTTGCCTTCAACTCCATCATTTTCACCCACCACGCCTTCACCCCCTCGTGTTCACCCCCACCTTCACTCCCCTCGCATTCTCTCCCCTCGCCTTCTCTCCCCTCGCCTTCACCGCCCTTGCCTTCACTCCCCTCCCCTTCCCCCGTCGTCTTCAAACCCCTCCACTTCCCCCCTCGATTTTACCCCCCTCACCTTCACACCCCTTCGCCTTCACCCCGATCACCTTCACCCCACTCGCCTTCACTCCCCCTCTCCTTCACCCACCTCACCTTCACCCCCTCGCCTTCACCCCTTCCCCTTTCCCCCTCGCCTTCACCCCCCCTCCACTTCCCCCCCTCGATTTCACCCCCTCACCTTCACACCCCCTCGCCTTCACCCCAATCACCTTCACTCCCCCTCTCCTTCACCCACCTCACCTTCACCCCCTCGCCTTCACTCCTTCCCCTTTCCCCCTCGCCTTCACCCCCCTCCACTTGCCCCCTCGATCTCTCTCCCTCACCTTCACACTCCCCTCACCTTAACACCCCACACATTCACCCCATCTCCTTCACCCCCTCGCCTTCATTCCCTCTCGCATTCACCCCCCTCGTCTTCATCCCCACTCGCCTTCATTCCCTCGCCTTCTCGCCACCCTCGCCTTCGCACCCCCTCACATTTACCGCCCTCGCCATCACCCCTTCGCATTCACCCCCCTTGCCTTCCCCCACCACCTTCACCTCCTCTACCTCTCCCCTCCTCTCTCCTCTCCCCCATATCCCCCTCACTCTCACCCTCTTCTTCACCCTCTCCTTCCCCCTCTCCTCCCCATCTTTTCCACTCTGCTTCCCCCTCTCCCTCCTCTCTCTTTCTCCCCTATCCTTCCTCTCTCCTTCCCGCTCTCCTTCCACACCCATTCTTGCATCCCTCCTTGAACCCCCTACCTCCCCCTTCTTACCCCTTTCCTCACCCCCCTCTACTCGCCCCCTCTCCTGCCCCATCCTCTCACTTTCTACTCCTCTTTTCCCCACTCTGCTCCCCATCTTCTCCCCTCTCCCCATCTCCCAGTCTCCACTCCTTCATCTCCACCCACTCTCCTTCCCTCCTCTCCTTTCCCTTCCTCCTTCAACCACCCCTCTCCTTCCCCCCTTTCTGCCCTTTCTCCTTTCCCCTGATTCCCCCTTTATATTCCCGCCCCCTCCTTTTCATCCCTCTCCTTCCCTCTCTCCATCACCTCCTCGCCTTCCCACCTTCCTTCCCCTTCCCCCTCTCCTCCCTTCGCCCGCCTCTCATTCCATCCCCTCATCGCCCGTCGTTCCGGGCCCTCTCCTTTCCATCTCCTTCCTGCCCTCTACTTCCCTACCCTCTATTCCCCCATACCCCTTCCCCCTCCCTTTCCCCCTTCCCCCACTCCTTCACTCCTTCTCCTTCTCCACCCGTCTGCTTCGCCATCTCATGCCCGCTGTTCACTCCTCTCTCCTCCCTCCCAACACTTACTCCTTCCCCGTCCTTTCCCCCCTCTGCTTCCCCCCTCCTTCCCCACCTCTCCTTGCCACCCCACCCATAGGTATATGCAATGGCTGACTATGTGATAACAAGACCTGTGGGTGCAGTAGGGAGCTAGGAGATGGAGGAGTTGAGACCCAAAAATATGGAAATGGATATGGAGTCCGGAGGGCAGCGGAATACCCACACGAATAATGAAGTGTTCTTCCTTAAGCATATGCTGAGCTTCACTGGAGCACTGCAGTAATCCTGAGACAGAGATGTTGGCCAAATAACAGGGTGGGCTGTTCAAGGGGCAGGGGAGTGGAAGCTTCAGGTCTTCTTGAAGACAGAATTTGGATGTTCTGCAAAGTGGTTCCCCAGTCCACACTTCGTTTCCAAAGGTAGTGGAGACCATCGAGCAAGCAATGAATGTACTCAACGGGATTGTGCGAAGGCAGGGAAAGTGTTACTGCACCTGGAAGGTGTGTTTGGGCCTTGGATACTGAGGAGGGAGGTTGTCAATAGACAGGTGACGAGAAACAAGAAGCAAAAATGAAGGGAAACCCAGGAAATATTATTTGAGACGTTGGAAATTATGAGGGTAACAAAGCTATCATAAAGACACTTTACCTAAATGCTGGCAGCATTCGGAACAAGGTTAGAGAGTACTGGCACAAATCATCACAAATGAATATGATTTAGGAGCCAGTACAGAGACATGGTTACAGGATGGTCACAACTGGGAGGTAAATATCTCGGGGTAACAGACTACTCAGAAGGACAGACAGGAGTGTATAGAAGGTGGCGTCGCTCTGATATCAGGGCGGTGTTGCGAAGTGTTATGGGTAGTAGGAAGAATGAGTATGAATCCATTTGGGTGAAAATTAGAAATTCTAAGAAAAGATTTTCTGCTAGGCCTAGTCTCTCGGCCACCAAATAATAACAACACCCTGGGACGGGCAATAAACAAATAAATAACTACAGGCGGTCAAAATGGGCCGGATCTTATCATGTGGGATTTCAATCTACAATCTAGATTGGTCGACCCAGCTCGTTCAGGGGAGCCTTGAGGAATAGTTCGTTGAGTGTATCCGCAATAGTTTCCTTAAACAGTTTGTTACGGAAGCGGCGAGGGAGAAAGCTCTCCTGGCCTTGTGCAATGAGGCAGGAATAATGAATGAGCTCATCGTTAGGGATCCCCTTGGAAGGAGTGATCCCAGTATGTTTGGATTTCGAATACAGATGGAGAGTGTGAAGTTAAAATCCAATCCCAGGCTCTTTTGCGTGTTCAGCGGGGACCACAATGAATGAGGAGGGAATGGCTAAAGAAGACTGGAACCAAACTGGTACAACTGACGAGCAGTGGAGGACTTTCAAAAAAATGTTTCAACGTGCTCAGCAAAAGTATGTTCCAGTAAAAAGAAAGGACTGTAAGAAAATATGTAATCTGCCCTGGGTGTCTCAGGAAATCAAGCAGGCGATCACATTGAAAGATGAGACATACAAAGTGGTCAAAAACAGCATGAAACTGGAAGATTGAGAAAGCTTTAAAGGTCAAAAGAAAGGCTCAAAAGATATAAAAAAAAGGACGAAAGAACAGGAGAAAAAATCAGTAGCACAGAATTAAAAGACAGATAGCAGAAGTTTCTCTTAGAATTTTAAATAAAAAAGAGTGGCTAAGGTAGATGTTGGTCCTTTAGAGGATGAGAAGGGGCATTTAGTTATGGGCTGTGATGAAATGGCCGAGGCATTGAAGATGCATTTTGTATCGGTCTACACAGTGGAGGGCAGTAAAACATGCCAGTGATTGACAAAGAGACGAAGGTAGGTGAGGACCTGGAAACAAACATTATTACAGAAACGCTAGTGTTGGGCAAGCTCATGGAGCTCAGGATAGACAAGTCTCCTGGCCCTCCTGGAATGCATCCCAGGGTACTACAAGAGACAGCAGGGGATAAAACAGATGCACTGGCGGTAATTTTCAAAATTTGCTGCACTATGGGGCAGTTCCAGCAGATCGTAAAACAGTAAATGTGGTGCTATTGTTTATAAAAGAAGGCACATAAAAAATGGCGATTTAAGGATAAGTTAGCATAACATCTGTAGTGGGGAAGATGTTTGAGTCTTTTATCAAGGAAGGCATCACGACAGAAATTGGACAGACGCAGCATGGGCTCATGAAGGGTAGGAAAGGCTTTCACAGATCTTTTGGTATTCCATGAAGACATTATGAGCATGGTGGACAACGGGGACACAGTGGATGTGGTGCACCGCGATTTCAAAAAAAAAAAAATCCTTCAACAAGATGCCACCTAAGAGGCCGATGCAAAATGTAAGATGCGTGATGTTCAGGGTAGAATATTAGCACGGATCGAGTATTGGTTGAATTGTCTAATAGGAAGCAAAGAGTGGGGATAAATGAGTGCTATTCTGGCTGACAATCAGTGATTTGTAGTGTGCCTCAGGGATTAGTGTTGGGACTGCAATTATTTACAACTTATATCGATGATTTGGAGTTGTGGACCACGAGTAGCATGTCAACGTTTACAGATGACAGTAAGATGACTGGCAGAGCAAAGTGTGCAGAGGTCTGTGAAACTTTGTACAGGCATATGGATATATTGAGCGAGTGGGCAAAGTTCTGGCAGATGGAATACAATGTTAGTAAATAGGAAGGCATATGTTTTGGTGGTAGTAAACGCAAAAAAGATTATCACTTGTATTGACAAAAAGTTGCAGCATGCTGTTATGCGGAGGGACCTGGGTGTCGTTGTGCATGAATCACAGAAGGTTGCTCCGCAGGTACAACAAATCAATCAGGAAGGCAACTGGAATGTTATCCTTCATTGCGAAAGGAATTGGGTTTCAGAGCAGGGAGATTATCTTTCAGCTGTACACGGTGGGGTTCGGCTATCCCTGGAGGACTGTGTGCAGTCTCCTTATTTGAGAAAGGATGTACTGGCACTGGAAGGGTTGCAGAGTAGGTTCACTGGATTGATTCCGGAGTTGAGAGAGTTGGCTTTTCAGGAGAGACTGAGTAGATTGGGATGATATTCATTGGAATTCAGAAGAATGAGGGAGACCTAAAAGAAACATATAACATTTTGAAGGTTTCAGATATTATAGAAGTAGAAACGATGTTTCCACTAGCGGATGAAACTTGGACAAAAGGGCGAAGCCTCAAGATGAGAGGGAACAGATTCAGCACTTAATTGAGAAGGAACTTTTTCACCCAGAGGATTGTTAATCTATGGAATTCTTTGCCTAGTGAAATAGTTAACACTACTTCAGTAAATGTTTTTAAAGCTAAGATTTTCTTTAACAATAAAGGAAGGAAGGGATACAGTGAGAGGACTGGTAAGTGGATCTGGAAAGATCAACCATGAGCTTATTGAATGGTGGAGCAGGATTGAAGGGTCAGATGGCCTACCCTTGCTCCTAGTTCTGATCTGCTGTGTATGTATGTGTCACATCTTCAGTGATTGCAGGGCAAGATTCCATGGGACTCTGGGGGGAGATGTTGAGAGTGAAGGCAGAAGCACCAGTGTTTCCCAGAGGGAATTGTCCCTGCGGAAGGCGGACAAGGGATGGAAGTGGAATATGTGTATGGTGATCTCATTTCACTGGAAATGGTGGAATTAAAAAAATATATGTTTCAATGTTCACTTGAAGCACCACCGCGCATAAGGCTACAGACCAAACTCTGGAAAATAGGATGACAGTGGATATATGCTTGATGCCTGACATTGGCGAGATAGGTCAAAAAGCCTCTTTCAGTGCTGTAAAAGTCCCAGTCTCTAAGAGAAACTAACTGCACCAGCCATATTAACACTGTAGTCACAACAGCAGGTCAGAGTCCGGGATTTTTACAGTAGGGAATAAACTTCTTTATTACCTGAAGCCTATCTGACATGTAGCCTGCCACTACACGCCGCCTGTTGTTAGTGACTAGCAGCCTCCATTAACAGCTATTTACTCTCCAAGCCAGATCATTATCCATTCAATTGTCCAACTGTTCTTCTCTTTCTTTGGGTGTTTTGCCCGCCTATTCTTTACTCCTTTAGAAGACAGAAGTAAGAAACATACAGGGATACTCCCTGCTTGCCTGGATGAGTGCAATGTTGGGAAAGCATGGCGCAGGATAAACACAGCAGATAAGGCAGCATCCGAGTAGCAAGAGACATTTCAATTATGACCTTCTTGAGGACTCCTGAATGCAATTCCAACAATTTGGCAAAGCTCAACATTATCCAAAACAGAACAGCCGAATTGATCAGAACCACGTTACTGACACAGCAACGACAAAGATCAACTTCCTTCACCTGCAAACACTCAGACAGGCAGTCTGCATTATCCACAAGATGCACTGCAGAAATTCACCAAAGCTCCTGTAACAGTACCTTTCAAACTCACAACCACTTACATCTAAATGGAAAGGTTAGCAGATAGATAGGAAAACCCTACAAACTTCTTACCATCCTGATCTGGAAATATTTTGCCATTCATTCAGTGTCACTGGGTCAAACTTCTGGATTTCCCTTCTTTATGTTTTAGGTCTACCAATAGTAAATGGACAACAGTTGTTCAAAAGGTAGCCCATCATCACCTTGTCCAGTAAATTTAACAATGGGAAATAACTGCTGACCTCGTTTGGAATATCCACATCTGATGAAGAATGAAAATTTCTGCTTTGGTGTTTTTAAAAGTTCTCTCTTACTGGGCTATTTCTGTTTTAATTTCAGAAATATTAAAGATGAGGATTTGCAGTTGGAAAACTGAAATGAAGCATCAGATCAGAATCTGATGAAGTTGCTCTGTTTGATGTCGCCTGACTCTCATCGACCTTTGAGAATGAAATGAGTTAGCAACAATCCATTCACTTGGTCTGTCAGTGAGCAGGGCATCAGCCAATCATCTGGCTTTTCAAAATATAAATGGAGGGACACTGGAGGTAAACTAGAATTGTGGTGACCGAGGAAAGGATTTAATTTCTCGTCTGCTCTGAAAATTCATCAGGGCAGCCACACTGGGAAAAAAAAAATTCAACTGTTCGGAGTGTGGGAAAGGATTTGCTCAGTTATCTAACCTGCTGATACACCAGTGGGTTCACACTGAGGAGAGACCATTTAATTGTCCAGAGTGCGCCAAATGCTTTAAAAATTCTCAGGAGCTGATGCACCATCACAAAGTTCAGACTGATGAGAACCAATTCTAGTGCTCTCAAAGTGGGAGTGGGATCAGGCCAACATCTGATCTCACTTTACATCAGCGAACACACTGGAGAGAGGCCGTTCACCTGCTCTAACTTTTGGAAAGGATACAGTCAGTCATTCAGTCTGCTGAGACACCAGAAAGATCACACAGAGGAGAGACCACTCATCAGCTGTGTGTGGGAGGAAATTAATTGATTCCAGAAATCTGCTGAAATACAAGCATTTTCACAATAGAGAGAGCCCATTCACCTACTCTGAATGTGGAGAAGGACCTCTCACTGATCAAATTTACTGAGACACCAGAGAAGTCACATTGGCGAGAGGCCATTTGTACGTTCCAAATTTGGGAAATGATGCATTTAATTCACCCATCATACAAATACACCAACTGGTTCACAGTGACAAGAAACTGTTTAAGTGCCAGAGTGTGGGAAGTGCTTTATCAGTTCACAGGAACTCAAGTCCCATTGACGTGTTCACATTAATGTGAAATCATTCACGCGTTCTCACTGTGGGATTGGGTTCCCACTGCACATCGGCACAATTTAGCTGCTATATCTCCCACAGCAGCGACTACACTTCACAACGACTTCAGTTGCTATGAAACACATTCACGAATCCTGAATTTCTGAAAATGCATTTATAAAAACAAATCAAGCCTTAGTAATGAATAAAAGACCCAAGAACAGGGCAGTAAATGAATTTCTACCAGTCTCATCTTATGGGAGAGAAACCATGGTTGAAAAAAAAATGCATTTGATGTGATTGACACCTGAAAAAAATAACACTAGTTCAAGTAAAGAGATAATTCACATCCAATGAAGTAAACCACTGCTGACACACTGAACACAGTTCAGTTCTGGATGCAATATCAGCAGAGTACAATTACATGCGACCTCACTGGAATGTGTGTGTGTCATCATAGTCTTACCAGTCCATAGGGACTGCTCTCTTCAAAAGAGAGAAAAGCGATTCATTGTGATTTGACCAGAGGGCCCCAGACCTCAGGAGAGGGAAGAATCTGAGAAGGAGAGGCCATCATAGTAACCTCAAACTAGTAATGGGAATTGAACACATACTTTTGGCATCACACTGCTCTGTAGACCAACAATACAGCCATCTCAGCTAAAGCGATTCCCCCTCACTGGGGTATCACATGTGGGGATGATTAACTGAATCTCTTGCTACACCCACTACAGGTGAACGGCCTCTCCCCACAATGTGCTTGTTGGTGTTTCATCAAATCATTGCCACTCATAAAGCTCTTAAATGTTCTCTCATTGGTGTGAACAAAAGCCATAGCTGCTGAGATTGGACAACCGCGCGAACCCCTTCCCACACAAGGAGCAGGTAAAAGGTGTGATCACTGAGTACAGGTGATGAAGTGAATTCTTTCCCACACTCAGTGCAAGCGTACAGTCTCTCTCTAGAACGGCCACACCTGCGTATTTGAAGCTTTGCTGATTTAATAAATCCCTTCTCACACACAGAGCAGATGATTGGTCACTCCCCAGTGTCCACTCAAGGTTGACATTAGGCCGAAATGTGAAGTTTATTTCTTCCCAAACAGAGCAGACAAAGCTTTTCTCCCGATAATGAAGATGCTTGTGTGACATTAAGCTGGATCACCAAATGAAAACTTTCCCACACTTGGAACAGCTGATTAACTTCTCCTCCATAGATGTGTTGTCCCAATCGAATTGTGTTTTTTTCCATCCGTGTGTAGGGCTACGAGGAAGAGAGGGTTGTGTCTTTTTGTGGCTAGCTAGTGTTCATGCATCTTGGTGGCTAATTTTCTCACAAGCAGGAGGCTACACATTTGCTTCACTTGGAGGTCGCCACTGATGATGTTACCTAGCCAGGTAATGAAACGTCTGGATATCAAACCTACAGCTCAGCGAGCAAACCTACACCCTAAACCTCAACCTGAGCTACAAACCTTCACAAACCTTACAATAAACATGTTCCCTTTTTGTCCAAATGAATTTAGTGACTCTGTTGGATCTTTATATCATGTTTGATTTGACTCACTCCTCTTCAATTCTTTCAATCTATTTATTTGCAAAATGATTTTCAACTATTATCTCGGCCCCTACAGGTTAAAATCTCAGAAGAAACAAACCCAATTTCAGAAAGAAATTCTTCCTCTGTTATAGATCTCCTCCCAAACATATGATCCAATCATATTGATAGATGCAAAAAGCCCGATCAAAAGCAAAAAGGAACCTTCCTGAATAATTCAGGTTGTTGTTCCCAACATCTGTGAGACATTGTGTGTCCTGAGGTGTAAACCTGTTGTGGGATGTACCTCGCCAACTGGTGGATAGCACAGCCCCCTATCCAGAAGGATGTTACACAAGAGATGATAGCTTTGCTGCTACTGTACATCAGAGGTGAAGAAAGTGAATGGTGAAGGTTGTTTGCAATGAAAAGTGCTGTTTTGTTCCAGATGTTGACAAGCTTCTTGTGTTGTTGTAGGAGCATTCAACCAGTCAAACGGACAGGATTCCGAATCACACCTGACTTAAATCTTGATAGGTGGGCAGTCAGGAGGTGAGTTGAGCACTGCCCTGACACTGTATCAACAGTTGTACGGTGAGTCCTGTTCAGTTTCTCATCAATATTACACCCCTGAATGCTGCTCATAGAGGATTCAATCATGATATTATGTTGAATGTCAACAAGTGAAATTCAGACTTTCTCTTGGGGAAGATGATCTTTTCCAGACACAGATGTGATACGACTGTTACTTGGCACTTGTGCAGATTGTAGGTGCTGGCCAGGTCTTGCTACATGTGGGTATGCGATTTTTGAGAACATTTTTAGCTCAGGTTGAGATTCAGGTTGTAAGATTGTTCTCAAAGAGAACAAGCCTACCAGCTCAGAAAGCAAACTTAAAACCTTAACTTATGGATATGCGCTACATCAGTATCTGAGCAGTTGAAAAGGATGCTGAATATTGTCCAATGGTCAACCAATGTCCCTACTTCTGAAGGGAAAATGATTGGTGAAGCAGTTGGAGATGGTTCGGCCAAAGACTCGACCCTGATTAACTCCCTTCTAACTAAGGCCTGGATTCTCAAGCTCCATCTGCTTCACAAGTGGGACATGACACGTCTGAACAGGTTGATTAAAAATGACGCCTGCAGAAAAATCCAGACATTCAGGTCGACTGCTGTTTGTTTCAAAGATCACCTGAGGGTGAAGCTGTTATAAAGCTATCGCCGAGGACACTGCAACACCAGGGTAATGGATTGTGAAGTAGATGCAGACAGGACTGGAATGGTTCACTCTGCGTCTATGTCCACATTTCCAGCCAGACCCTGCTGACCTCCACCAGCACTTTCTGATTTCGTGTCAGATTTTCAGCATCTGCATGGGTCACCATCAGGCCACGCCCCGCACCGTGACGTCACGGACCGTCTGCGCATGCGTCCAGATCCCCGGCCAAGATGGCGGCTGTTCACTTCGGAACTGCGATACATATAACCGCAAGTTATTTTTCAACATGTTCGCTTCTGGCTGAAAGGGTTTTTAAACGCTCTCCAACTCCTGCAGACTTACCTTGTGGAAAAGCGCATCTCTTCCAATTTCCCACGGAAATAAAGTCGGTAATGCCAATGTGCTACCCTCGCCTGTCGTGCGTATAGAGGGCATTTCGCACCGCGGTGCATGCTGGGCTCATACTATCGCCATTGTATTCAATTATTCCAGAGTTGAGTCTGTTCATGAATAACTTTTTTTTTTCCTGTATTAGAACGTTTTGTTTTCCAAATAATCTTTGAAAGAACAAAATTAGCGGTTAGAAAAATATCTTAAAATGGGATGCATCTATCAAATCTCTCAAGTCGTCTCTATAACATAACTTTGTCATTAAAGTACGAGATCTCTCAAATCATTTTGTAAATTCCCGTCCTGAATTCATGGTGGTGGATTTTGGAAACTCCTTTAACAGGTGGATGTTTATCACTCAAACCAAGAGATATATTTGTTTATTCTGAATGTCTCTCAACATGTGTCTTTTGTCATCTCATTTTGCAGAGAAATGGAAGTAATGAAAACTGAAGTGTTTCTCTGATTCAAGTTCTGTGCTATCTTCTTAGCTGCAAGTTCCAGCCAGAGAGTTTACACTGAAGGACGATGAAATTGGTTCAGAGGTGAATATTATTGAGCATTCATCTATAATCCAATACTGAACTTGCTTTGCTGTGGTTCATTGGTCAGGCCCTGGTGTGATCCCTTTACTGTGGATCTGAATCCATGTCCATCCATTGCTCTGTTTCATCCCTGTCCTCCATGACAATCTCTTTTCCATTGTCCAACCTGCGTCATCTTTAATAATGTGGATTTTTACCCGATGTGATAGTTTATTGTTATTCCTTCCAGTCATGTTCAAATGAGGGTTTCATCACTGCATGTCCCTAAGCTATGTGCTTATTTCACTCGTATACGTGGCCTCCCTCACAACATCACTCAGACGTTTTTATACTCGTGCTTGCTTTTATTCTCCATGCTCCCTCTTACACACTGTACTCCCTTCCCTGTTCTTACCACCCCACCTCACCTTCCCTGTTCTTACCAATCCACCTTCCCCACAACCCCTTTCTCTCTTTTTCATCTCTGAGAGGCCCGAGTCTTTTCTCGGTCCAGATCCTTCCTTGATGCATAAGTTTTAAAGAGTTACATAGAACATGAAACAATGCAGCACAGGAACGGGCTCACGACGTTTTGTTGAACATGCCGCCCAAAACATTTTGTGCAGTCAGCCTGAAATCAAACGGTTGTTAGCCTGACAGTCAGTCGGGAACATGCTGGACTGTATTATAAAAGATATGACAATAAATGATAACTGGACACTGAGAAACAATGGGAGACACATGGTTGTATAGAAGCAGAATATTTTTAAATCTGTTGGATTCTGTATTTTGGTGTGAGCATAAATGGCAGAATAGATAAGGGTGTGGGAGGCTATTGGTGGTGGGTGATATTTGAAATTTCAGAGGCATTTTGACAAGTTTCACCAGGGGCAAAAGTATAGTGAGGGAGAAAATAGGGCCTCTGACAGGTCAATGAGGCCGTCTGTTTGCAATCACAGTTGATGGGGGAGATCTGAAAAAAAAGGTGTTAGGATTTACTGTGGGGAATCCAGGAGAAAACAGCACAAGGAGCGCGCTGTCAGCCCAACGCCCCACCCACCTCCTTCCCACGGCCATCTTCTGACCCAAGTATCACAGAGTCTGTGGAAGGCCACATCTGTCTGTACAGCCACCGACACACTCTCCCAAAGAGCGGGAGAGAGTCAGCCTCATCTGTGACCCATCAGCAATGCGATGATGAGAGAGGAAAGTTAAATACCCTCTCAATTATCCCAGTGTCTTTGTTACAAATTCAAATAATTCCCTGTTAATGTAGTTTCTCACAATGTAATGCTGTTGAGGAGCCTTAACACTGCCCTTCCACTTCTTTGTTCTGACCCTTATTACCCATAATTTGGTCTACGACTGATTGATAATCTAAGGCCACGATATTTTCTTCATCATTCCACTGTTATCCCGAACGATGAGAGATCCCCATCCTGCTTCCCATTCTGCCTGACTTTCCACAATGTTGTGTAGCTGTGAATATTAATGCCGTCAGGCTCACCGGTCTATAGTTGACTGGGAGTTTCACGGTGTTTCAGGGAGAAGAGGATTGTATATACTAACAGAAATATTGAAGGTTGTAGTGACTGAAGACGTTTAAAGATTATAAGAAGGCTTCTAGGCTCTGGAGGCGACGTAGATAGGAAGACAATGGAGGATGCCAGGTTGCTGGGTTGGAGACAATTACACAGATGGGGTTGGTTGCACAAACTGAAAGAGGTTCCGTCGGGAGGGTTGGTGGGGTGGCGGGGTTGAGGGTGAAGTTTGAGGGACGGACTATATGAGGTACTGAGGGAGCATTTCCTGAGGTATTGACGGTGCACTATCCGAGCTATTGAAGAAGTACTATCTGTGGAATTGAGGGAGCAATTTATGAGGTAGTGAGGGAGCACTTTCTGAGTTACTGAGGGTGCACTGTCTGAGGTATAGACGGTGCGCTTTCTGAGGTACTGGAGTTGCACTATTTGTGGTATTGAGGGAGCCTTTTCTGAAATATTGAGGGAGCTTTTTCTGTGGTATTGAGGTTGCCCTATCTGAGGTATTGAGGGAGCACTTTCTGATTTCGTGAGGGAGCACTTTCTGATGTATTGTGGGTGCACTATCTGAGGTATTGAGGGACCATATTCTGAGGTACTGAAGGTGCACTATCTGTGGTATTGGGGAGCACTTTCTGAGGTATTGAGGAAGCACTATCTGAGCAACTGCGGAAGCACTATTTGAGGTAATGAGGGAGCACTTTCTGAGTTATTGAGCAAGCACTATCTGAGGTACTGAGGGAGCAATATCTGAGTTACTAAGGGAGCACTATCTGAGGTATTGAGGGGCAGTTTCTGAGGTATTTAGGGAGCACTTTCCGAGGTATTGAAGGAGCACTATCTGAGGTATTGAGAGATCACTTTGTGTGGTATTGAGGGAGCACTTTCTGAGGTATTGAGGGAGCACTTTCTAACATATTTCGAGAACACTATCTGAGGTACTGAGGGAGCACTATGTGAGGTCCTGACGGAGAACAGTCTGAGGTACTGAGCGAGAACTTTCTGATGTACTGAGGGAACACTTTCTGAGGTTGAGGGAACACTTTCTGAGGTACTGAGGGAGCACTATCTGAGGTAATAAGGGAGCAGTGTCTGAGATATTGAGGGAAACTTTCTGAGGCATTGAGGGAGCACTTTGAGGTACTGAAGAAGCACTTTCTGAGGTATTGAGAGAGCATTTTCTGCGGTATTGAGGAAGATGTATCTGAGCTACTGAGGGGCAATTATCGGTACTATTGAGGGAGACTTATCTGAGGTATTGAGGGAGCATGTTCTGAGGTACTGCGGAGCACTTTCTGACGTATTGATGAGAACTATCTGAGGTATTGAGGGAGAGCTATCTGAGGTACTGAGGGAGCACTTTCTGGGGTACTGAGGGAGCTCTTTCAGAGGCATCGAGGGAGCACTATCTGAGGTACGGAGTGAGCACTTTCTGAGGTATTGAGGGAGCACTTTCTGAGGTATTGAGGGAGCACTGTCTGAGGTATTGAAGGAGAATTATGTGGTGGTACAGAGTGCAGATCATTTCCACAGGGTCCCTGAGGCACTCTGGTGTCCTAATTTGAAATGGAAGCCACTCCCCATTTCAGAAGATTCAGATAATTTTAAACAATCAGTGAAAAATAACGTCAGGATGTGTCTGAAACATGGTTTGGAGGAAAACTTTCATCAATCTATCGTCACTTGTTGCTTGGAGACGTTTTAGAAAAGCAGGCACCCAAACAGACTAACGCTGTCGATGCAAGAGGTGGTGCACAGGAAGATCCAACAAGTCTCTGCAGCTGCTGTCTGTCTCCCTGGAGCAGTCATCATGCGAGATCAGGGTTCAGTCCTCGGAGAATTCATTTTTTCATCAATACCTCAACCATGCCTTTACAGCCCTGTGTGTGTGTGAGAGAAACAGACACAGAGAGAGACTGTCCGTGTTTGTGTGTGTATGAGAGAGTGGATGCATGTGTATCTATGTGTGTCTGTATATGTGTGAGTGAGAGAGAATGTGTGTGTTTATGTGAGAGTGAGTGACTCTGTGTGTTTGAGGGGGTGTGTGTCTGTGTGTGCAGGTGTGTGAGAGAGTGTGTATGTGTGTGTGAGAATGTGTATGTGTGTGTGAGAGAGTGTGTCTGTGTATATATGTGTGTGAGAGAGAGAGTGTGTCTGTGTGTGTATGACAGTGTATTTGTGTGTGTGAGAGAGTGTGTATGTGTGTGTGAGAGGGAGTGTGTATGTGTGGTTTGAGTGTGTGAGAGAGTGAGTGTGTCTTTGTGTGAAAGAGAGTGAGTGTGTCTGTGAGTGATTCCTGAAGAAGGGCTTATGCCTGAAACATCGATTCTCCTGCTCATTGGATGCTGCCTGACCTGCTGCGCTTTTCTAGCAACACATTTTTCAGCTCATGTCTCTGCGTGAGATTGTGTGAGAGAAAGTGTGTCTGTGTGTGAGTGAGAGAGAAAGAGTGTGTTCCGAGAGAGAGAGTGTGTGTGTCCGTGTGTGCGTGAGAGAGAGTGTGCCTGTGTGTGTTTGAGGGAGCGTGTGTATGTGTGTGTGAGAGAGAAAGTGCAACTGTGTGTTTATGTGTGTGTGTATGAGAGAGAGAGAGAGAGAGAGAGAGAGTGTGTGCATCTGTGTGTTTGAGGGAGCGCGTGTCTATGTGTGCATGTGCGTGTGAGAGACAGTGGGTGCCCGTGTGTGCATGTGTGTGGGAGAGTGTCTGTGTGTGTGGGAGAGTGAGAGTGTGTGTGTATGAGAGAATGTGTGTGTATGAGAGAGAGTGTGTATCTATGTAAGAGAGTGTGTCAGTGTTTGAGAGAGTGTATCTGTGTGTGTGGGAGAGAAGATGTCTGTGTGTATATTTGTGAGAGAGTGTGTCTGTGTGTGTGAGCGAGAGTGTCTGTGCGTGTGTGAGAGAGAGAGAGTGTGTGTGAGAGAGAGTGGGTGTCTGTATGTGTGTGTGAGAGAGTGCGTCTGTGTGTGTATTTGAGGGAGCGTGTACCTGTGTGTGTATGTGTGTGAGAGAGTCTGTGTGGGTTTGAGGGAGCGTGTGTCTGTGTGTGGGTCCTTTGTGTATGAGTGTGTGAGAGAGAATGTGTCTGTGTGTGTTTGAGGGAGCGTGTGTCTGTGTGTGTATGTGTGTGTGAGTGTGTGTCTGTGTTTGAGGGAGCGTGTGTAAACTAGCCAGTCTTATTGTGTGCCGAGCTGCTGTTTCAGGTGAATTGGTCCTTGTGTCTCCAAAGACACAAAATCTGTCAGGGTGGCTTAACTGGGGCAAAGAGAGTACTGTTTATTCCAGTGGGGATTCATCCAGTAAACCTTCCCACACACTAACATCCCTCTGGCAATGCAGTGACTAGTCCTGCACACAGTGCTCCAGGTACAAACTAATGTAATGTCACCGTAGTCTTACCAGAGCATGGGACAGCTCTGCATTCGAGAGCGGTGTCTGGTGGGGATTTAATCAGAGGGTCACCATGGCCCAGCTGAGGGGACAGGTTGGGAAGGAGAGTCCTTTAGAGTAACTCTAGCTGATGTGGGAAGCTAACTGACCAGCGAACTGAGCTAACTGACCTCACTCCAGGGGCATGTCCTATATAACCCAATCATAGCCAGCCTGCACCTCAATAGAAGCCAGAAGCAAGACCATTCGGCCCCCACCCTAACCCAGAAGGGAGAGCTCGGGAAGCTGATGAAGGAAACATGCCCCTCCCATGTGGCCTTCTGAAATGGAGCTGGAGGACAGAGCACATCTGGCCTGTTGTTTGCTTCCCCGAGACTGGCCTGCTCTACCTTACAGTGAGAGACTGAGGGGAATCTCAAGGAGATTTCACTTCTCACTGAGAGGCTGCAACTCCAATCCAAATCAGGCTGGTTCCCTCCGAGACTCACGGAAGAGTGCAGCACTCTACAGATCAGGCCCTTGTGGAGTCATAACCTCCAGTGTGGGGGCCAAGAGCTGGGAGGTAGTGTTAACAACATAAGACCATCCTGAATAGGAACAGGAGGAGACCGTTCAGCCCCTCGAGCCTGCCCTTGTATTCAATAGGATCGTGGATGATTCAACATTTGATTTGGGAGCTGAAGCTAGGACAATACAGAGACAGAGAATCAAATTATTCTGCCATGAGGAATCATCAGATGAAAGCGCGCGCGCGCGCGCACCCACACACACACACGCACACACACGAATTGTGGGATTCAGGCTGTCTGTGGGAATGGGGAGAGACAAAGGAGCAAAATGCCAGAGAGATATCTGATCCCACAGATTCCACTGCTTCCCTCTCTCTCTGCAGCTCTCATGTCTATTTCTGTGTTCCCAGTTCTCTCTCCCACATCTTTCCTTCAATCCCTATCCCTCAACATCCTTCACATCTCTGCCCTGTTTACGTTTCCCGGTAGATTCCCTTCCCCATTTGTCACCTCACCAGGTTTTTCAGTAATGTTTAATCATTCAGTCTTTCATAAAACCAACACCTTGCTCATCTCTCTCTGCATCTGTCTGTCAGCGCTGTGGGATCTTGCATCAGCTCTGTACGTCATTCTAGCCACATCACAGCCCCCACCACCACCCCACTCTCTCAGCTCTATCTCTCTGCTGTTGCAACTCCTCTCTCTCTCTATCCTATATCTCTCCCTGGGATTTCTGTCTTGCTGTCTACCTGAACTTCTCTCCCTCTCTTTCTCTCCCCATTTTCACCTTGTATCTGTCTGACATTGTATTTCTCTTCCTGGAGTTTCATTCTCTCTGTCTCTGTCTGTCTCTCTCCTGCTCTCTCTCTCAGTTCTTCTCACGTTCTCTCCCTCCCTCTGCCTGCCTGTCTTTCTCTTGTTCTCTCCCTCCCTCTCACTGTGTGTCCATCCATCTCTCTTTATCTCCTGTAGTTTATCTCCCTCTTTCTCCCTGGACCCCTCTGCTCTGTCCCAGTGACTGGGGGAAGCGGCATTGGGAAGAGCTTGCCGCAGTGTCTGGTCTCTCCCAGGATTTACCCCCACTGTGGGAAGGGGGTGAGTCGAAGGAACATGATGTACGTTTCTGAGTGAGTCTGAAATAGAGAAAAAGAGAAAGAGAAAGGGAGAGTGACAAAAAGAGAAAGAGACATGGAGAGAGTGGAGATGGAAAAAGTGGAGAGAGAGAGATGGGCAGTAAGAGTCAAGGAGGTGGAGTGAGAAAAGGACAGAGTGAGAGGGACAGGGAGGGAGAGAGAGAGAGTGAGAAGGACATATGTTGAGGGAGAAGGACAGTGTGCGTACTTGGCGATGGTTTTAGAGTGCAATCTTGGTGTGCATTACAGCAGTCAGTCAAAGGGCGAGTTAGTCTCGGCATTATGTCCTCCAGCCCAGGGGCTGTGAGTCTGCATGGGAAGGGGGAGAGTGGGAGATACGGAGGGAGTGGGACGGCCAGAGACTGGGGGAGGGTTTAATTGGGCTTTGGATTTGGTGGAGAAAGGAGGGGCTGTTTTCAGAGAGATGGAGAGAGGGATAGCATGTGATGCAAAGTCTGAGACAGGGTGGAGAAGAGGTCTCCACAGTAAGGATAGTCAATGAGGCCATTCAGGGGCCAATCCTGAGGATGCTGAACCGGACCAGGATCATTTAATGGGGGAGGGGAGATGATGGGCAGAAAGGACTCCATCTGTGATACAAACCTTCTGTAATTCTGGCACTGGAATCTTGCTGTACATTAAAATAGTCCCAGGCCAGTCAGTCAACCCAGACTCATTTACTGGTGTGAGAAAGTGAGGACTGCAGATGCTGGAGAGTCAGAGTTACAAAGTAAGGAGCTGGAGAAGCACAGCATGTCAGCCAGGAGAGTCGATGGTTCAGGCCTGACCTGCTGGGCTTTTCCAGCTCCACACCTTTCCACTCAACACCGTCTGCCCCAGTGAGTGGGGCTCACAGCAGTGTTGGGGGCAGCAAAATAATTGAGGGGGAGCATATTTATTGAGGTAGGTATTTGGGAGGAAAAGTATTTGGGGAAGGGGATAAATTTGGGAGGAGAGTGCAAATGAGGAGCAAAATATTTTTAGGGGGTTAAAAATTGGGTGAGTACTTTCAGGTCTGAAATAAAGAAAAAGAGAAAAGGAGGGTGAGAAAAAGAGAGAGAGGTAGAGAGAGTGGGGATGAAGAAGGGGGATGAGAGAAAGATGGGGCAGAGCCAGACAGTGAGAGGGAGGTTGCGAGAGAAAGGCAGATTGAGAGAAAGAGACAGACAGAGAGAGAGAAGGACAAAGAGAGATGGGGAAGTCAGACTGAGACAAACAGGCGTTAAAGCATGGACAGACTGAAGGGGTGATACTCAGTATTCCAGTTGGTTCCAGCTCCCTCTCTCTATATGATTTTTCACACTCCCTCTCTCCCATGCTCTTGGGGTTTGCTTCAGCTTATCTCTCTCCCACTCTCTCTCCCTCTCTCTGGATGGTGAGCTGGTCTCTGTCCCTTGCCATGTTGGTCACCTCAGAAAGCCTCCAGAAAACTCAAGAGATCAGTCTGCAGGTGAATCCTGGTTTTGTACATTTCTGGATGGTTTCCCAGAACTTTCTGTACTTCTGGCCAATTCGGAGAATCAGTTAATAGTTTGAAGCGTTGCTAATCATTTGGATGGCTTGTTCCTGTTAGTTTCATTATGTAGCAGGACCCAGTGCCTTCCTATCTGGGCCCTCCTTTGTTTGGTCGAGACGTTGTTAGGGATATGTCTGCCCAGGGGAACTGTTGCGTTTGACATTATGCTGATGGTATAACCATCTGGCTTCTGTCTGGCTTTTGTGATTTGGGAGTATTACTTGTCCAATATACCCAGCATCTCTTGGCTGTCTATCTGTGTTTTAGGAGAAAGTGTGGTCTGCAGATGCAGGAGATCAAAGTTGAAACTTTATTGCTGGAACAGCACAGCAGGTCAGGCAGCATCCAGGGAACAGGAGATTCGACGTTTCGGGCACAGGCCCTTCTTCAGGAATGCGCCTGAGATAGAAACAGATAGGTCGAGGAAGGGGAGGGAGGAGTCCGAGACTGTCCAGGTGAATTTGAGGTCGGGGTGGAAGGTGTTAGTGTAGTGGATGAACTGTTCAACCTCCTCGTGGGAGCACGAGGTAGCGCCGATACAGTCACGAGGTAGCGCCGATATCTGTGTTTTAGCAAGGAGACCGCAACATTTCAACCATTCCCCTTCCCCCACCCAGTCTTTTGAAAGGAAAGAAGATTATACAATGAATTACAATCCTAATTTTAAAAGCTGGTTATGTTTGTTGTCAGAGTAGCCTGATGTTTGAGCGAAAGCCATTTTGTACATTGGTCAAACCGACTGTCATATGGCTGATAAGTGATATCATAGAATCCCTGCAGAGCAGAAACAGGCCCTTCAGCCCATCGAGTCCACAATGACCCTCTGAAGAGAACCCAACTCAGATCCATCTCCTGATGATATCCCTGAAACCCTGCATTTCCCATGGCTATTCCAGCTAACCTGAATATCCCTCGACACTATGGGCAATCTGTCAAAAATGTGCAGATGCAGGGAGAATGTACAAACACCACACAGACAGTCGCTCAGGAGTGGAATCAAACCCAGGTCTCTGGCGCTGTGAGGTAACAGTGCTAACCACTGAGCGACTGTGGCACTCCTAACTGTTTCGACAAAACATATTCCGTTCAGAGAATCCATACAGAATTGGGATGCATAGCCAACATCCAGTGAGCAGAATAAATGCAAGGGAATGAGACCTGCTGGCTCAAACTCCTGGAATTCCCTCCATGAGGACCTTGTGGGTCCACCACCTGCAACAGTTCAAGGAGGCAGCTCACCACCAAAACCAACGGCTACGGACAGGCAATACTGGGCCCAGCCAGGAACACTCAAACGCTGCAAATGAATGAAACTAAGGTGATCACCCGGGGAGTTCCATCTATCTTCCAGTCCCTGGGGGTGTGTCTAGGTATTATTCACCATGACCGTACCCATCTGTTACAGGCTGCAATCCTAACCACCGGTATCCCGAGATATATCATGGTGAGTGCAGTTAGGGACACAGCCGATGTGGTCCTCTCTATCTATCACTCCTCTCTCTATCTCACCCCTCTCTCTCTCTCTCTCCCTCAGCGCTTCTCTCTCACACCGCTTCGTTCTCTCTCAGCCCTCTCTCACTCTCACCTGTCTCTCTCTCTCACTCTCTCTCTCTTACCCCTCTCTCTTCTCACACGTCTCTCTCACTCTCCCTCAGCGCTTCTCTTTCACACCGCTTCTCTCTCTCTCTCAGCCCTCTCTCACACACACCCCCTCTCTCTCACCCCTCTCTCTCTTACCCCTCTCTCTTCTCACACCTCTCTCTCTCTCTCTCCCTCAGTGCTTCTCTCTCACACCGCTTCGTTCTCTCTCAACCCTCTCTCACTCTCACCTGTCTCTCTCTCTCTCACCCTCTCTCTCTTACCCCTCTCTCTCCTCACACGTCTCTCTCACTCTCCCTCAGCGCTTCTCTCTCACACCACTTCTCTCTCTCTCTCACCCCTCTCTCACTCTCACCCCCCTCTCTCACACACACACCCCTCTCTCTCTCTCTCACCCTCTCTCTCTCTCAGCCCATCTCTCTTGCACCCTCTCTCACCCCCTCTCTCTCATGCCCTCTCTTTCAGCCCCCCTCTCTCTCACCCCTCTCTCTCACACCCTCTCTCTCTCTTACACCCTCTCTCTCACCCCTTTCTCTCTCACCCCTTCTCTCTCTCCTACTTTCTTTCACACCCTCTCTCTCAGGCCGTCTCTTTCAGCCCCCCTCTCTCTCACCCCTCTCTCTCACACACCTCTCTCTCTCAACCCCCTTTCTCTCACACCCCCCTCTCTCTCTCTCACACACCCTCTCTCTCACCCCTTTCTCTCTCACCCCTTCTCTCTCACCTACTCTCTCTCACACCCTCTATCTCAGGCCCTCTCTCTCTCTCTAGCACCCTCTCTCTCAACCTCTCTTTGTGTCACATCCTTCTCTCTTTCTCAACCTCTCTCTCTCTTACCCCCTCTCTCTCACACCGCTTCTCTCTCTCACCCTCTCTCTCTGTCAGCCTGTCTCTCTCTCTCACCCCCTATCTCTCTCACACCCCCTCGCTCCCTCACTCCCCCTCGCTCCCTCACTCCTCTCTCTCTTTCACCCCTCTATCTGTCACCCCTCTCTCTCAACCTTCTCTCTCTAACCCGTCTCTTCCTCTCTCACACCTCTCTCTCTCAGCCTCTCTCTCTCACGCCTTCTCTCTCCCTCTCTTTGGCAGCCCTCCTCTCTCTCAGCCCCTCTCTCTCTCCCCAGTCTCTCCGACCCTGATCTCTCTCACAGTCCCTCTCTCTCTCACCCCTCGCTCTCTCTCATCCCTCTCTCTCTGATCCCTCTCTCTCTCACCCCTCTCTCTCACACACATCTCTCTCATCCTCTCTCTCTCACCCCTCTCTCTTACCCCTCTCTCTCACCCCCTCTCTCAACCCCTCTGTCACCCCTTCTCTCTCATCCCTCTCTCTCTCAGCCCACCTAGTCACTCCAGTCTTTCCCACCCTGATCTCTCTCACACACTCTCTCTCACCATCTCTCTCTCATCCCTTCACTCTCTCATCCTGTCTCTCTGTCAGCCCCTGTCTCTTTCTCACCCGCTCTCTCTTCCACCACTCTCTCTCCCTCAACCCCTCTCTCTTAACCCTCTCTCTCTCTTAAGCCTCTCTCTCACACCTCTCTCTCTCACCCTCTCTCTCTCTCTCACCCCTACTCTGTTAGCCCCTCTCTCGCAACCCCCTCTCTCAGGCCCTCTCTCTCTCACCCCTCTCTCTCTGTTTCACCCCTCTCGCTCTGTTTCACCCCTCTGTCTCACCCCCTCTCTCACCCCCTGTCTCTCTCAGCCTGTCTCTCTGTCACCCCCTGTCTCTTTCTCACCCGCTCTCCCTTCCACCCCTCTCTCTCCCTCACCCCTCTCTCTCTCACCCCTCTCTCTTTCACTCCTCTCTCTCTCACCCTCTCGCTCTTACCCATCTCTCTCTCTTACACACCTCTCTCTCTCTCACGCCTTCTCTCTCACCCTCTCTTTCACAGCCCCCCTCTCTCAGCTCTTCTCTCTCTCATCCCTTTCTCTCTCATCCCACTCTCTCTCACACCTCTCTCTCACCTCCTCTCTCACACCCTCTCTCTCCCACCCTCTCTCTCTCTTACCCCTCTCTCTCACACT
Organism: Chiloscyllium plagiosum; assembly: GCF_037043375.1. Lineage (NCBI taxonomy): Eukaryota > Metazoa > Chordata > Chondrichthyes > Orectolobiformes > Hemiscylliidae > Chiloscyllium > Chiloscyllium plagiosum. Next base: position 92,059,950 of record NW_028270159.1, read on the forward strand.
GCTTCTCTCTCTCTCACCCGTCTCTCACTCTCACCCCTTTCTCCCTCTCTCATCCCACTCTCTCTCTCTCTCTCTCTCAACCCCTCTCTCTCAAGCCCTCTCTTTCAGCCCATTGCTCTCGAACCCCCCCCCACACACACACCTCTCTCTCAACCCTCTGTCGCTCTCACACTCCTCTCTCTCTCTCTCTCTCTCTATCTCTTTCACCCTCTCTCTCAACCCTCTCTCTCACCCCCCTCTCTCTCAGGCCCTCTCTTTCATCCCCCCTCTCTCTCACACACCCTTCTCTCTGTCTCTCTCACCCTCTATCTCTCTCATCCCCTCTCTCTTACCCCTCTCTCTCTCACACACCTCTCTCTCACCCTTTCTCTCTTACCTCTCTCTCTCTCACGCACCCTCTCTCTCTTACCCCTCTCTCTTTCACACACACCTCTCTCTCACCCCCCTCTCTCTCACCCCTCTCTCTTTCACTCCTCTCTCTCTCACCCTCTCGCTCTTACCCATCTCTCTCTCTTACACACCTCTCTCTCTCATACCTCTCTCTCACCCCTTCTCTCTCACCCTTCTCTCTCACCCCTCTCTCAGGCCCTCTCTTTCAGCCCCTCTCACTCTCTCACCTCTCTCTCTCTCACCCCTCTCTCTCTCACCCCTCTCTCTCTCACCCTCCTCTCTCTCACCCTCTCTCTCTCTCACTCATTCTCTCTCACCCCCTCTCTCAGGCCCTCTCTCTCACACCTCTCTCTCACCCCCTCTCTCTCTTACAACCCCTCTCTCTCTCACACCTCCCTCTCTCTCACCCCTCTCTCTCATCCCGCTCTCCCTCTCACATCTTTCTCTCTCATCCCTCTCTTCATACCCTCGCTCACCGCCCCCCTCTCACCCCTCTCTCTCACCCCCTCTCTCTCACCCCCTCTCTCTCACCCCCTCTCTCTCACACCCTTCTCTTTCACCCCTCTTTCTCACACCCCCTCTCTCTCACCCCCTCACTCTCACACCCCTCTCTCTCTCACCCCCTCTCTCCCTCACCTCGCTCTATCTGTCTCCCCCCTCTCTCTCTCTCCCCTCTCTCACTCTCCCACACCCTCTCTTTCTTAGCCCTCTCACTCTCTTACCCCCTCTCTCTCATGCCTCTCTCTCACCTTCTCTCTCTCACCTATTCTTTCTCTGCCTGTCTCTGTCTCACCCCCTCTCCCTTTCTCACCTGCTCTCTTCCACACCGATCTCTCTCACACACGCTCTCTCTCACCCCTCTCTCTCTCACCCCTCTCTCTATTACCTCTCTCTCTCACACACACACACCACTCTCTCTCAGAACCCTCTTGCTCTACCCAGTCTCTCCCAACATGATCTCTCTCACTCACCTTCTCTCACACGCCTCTCTCTCTTACACCTCTCTCTATCTCACCCCCTCTCTCTCTCAGACCCTCTCTCTCTCACCCTCTCACTGTCTTTCACCCCTCTCTCTCTTACCTCTCCCTCTCACCCCCTCTCTCTCACACGTCTCTCTCTCTTTCAGCCCTTCTCTCTCACACACCCCACTTCTCTCACAGACTTCTCTCTCAACCCTCGGTCTCTCTCACACACCTCTCTCTCTCACCCTCTCTCTCACCCCCTTCTCTCTCTCACCCCCTTCTCTCTCACACACCTTTCTCTCTCTCTCTCACCCTCTCTCTCTCTAACCCCTCTCTCTCACTAACCCCTCTCCCTCTTAACCCTCTCTCTCTCACACACATCTCTCTCACCCTTTCTCTCTCACCCCTCTCTCTTACCCCCCTCTCTCTCACACACTCTCTCTCTCACCACTTCTCTCTCACTGCCTCTCTCATCCCCCTCTCTCAGGCTATCCCTTCCAGCCCCTCTCACTCTCTCACCCCTCTATCTCTCTCACCCTTTCTCTCTCAACCCCTTCTCTCTCATACCCTCTCTCTCAGGCCCACCCCCTCTCTCACCCCTCTCTCTCTCACCCCTCTCTCTCTCACCCCTCTCTCTCTCACACCCCTCTCTCTCACACCCCTTTCTCTCTCACATACCCCTCTCTCTCACACACCCCTCTCCCTCACACACCCCTCTCCCTCACCCCCTCTCTCTCACCCCCTCTCTCTCACCCCTCTCTCTACTCCCTCTCACCCCCTCTCTCTCATCCCCTCTCTGTCACACACTCCTCTCTTTCACCCCTCTTTCTCACACACACCCTCTCTCACCCCCCTCACTCTCACACCCCTCTCTCACTCACCCCCTCTCTCCCTCACCCCACTCTATCTGTCATCCCCTCCCTCTCTCCCCTCTCTCTCACCCCCTCACTCTCACACCCTCTCTTTCTTAGCCCTCTCACTCTCTCACCCCTCCCACTCTCACCACTCTGATTCTCTCTCAGCCCTCCCACTCTCACCACTCTCATTCTCTCTTACCCCTCTCTCTTTCACCCCCTCTCTGTCTTACCCCTCTGTCTCACCCCCTCTCTCACACCCTCTCTCTCCCCCATTCTCTCCCCCCTTTCTCTCCCCCACTCTCACTCACCCCCTTTCTCTTTCTCACCCCGATCTTTCCCATCCCCTCTCTCTCTCACACTCTTTTCAGCCTTCTCTCTCTTTCCCCTCTCTCTTACCCCCTCTCTCACGACTCTCTCTTACCTTCTCACTCTCACCCTCTCTTTCTCTGCCTGTCTCTCTCTCAAACCCTGCCACTCTCTCACCCCTCTCTCTCTCACCCTTTCTCTCTCAACCCTCTCTCTCATTACCCCTTCCTCTCACACCTCTCTCTCTCCTACCCCTCTCTCTTACACCTCTCTCTGTCTCTCACCTCTGTCTCTCACCCCTTCTCTCCCACCCTCTCTTTCAGCACCTCTCTCTCACACCCCCCTCTCTCTCACACACCTCTCTCTCAACCCACTGTCTCTCTCATACCCCTCTCTCTCACCCCTGTCTCTCTTACCCCTCTCTCTTACACACCTCTCTCTCACCCTGTCTCTCAACCCCCGCGCTCTCTCACATCCCTCTCCCTCTCTCACCCATTCTCTCTCACCCCCTCTCTCAGGCCCTCTCTCTCTCATCCCCCCCGTCTCTCTTACACCCCTCTCTCTCTTACACCCCTCTCTCTCTTGCACCCCTCTCTCTGTCACACCCCTCTCTCTCACCCCTCTCACTCTCTCACCCCTCTCTCTCTTACACCCCTCTCTCTCCCACCCCCTCTCTCTCAGCCCCTCTCTGTTACACCCCATCTCTCTCACCTGCTCTATCTTTTTCACTCACTCTCTCTCTTTCTCACCCCCTCTCTCTCTCACCCCTTCTCTCTCAACTCCTCTCTCTCCCGCCCTCTCTCTCCCCTCTCTCCCCCACTGTCAATCACCCCCTTTCTCTTTCTCACCCGCGCTCTCCCCCACCCCAATCTTTCTCATCCTCCCTCTCTGTCTCACCCTCTCACCCTTATCCCTCTTTCCCCCTCTCTCTTACCCCCTCTCTCTCACACCTCTCTCTCACCTTCTCTCTCTCACCCTCTCTTTCTCTGCCTGTCTCTCTCTCACCCCCTCTCTCTTCCTCACCCCCTCTCCCTTCCACTCCGATCTCTCTCACACCCCCTCTCTCACCACTCTCTCTCACCACTCTCTCTCACCCCTCTCTCTCTCACACCCCCTCTCTCTCACACCCCCTCTCTCTCACACCCCTCTCTCTCACACCCCTCTCTCACCCCTCTCTCTCACACCCCCTCTCTCTCACCCCTCTCTCTCTCACACACCCCCTCTCTCTCACACCCCCTCTCTCTCTCACCGCCCTCTCTCCACCCTCTCTCTCTCAGCCCCCTCCCTCTCTCCCCAGTCTCTCCCACCCTGATCTCTCACACACCTTCTCTCACATGCTTCTCTCTCTCTCACCCTCTCTCTCTCTCCCACCCCTCTCTCTCTCATTCCCCTATCTCTATCTCACCCCCTCTCTCTCAGGCCCTCTCTCTCTCAGCCCCTCTCTCTCTTTCACCCCTCTCTCTTACCTCCCTCTCACCCTCTCTCTCTCACCCTCTGTCTCTCAGCTTTGTCTCTCTAACTCAGCCTGTCTCTCTCTCACCCCCGTCTCTTTCTCACCCACTCTCTCTTCCTTCCCGATCTCTGTCTCACACCCTCTCTCTCCCTCACCCTTCTCTCCCTCTCACCCTCTCTCTCTCTTGCCCGTCTCTCTCTCTCTCTCTCCCTCTCTCTTAACCCTCTCTCTCACCCCCTCTCTCTCACCCCCTCTCTCTCACCCCGTCTTTCTCACCTCCTCTCTCTCATCCCCTCTCATTCACCCCTTCTCTCTCACCCCTCGCTTTCACCCTGTCTCTCTCTCTCAGCCTGTCTCTCTCTCACCCCCTCTCTCTTTCACACCCGCTCTCTCTTCCACCCCGATTTCTCTCACACAAGCTCTCTAACTCACCCCTCTCTCTCCCTCTCACCCTCTCTCTCTCTCACCCCCTCTTTCTCACATCCTCTCTCTCTCCTACCCGTCCATTTCTTACCCCTCTCTCTCTCACCTCTCTCTCTCACCTCTCTCTCACACCCTCTCTCTCCCACTCCTTCTCTCTCACCCCTTCTCTCTCACTCCCTCTCTCTCACGCCCACTCTTTCAGCCCCTCTCTCACTCTCCCTTCCCTCTCACACACCTCTCTCTCATCCTCTGTCTCCCACTCCTCTCTTTCTTACCACTCTCTCTCTCACCCCTCTCTCTCTTACACCCCTCTCTCTGTCACACCCCTCTGTCTCACCCCTCTCACTCTCTCACACCTCTCTCTCTCATCCCCCTCTCCCACCCCCTCTCTCTCACCCCCTCTCTGTTACACCCCCTCTCTCTCACCTACTCTCTCTTTACACTCACTCTCTCTCTTTCTCACTTACACTCTCTATCTTTTTCACTCACTCTCTCTCTCACTCCCTCTCTCTCACCCCTTCTCTCTCAACTCCTCTCTCTCTCACGCCTCTCTCTCAAATTCTCTCTCACCCTCTCTTTCTCTGCCTGTCTCTCTCTCAACCCCTCGCTCTTCCTCACCCGCTCTCCCTTCCACTCCGATCTCTCTCACACACCCCTCTCTCTCACCACTCTCTCTCACCCCTCTCTCTCTCACACCTCTCTCTCTCACCCCTCTCTCTCTATCACCCCTCTCTCTCTCACACATCCTCTCTCACACACCCCTCCCTCTCACCCCTCTCTCTCTCACACCCCTCTCTTTCACACCACCTCTCTCTCACACCCCTCTCTCTCACCTCTCTCTCTCTCACACCCCTCTCTCTCACCCCTCTCTCTCTCAGCCCCCTCCCTCTCTCTCCCCAATCTCTCCCACCCTGATCTCTCTCACACACCTTCTCACATGCATCTCTCTCTCACTCTCTCTCTCTCCCACCCCTCTCTCTCTCTTTCCCCTATCTCTATCTCACCCCCTCTCTCTCAGGCCCTCTCTCTCTCAGCCCCTCTCTCTCTTTCACCCTCTCTCTCTCTTACCTCCCTCTCACCCTCTCTCTCTCACCCTCTTTCTCTCATCTTTGTCTCTCTAACTCAGCCTGTCTCTCTCTCACCCCCGTCTCTTTCTCACCCACTCTCTCTTCCACCCCAATCTCTCTCTCACACCCTCTCTCTCTCCCTCAACCCTCTCTCCCTCACCCTTCTCTCCCTCTCACCCCTCTCTCTCTCTTGCCAGTCTCTCTCTCTCATCCCCTCTCTCACCCCCTCTCTCTCACGCCCTCTCTCTCATCTCCTCTCTCTCATCCTCTCTCTCACCCCTACTCTCTCACCCCTCTCTTTCACCCTCTCTCTCTCTCTCAGCCTGTCTCTCTCTCACCCCCTCTCTCTTTCACACCCGCTCTCTCTTTCATCTCGATTTCTCTACACAAGCTCTCTAACTCACCCCTCTCTCTCTCACTCACCCCTCTCTCTCTCTGACCCCTCTCTCTCTCACCCTTCTCTCTCTCCCCCTCTCTCTCACATCCCCCTCTCTCTCGCCCTCTCTCACTCCTACGGCTCTCCCTCTTAGCCCTCTCTCTCACACATCTCTCTCTCTCACACTCTCTCTCACCCCCTCTCTCTCACATCCTCTCTCACCCTCTCTCTCTCTCCTACCCCTCCATTTCTTACCCCTCTATCTCTCACCTCTCTCTCTCTCACCCCTTCTCTCTCACCCCTTCTCTCTCACCCCTTCTCTCTCACTCCCTCTCTCTCACGCCCACTCTTTCAGCCCCTCTCTCTCACTTTCCCTTCCCTCTCACACACCTCTCTCTCATCCTCTGTCTCTCACTCCTCTCTCTCTTACCACTCTCTCTCTCACCCCCGTCTCTCTCTTATCCCTCTCTCTTACCCCTCTCTCTCTCTCACTGCTCTCTCTCTCACACCGCTTCTCTCTCTCACCCTCTCTCTCTCACCCCCTCTCTCTCTCAACCCCTGTCTCTCACCCCTCGCGCTCTCACCCCTCTCTCTCTCTCACTCCCTTTCTGTCTCACCACCCCCTCTCTCAAACCCCCTCACTCTCTCATCCCCTCACTCTCTCACACACACACTCTCACCTCCTCTCTCTCAATCCCTCTTTCTCACCCCCCTCTCTCTCACCTCTCTCTCTCACCCCCTCTCACACCCTTTTTCTCTTACCACGCGCTCTCTCTAACCCCTCCGCCTCTCACCCCTCTCGCTCACCCCCTCTCTCTCACCCACTCTCTCAATCACACCCTCTCCTTCTCACTCCACTCTCTCTTACCCCCTCCCCACTTTCTCTCTCTCAATCACCCCTTGTCTCTCAACCCCTCTCTCTCACCCCTCTCTCACCCGCTCTCTCTTTATTACTCACACTCTCTCTTTCTCACTTACACTCTCTCTCTCTCTTTCACTCACTCTCTCTCTTTCTCACCCCCTTTCTCTCTCACACCCCTCTCGCTCACCCTTTCTATCTCACCCCTCTCTCTTACTGCTCTCTCTCACCCCTCTCTCTCTTACGCCTCTTTCACACCCCCTCTCTATTCCCCACTCTCACTCACCCCCATTCTCTTTCTCACCCCACTCTCTCCCCCACCCCAATCTTTCTCATCCTCCCTCTCTGTCTCACCCTCTCACCCTTCTCCTTCTTTCGCCCTCTCTCTCTTACCCCCCCTCTCTCACACCTCTCTCTCACCTTCTCTCTCACCCTCTCTTTCTCTGCCGTCTCTCTCACCCCCTCTCTGATCCCCCCTCTCTCTCTCACCCCTCTCTCTTTCATCCCTCTCTCTCACCCCTCTCTGTCTCACATCTCTCTCTCAGCCCTCTCTCTCTCAGCCCTCTCTCTCTCACCCCTCTCTCTCAGCCCTCTCTCTCTCTCAGCACCCATCCCTCTCTCCCCAGTCTCTCCCACCCTGATCTGTCTCACACTCTCTCTCCCACCCCTCTCTCTCTTTCCCCTCTCTCTATCTCACACCCTCTCTCTCACGCCCTCTCTCTCTCACCCTCTCTCTCTCACCCCCTCTCTCACACCCTCTTTCTCTCACACCTCCCTCTCACACCCCTTGTCTCTCACCACCTCTCTCACCCCTCCTCTCAGTCCCTCTCGTTCAGCCCCTCTCTGTCACACTTCTCTCTCACCCCCTCGCTCTCACCCCCTCTCACTCTTACACCCCTCTCTCTCACACCTCCTCTCTCTCTCACCCCTCTCTCTCTCAACCTTGTCTCTCTTTCCCCTCTCTCTTACCCCGTCTCTCTCACGCCTCTCTCTCACCTTCTCTCTCTCACCCTCTCTTTCTCTGCCTGTCTCTCTCTCCCCGCTTTCTCTCTTAGCCCCCTCTCTCACACATACCTCTCTCTCTCTCACCGCTTCTCTCTCACCCCTCTCTCTCACCCCAGTCTCTCCCACCCTGATCTCTCTCTCACACATTCTCTCTCACATCTCTCTCTCAGCCCTCTCTCTCTCCCCAGTCTCTCCCACGCTGATCTCGCTCTCACACCTCTCTCTCTCACCCTCTCTCTGTTACCCCTCTCTCTTTCACTCCCCTCTCTCTCTTACGTCTCTCTCACCCCGTCTCTCTCCCCCTCTCTCACTCACCCCCTTTCTCTTTCGCACCCGCGCTCTCCCCCACCCCGATCTTTCTCATTCTCCCTCTCTCTCTCACCCTCTCACCCTTCTCTCTCTTATTCCCTCTCTCTCTCGCCATCTCTCTCTCTCCAACCCCCTCTCTCCCACTCCCTCTCTCTCACCCCCTCATATCCACTCTTTCTCTGACCCCCTCTCAATCTTTCCACTCTCTCTTTCTCCCCCTCTCTCTCTTTTTCACCCTCCACTCTCTCTCTCTCACCCTCTCATCTCACCCTCTCTCTCACATCCCCTCATCCACTCTCTCTCTGCACCCTCTCTCTCCCCCTCTCTCTTTCCCCCCTCCCTTACACACCCTTTACTCTCCCCACCTCTCTGACACCCTCTCTCTCACCCCACTCTCTCACCCCCTCTCTCCCTATCCCCTCTCTCTCTCAGCCCCCTTTCTCTCTCAGCCCGTTCGTACTCTCACGCCGCTCTCTGACCCCCTCTCTCCCTACCCCCTCTCTCTCAGCACCCCCTCTCTCTCAGCCCCCTTTCTCTCTCAGCCCGTTCACTCTCTCACCCCGCTCTCTCTCACCCCCTCTCTCCCTACCCCCTCTCTCAACCCCCCTTCTCTCTCAGCCCGTTCACTCTCTCACCCCTCTCTCCCTCACCCCCTCTCTCTCAGCCCCCTTTCTCTCAGACCCCTTTCTCTCTCACACCATGCTCTCTCTCTCATCTCACCCCTCTCTCACACACTCTCTCTATCACACTCTTAACCTCTCACTCTCTCTCTCTGTTTCTCACACCCCCTCTCTCTCACTCCCACCTTTCTCTCTCACCCCCTTTCTCTCTCAACCACCTCTCTCTCACCCCGCTCTATCTCGCATCTCCTCTCTCTGCCCCTCTCTCTCACTCTCTCTTTTCCTCTCACCCCCTCTCTCTCTCACCCCCTCTCTCTGAGCCCCCTCTCTCTCAGCCCCCTCCCACTCTGCCCACTTTCTCTCTCAACCCCCCTCACTCCACTCCCTCTCTCATCTCTCCCCTCTCTCTCACACACTCTCTCTCTCACCCCCTCACTCTCTCTCTCACCCCCCTCAATCCCACCTCTCTCTCCCCTCTCTCACACCCTCTCTCTCTCAATGCCTTCTCTCTCACCCCCCTCACCCCATCTCTCACCCCACCTCTCTCTCACACCCCTCTCTCTCACCCTCTCCCTCCCACCCCCTCACCCCCACTCTCTCATCTGCTCTCTCAAACCACCTCTCTCTCTCTCACGCCCTCTCTTCCACCCCCTCTCAGTCTCACCTCCACTCTTTCTCTCCCCCTTTGTCTCTCCCCCTTTGTCTCTCCCTCTTTCTCTCTCGACCCCCTCACATCACCCCCTCTCTCACTCACCCGCGCGCTCTCTCTCACCCCACTCTCTCTCACACCCCCTCTCTCTCACCCCCTTCTCTCTCCCTCACCCTCTCATCTCAGCCCTCTCTCACACACCTCTCATCCCCTCTCTCTCTCACCTGCTCTCTTGCTCTCTCAAACTATCTCTCTCTTACCCCCCTCTCTCATTCCTCTCTCTTTCACTCTCACACCTCTCTCTTTCTCAGCATCATTATCTCACCCCCTTCTCTCTCTCAACCCCTTTTCTCACTCCCCTCTCAACCCCTCATCCACATTCTCTCTCGCTCTCAAACCTCCTCTCTCTCTCTTACCCTTCTCTCTCTCACTCCCTCCCTCTCTCCCACTCAGTGTCTCTCTCTCTCACTCCATCTCACTCACACCGTCTCCCTCTCTCAACCCTTCTCTCTCCCACGCCCTCTCTCCCAGCCCCTCTCTATCTCACCTCCACTCTTTCTCTGACCCACTCTCACACCCACTTTGTCTCTCCCCTTTTCTCTCTCACGCCCCTCACATCGCCCCCTCTCTCTCTCACCCTCTCTCACTCACCCGCTGTCTCTCCCACCCTACCTTCTCTCCCACCCCTCTCTCTCTCCCACCCACTCTCTCTCACCCCCTCTCTCCCTCAACCCCTCTCTCTCAGCCCCCTTTCTCTCAGCCCCCTTTCTCTCTCACACACTCTCTCTCTCACCCTCTTAACCTCTCACTCTCTCTCTCTGTTTCTCACACCCCCTCTCTCTCACACCCACCTTTCTCTCTCACCCCCTTTCTCTCTCAACCACCTCTCTCTCACCCCGCTCTATCTCTCATCTCCTCTCTCTGCCCCTCTCTCTCACTCTCTCTTTTCCTCTCACCCCCTCTCTCTCACCCACTCTCTCTCACCCCCTCTCTCTCAGCCCCCTCTCACTCAGCCCACTTTCTCTCTCAACCCCCCTCACCCCACTCCCTCTCTCATCTCTCCCCTCTCTCTCACACACTCTCTCTCTCACCCCCTCAATCCCCCCTCTCTCTCCCCTCTCTCACACCCTCTCTCACTGCCTTCTCTCTCACCCCCCTCACCCCATCTCTCAACCCACCTCTCTCTCACACCCCTCCCTCTCACCCTCTCCCTCCCACCCCCTCATCCCCACTCTCTCACCTGCTCTCTCAAACCACCTCTCTATCTCTCACGCCCTCTCTTCCACCCCCTCTCAGTCTCACCTCCACTCTTTCTCTCCCCCTTTGTCTCTCCCCCTTTGTCTCTCCCTCTTTCTCTCGACCTCCTCACATCACCCCCTCTCTCTCACTCACCCGCGCACTCTCTCTCACCCCACTCTCTCTCACACCCCCTCTCTCTCACCCCACTCTCCCTCACCCTGTCATCTCAGCCCTCTCTCACACACCTCTCATCCCCTCTCTCTCTCACCTGCTCTCTCGCTCTCTCAAACTATCTCTCTCTTACCCACCTCTCTCATTCCTCTCTCTTTCACTCTCACACCTCTCTCTTTCTCAGCATCACTATCTCACCCCCTTCTCTCTCTCAACCCCTTTTCTCACTCCCCTCTCAACCCCTCATCCACATTCTCTCTCGCTCTCAAACCTCCTCTCTCTCTTACCCTTCTCTCTCTCACTCCCTCCCTCTCTCCCACTCAGTGTCTCTCTCTCTCACTCCATCTCACTCACACCGTCTCTCTCTCTCAACCCTTCTCTCTCCCACGCCCTCTCTCCCAGCCCCTCTATCTCACCTCCACTCTTTCTCTGACCCACTCTCACACCCACTTTGTCTCTCCCCTTTTCTCTCTCACGCCCCTCACATCGCCCTCTCTCTCTCTCACCCTCTCTCACTCACCCGCTGTCTCTCCCACCCTACCTTCTCTCCCACCCCTCTCTCTCTCCCACCCACTCTCTCTCACCCTCTCTCTCTCTCATCCTTCTCTCTCTCTCTCACCCCTCTCTCTCCCATCCCCATCGCTCTCCCACCCTGTCTCTCTCGAATCCCATTCTCTCTCACACCCTCTCTCTCAACCCCCCCTCTCTCACCCCCCTCTCTCTCATCCCCCTCTCTCTCATCCCCCTCTCTCTCGATCCCTCTCTCTCAACCCCTCTCTCACTCCTCTCCCTCACTCTCTTCTCTCTCTCAACCCGTCACTCTCTCTCCCCCTCTCTCTCTCACCCCTTTCTCTCTCTCAACCCCTCTCTCTCACCCCCTCTCTTTCTCACTCCATCTCTCTTTTACCCCTCTCTCTCTCCCCCCTCTCTCTCACGCCCCCTCTCTCCCCCTCTCCCCCTCTCTCTCAACCCCTCCCACCCCGTCTCGTTCACTTTCCCTCTCTTTCTCACCCCCACTCTCTCTCACTCTCTATCTCACCCTTCTCTCTCTCACCCTTCTCTCTCTCACCCCGTTCTCTCTCACCGCCCCTCTCTCTCACCCCCCTTTCTCTCACCCCCCTCTCTCTCTCATCCCCTCTCTCTCAGCCCCACTCTCTCTCACTCTCTATCTCACACTTCTCTGTCTCACCCTTCTCTCTCTCACCCCGCTCTCTCACCGCCCCTCTCTCTCACCCCCCTTTCTCTCACCCCTCTCTCTCTCTCACCCCTCTCTCGCAGCTATCTCTCTCTCTCTCAGCACCCATCCCTCTCTCCCCAGTCTCTCCCACCCTGATCTGTCTCACACGCGTCTCTCTCTCACACTCTCTCTCTCCCACCCCTCTCTCTCTCTTTCCCCTCTCTCTATCTCACCCCCTCTCTCACGCCATCTCTCTCTCAGCCCCCCTCTCTCTTTCACCCCATCTCTATCTCTCTCTCTTACCTCCCTCTCACCCTCTCTCTCTCACCCCTGTCTCTCTAACTCAGCCTGTCTCTCTCTCTCATCCCCATCTCTTTCTCACCCGCTCTCTCTTCCACCCCGATCTCTCTCTCACACCCTCCATCGCCTCACCCCTCTCTCTCCCTCACCCTTCTCTCCCTCTCACCCCTCTCTCTCACTCACGCCTCTCTCTCTCCCTCTCTCTTACCCCTCTCTCACCCACCTGTCTCTCACGCCTCTCTCTCTCACCCTGTCTCTCTCACCCCCCTCTCTCACACCCTCTTTCTCTCACACCTCCCTCTCACACCCCTTGTCTCTCACCGCCTCTCTCACCCCTCCTCTCCGTCCCTCTCGTTCAGCCCCTCTCTCTCACATCTCTCTCTCGCACCCCCTCTCTCTCACCCCCTCTCACTCTTACACCCCTCTCTCTCTTACACCCCTCTCTCTCACACCTCCTCTCTCTCTCTCACCCCTCTCTCTCTCAACTTTGTCTCTCTTCCCCTCTCTCTTACCCCTCTCTCTCATGCCTCTCTCACCTTCTCTCTCTCACTCTCTCTTTCTCTGCCTGTCTCTCTCACCCCCCCTTTCTCTCTTACCCCCTCTCTCTCACACACCTCTCTCTCTCTCACCGTTTCTCTCTCACCCCTCTCTCTCACCCCAGTCTCTCCCACCCTGATCTCTCTCACACACCTTCTCTCTCACATCTCTCTCTCAGCCCTCTCTCTCTCCCCAGTCTCTCCCACGCTGATCTCTCTCTCACACCTCTCTCTCTCACCCTCTCTCTGTTACCCCTCTCTCTTTCACTCCCCTCTCTCTCTTACGTCTCTCTCACCCCGTCTCTCTCCCCCTCTCTCACTCACCCCTTTTCTCTTTCACACCCGCTCTCTCCCCCACCCCGATCTTTCTCATTCTCCCTCTCACTCTCACCCTCTCACCCTTCTATCTCTCATTCCCTCTCTCTCTCGCCCTCTCTCTCTCTCTCCAACCCCCTCTCTCCCACTCCCTCTCTCTCACCCCCTCACCTCCACTCTTTCTCTGACCCCCTCTCATTCTTTCCCCTCTCTCTTTCTCCCCCTCTCTCCCTTTTTCACTCTCCTCTCTCTCTCACCACCTTCTCTCTCACCTTCTCATCTTACCCTCTCTCTCACATCCCCTCATCCACTCTCTCTCTGCACCCTCTCTCTCCCCCTCTCTCTTTCCCCCCTCCCTTACATACCCTTTACTCTCCCCACCTCTCTGACACCCTCTCTCTCACCCCTCTCTCTCACCCCCTCTCTCCCTATCCCCTCTCTCTCAGCCCCCTTTCTCTCTCAGCCCACTCACTCTCTCACCCCACTCTCTGACCCCCTCTCTCCCTAACCCCTCTCTCTCTCAGCCCCCTCTCTCCCTCAGCCCCCTTTCTCTCTCAGCCCACTCGCTCTCTCACCCCGCTCTCTCTCACCCCCTCTCTCCCTACCCCCTCTCTCTCAGCCCCTTTCTCTCTCAGCCCACTCGCTCTCTCACCCCGTTCTCTCTCACCCCCTCTCTCCCTACCCCCCTCTCTCTCAGCCCCCCTCTCTCTCAGCCCCTTTTCTCTCTCAGCCCGTTCACTCTCTCTCCCCGCTCTCTCTCACCCCCTCTCTCCCTCAACCCCTCTCTCTCAGCCCCCTTTCTCTCAGCCCCCTTTCTCTCTCACACCCTCTCTCTCTCACCCTCTTAACCTCTCACTCTCTCTCTCTGTTTCTCACACCCCCTCTCTCTCACACCCACCTTTCTCTCTCACCCCCTTTCTCTCTCAACCACCTCTCTCTCACCCCGCTCTATCTCTCATCTCCTCTCTCTGCCCCTCTCTCTCACTCTCTCTTTTCCTCTCACCCCCTCTCTCTCACCCCCTCTCTCTCACCCCCTCTCTCTCAGCCCCCTCTCACTCAGCCCACTTTCTCTCTCAACCCCCCTCACCCCACTCCCTCTCTCATCTCTCCCCTCTCTCTCACACACTCTCTCTCTCACCCCCTCAATCCCCCCTCTCTCTCCCCTCTCTCACACCCTCTCTCTCTCACTGCCTTCTCTCTCACCCCCCTCACCCCATCTCTCACCCCACCTCTCTCTCACACCCCTCTCTCTCACCCTCTCCCTCCCACCCCCTCATCCCCACTCTCTCACCTGCTCTCTCAAACCACCTCTCTATCTCTCACGCCCTCTCTTCCACCCCCTCTCAGTCTCACCTCCACTCTTTCTCTCCCCCTTTGTCTCTCCCCCTTTGTCTCTCCCTCTTTCTCTCTCGACCTCCTCACATCACCCCCTCTCTCTCACTCACCCGCGCACTCTCTCTCACCCCACTCTCTCTCACACCCCCTCTCTCTCACCCCACTCTCCCTCACCCTCTCATCTCAGCCCTCTCTCACACACCTCTCATCCCCTCTCTCTCACCTGCTCTCTCGCTCTCTCAAATTATCTCTCTCTTACCCCCTCTCTCTCATTCCTCTCTCTTTCACTCTCACCCCTCTCTCTTTCTCAGCATCACTATCTCACCCCCTTCTCTCTCTCAACCCCTTTTCTCACTCCCCTCTCAACCCCTCACCCACATTCTCTCTCGCTCTCAAACCTCCTCTCTCTCTTACCCTTCTCTCTCTCACTCCCTCCCTCTCTCCCACTCAGTGTCTCCCTCTCTCACCCCATCTCACTCACACCGTCTCTCTCTCTCAACCCCTCTCTCTCCCACGCCCTCTCTCCCAGCCCCTCTCTATCTCACCTCCACTCTTTCTCTGATCCACTCTCACACCCCCTTTGTCTCTCCCCTTTTCTCTCTCACGCCCCACACATCGCCCTCTCTCTCTCACCCTCTCTCACTCACTCGCTGTCTCTCCCACCCTACTCACTCTCCCACCCCTCTCTCTCCCAACCACTCTCTCTCACCCCTCTCTCCCACCCACTCTCTCACCCTCTCTCTCTCTCATCCTTCTCTCTCTCTCTCACACCCCTCTCTCTCCCTTCCCCATCGCTCTCCCACCCTGTCTCTCTCGAATCCCTTTCTCTCTCACACCCTCTCTCTCAACCCCCCTCTCTCTCATCCCCCTCTCTCTCATCCTCCTCTCTCTCATCCCCCCCTCTCTCATCCCCCTCTCTCTCGATCCCTCTCTCTCGACCCGTCTCTCTCACTCCTCTCCCTCACTCTCTTCTCTCTCTCAACCCGTCACTCTCTCTCCCCCTCTCTCTCTCACCCCTTTCTCTCTCTCTCACCCCCTCTCTTTCTCACTCCATCTCTCTTTTACCCCTCTCTCTCTCCCCCCTCTCTCACGCCCCCTCTCTCCCCCTCTCCCCCTCTCTCTCACCCCCTCCCACTTTCGTTCACTTTCCCTCTCTTTCTCAGCCCCACTCTCTCTCACACTCTATCCCACCCTTCTCTCTCACCCTTCTCTCTCTCACCCCGCTCTCTCACCACCCCTCTCTCTCACCCCCCTTTCTCTCACCCCCCTCTCTCTCTCATCCCCTCTCTCTCAGCCCCGCTCTCTCTCACTCTCTCTCACCTCTCTCTCTCTCTCAGCCCTCTTTCTCACCCCGCTCTCTCACCGCCCCTCTCTCTCACCCCCCTTTCTCTCACCCCCCTCTCTCTCTCATCCCCTCTCTCTCAGCCCCACTCTCTCACTCTCTCTCACCTCTCTCTCTTTCAGCCCTCTTTCTCACCCTGCTCTCTCAACGCCCCTCTCTCTCAACCCCCTCTCTCTCACACCCCCCTCTCTCTCACCTCCCCTCTCTCTCGCTCCCCCCTCTCTCACCCCTCTCTATCACCCTGCTCTCTCACCGCCCCTCTCTCTCACCGCCCCTCTCTCTCACCCCATCCCCACACTCCCCTTTCTCTCACCCCCTATCTCTCTCATCCCCTCTGTCTCACCCCAACTCTCTCTTTCACTCTCTCTCTCACCCCTCTCTCACCCCGCTCTCTCACCCCCTCTCTTTCTCACTCCCTCTCTCCACCCACTCTCTCTCACTGCCCCTCTCGCTCAACACCCCACTCACCCCTCTCTCTCCCCTCTCTCTCTCCCAAACCCCTCTCTCACTCCCCCTCTCTCACCCCCTTTCTCTCACCCCCTCTCTCTCTCACCGCCTCTCTGTCTCATCCGCTTTCTCTCACACCCCCTCTCTCACCCCATCTGTCTCAGCCCATCTGTCTCACCACCCCTCTCTCTCATAACCCTCTCTCAACCCCCATCTCACAACCCCCATCTCTCAAACCCCTCACTCTCTCCCACCTCACTCCCTCTCTCATCCTCTCACCCTCTCTCTCTGTCACCCCTCTCTCTCTCGCACCCCAATCTCTCTTATTCTTATTCCCCTCTCTCTCACCTCCCTCTCTCACTCTCTCTCTCACACAACTCACACACACCCTCCCTCTCTCATACCCCTCTTTCTGTCTCTTTCTAATCCCCTCTCCATCCTTCTCGCCCCGCTCACTCTCACCCCCTCTCACTCTCACCCGCTCTCCCTCACCCCTCTCTCATAACCCTCTCTCTCACTGTCTCTTTCTCATCCCCCCGCCCTCCTTCTCACGCCCTCTCTCTCTCCAAAACATCCTCTCTCACTTTCTCTTTCTCACTCCCCTCATCCTCCTCTCTCTCTCTCACCCGCTCTTACTCGCTCTCTCAAACCCCCCTCTCTCGCAACCCCCTCTCTCACCCTCTCTCTCTCATCCCCCTCCTCCTCCTCTCTCTCTCTCACCCGCTCTCTCGCTCTCTCAAACACCCTCTCTCTCTCAACCCTTCTCTCTCACCCTCTCTCTCTCACCCCCATCCTCCTCTCTCTATCTCACCCGCGCTCTCTCGCTCTCTCAAAGTCCCTCTCTCTCAACCGCTCTCTCTCACCCTCTCTCTCTCACGACCCTCATCCTCCTCTCTCTCACCCTCTCTCGCTCTCACCATCATCCTCCTCTCTCTCTCACCCTCTCTCTCTCTCACCGCCCTCATCCTCCTCTCTCTCTCTCACCCGCTCTCTCTCTCGCTCTCTCAAACCCCCTCTCTCTAAAACCCCTCTCTCTCACACTCTCTCTCTCACCCCCCTCATCCTCCTCTCTCTCTCTCACCCACTCTCTCTCGCTCTATCAAACCCCCTCTCTCACTAAAACCCCTCTCTCTCACCTTCTCTCTCTCACCCCCCTCAGCATCCACTCGCTCTCTCACACACTCGCTCTCATCCCCTCATCCTCCTCTCTCTCTCTCTCTCACCCACGCCCTCTCGCTCTCTCAAACCCCCCCTCTCTCTAAAACCCCTCTCTCTCACACTCTCTCTCTCACCCACCTCATCCTCCTCTCTCTCTCTCACCTGAGCTCTCTCGCTCTCTCAAACCCCATCTCTCTCTCAACCCCTCTCTCTCACCCTCTCTCTCCCACCCCCATCCTCCTCTTTCTCTCTTACCCGCTCACCCTCGTTCTCTCAAACACTCTCTCTCTCTAAAACCCCTCTCTCGCACCCTCTCTCTGTCTCTCACCCCACTCATCCTCCTCTCTCTCTCTCACCCGCTCTCTCTCGCTCTATCAAACCACCTCTCTCATAAAACCCCTCTCTCGCACCCTCTCTCTCTCTCACCACCCTCCTCCTCCTCTCTCACTCTCACCCGCTCTCTCTCGCTCTCTCAAACACCTTCTCTCACACCCTCTCTTACCCCCCTCATCCTCGTCTCTCTCTCACCCGCTCTCACTCGCTCTCTCAAACCCCCTCTCTCTCTCAACCCCTCTCTCTCACCCTCTCTCTCTCTCACCCCCCTCAAACTCCTCCCGCTCTCTCACCCGCTCTCTCTTGCTCTCTCAAAACCTTTCTCTCTCTAAACCCCCTCTCTCTCACCCTCTCTCTCACCCCCTCATCCTCCTCTCTCTCTCTCACCCGCTCTCTCTCGCTCTCTCAAATTCCCTCGGTCTCTAAAACCCCTCTCTCTCAACCCCTCTCTCTCACCCCTCTCTCTCACGCCCCTCATCCTCCTCTCTCTCACCCACTCTCTCTCGTTCTCTCAAACCCTCTCTCTCTCCAAAACCCCTCTCTCTGACCCTCTGTCTCTCGCCCCTATCATCCTCCTCTCTCTCTCTCACACTCTGTCTCTCACCGCCCTCATCCTCCTCCCCCTCTCTCACCCGCTCTCTCGCTCTCTCAAACCCCCTCTCTCTCAACCACCCTCTCGCACCCTCTCTCTCACCCCCTCATCTTCCTCCCGCTCTCTCATCCGCTCTCTCTTGATATCTCAAACCCCTTCTCTCTCTAAACCTCCTCTCTCTCACCCTCTCTCTCTCACCCCCCCTCATCCTCCTCTCTCTCTCTCACCCGCTCTCTCTCACTCTCTCAAACCCCCTCTCTCTCTAAAACCCCTATCTCTCACCCTCTGTCTCTCACCCCCCCATCCTTATCAATCTCTCTCACTCGCTCTCTCACCCTCTCAAAAACCCTTCTCTCTCTAAAACCCCTCTCTCACACCCTCTCTCTCTCACACCCGTCTCATCCTCCTCTCTCTCTCACCCGCTCTCTCTCGCTTTCTCAAACCCCGTCTCTCTCTATAAACCCCTCTCTCTCACCCCCTTATTCTCTTCTCTCTCTCTCTCTCGCTCTCTCAAAACCCCCCTCACTCTAAAACCCCTCTCTCCCACACTCTCTCTCTCACCCCCCATTCCCCTCTCTCTCTCTCACCCGCTCTCTCTCGCTCTCTCAAACCCGCTCTCTCGCAAACCCCTATCTCTCACCCTCTGTCTCTCACCCCCTCATCCTCCTCTATCTCTCTCACCCGCTCTCTCTCGCTCTCTCAAACCCCCTCTCTCTCTAAAACCGCTCTCTCACCCTCTCTCTCTCACACCCGTCTCATCCTCCTCTCTCTCTCTCACCTGCCATCTCTCGGTCTCTCAAACCCCGTCTCTCTCTATAACCCCTCTCTCTCACCCTCTCTCTCACCCCCTCATCCTCTTCTCTCTCTCTCTCTCACCCGCTCTCTCAAAACCCCTCTCTCTCTCAACCCTTCTCTCTCACTCTCTCTCTCTCATCCCCCTCATCATACTCTCTCTCACCCGCTCTCTCAAACCCCCTCTCTCTCTAAACCCCTCTCTCTCACGCTCCCTCTCTCAACCCCCACATCCTCCTCTCTCTCTCTCTCAGACGCTCTCTCTCGCTCCCTCAAACCCCCTCTCTCTCTCAACCCCTCTTTCTCACGCTCCCTCTCTCACCCCCCTCATCCTCCTCTCTCTCTCTCACCCGCTCTCTCTTGCTCTCTCAAACACCTTCTCTTACACCCTCTCTTACCCCCCTCATCCTCGTCTCTCTCTCACCCGCTCTCACTCGCTCTCTCAAACCCCCTCTCTCTCTCAACCCCTCTCTCTCACCCTCTCTCTCTCACCCCCCTCAAACTCCTCCCGCTCTCTCACCCGCTCTCTCTTGCTCTCTCAAAACCTTTCTCTCTCTAAACCCCCTCTCTCTCACCCTCTCTCTCACCCCCTCATCCTCCTCTCTCTCTCTCACCCGCTCTCTCTCGCTCTCTCAAATTCCCTCGGTCTCTAAAACCCCTCTCTCTCAACCCCTCTCTCTCACCCCTCTCTCTCACGCCCCTCATCCTCCTCTCTCTCACCCACTCTCTCTCGTTCTCTCAAACCCTCTCTCTCTCCAAAACCCCTCTCTCTGACCCTCTGTCTCTCGCCCCTATCATCCTCCTCTCTCTCTCTCACACTCTCTCTCTCACCGCCCTCATCCTCCTCCCCCTCTGTCAACCGCTCTCACGCTCTCTCAAACCCCCTCTCTCTCAACCCCTTTCTCGCACCCTCTCTCTCTCTCTCATCCCGCTCATCCTCCTCTCTCTCTCTCTCACCCGCTCTCTCAAATCCCCTCTCTCTCTAAAACCTCTCTGTCTCTCATCCTCTCTCACTCTCTCACCACCCTCATCCTCCTCCTCTCTCTCTCACCCACTCTCTCTCGTACTCTCAAACCCCCTCTCTCTCAACCCGTCGCTCTCACCCTCTCTCTCTCACCCCCCTCATCCTCCTCACTCTCTCTCACCCGCTCTCTCTCGCTCTCTCAAACCCCCTCTCTCTCTCAAACCCCCTCTCTCAACCTCTCTCTCACACCCCCGTCATCCTCCTCTCTCTCTCTCTCACCCGTTCTCTCTCACTCTCTCAAACACCCTCTCTCACTAGAACCTTTCTCTCTCACCCTCTCTCTCTCAACCCCATCATCCTCCTCTCTCTCTCACCCTCTCTCCCTCACCCCCTCATCCTCCTCTTTCTCACCCGCTCTCTAACTCTCTCAAACCCCCTCTCTCTCTAAAACCCCTCTATCTCACCCTCTCTATCTCACCCCTCTCATCCTCCTCTCTCTCTCACCTGCTCTCTCTCGCTCTCTCAAACCCCCTCTCTCTCTAAAACCCCTCTACCTCACCCTCTCTCTCTCCCCCTCATCCTCCTCTCTCTCTCTCACCCGCTCTCTCTCGCTCTCTCAAACCCCTCTCTCTCTAAAACCCCTCTCTCTCACCCTCTCTCTCTCACCCCCTCATCCTCCTCTCTCTCTCTCTCACCAGCTCTCTCGCGTTCTCTCAAAGCTCCTCTCTCTCTCAATCTACCTCTCTCACCCTCTCTCTCTCACACTCCCCTCTTCCTCTCCTCTCTCTCTCGCAACCCCTCTCGCTCACCCTCTCTTTCTCAAGCCCTCATCCTCCTCTCTCTCTCTCACCCGCTCTCTCTCGCTCTCTCACACCCTCTCTCTCTCTCACTCCCCTCATCCTCCCCCCTCTCTCTCTCCCACCGCTCTCATCCTCCTCTCTCTCTCTCTCACCCGCTCTCACTCGCTCTCTCAAACCCCCTCTCTCTCTCAACCCCTCACTCTCACCCTCTCTTTCTTTCACCCCCCTCATCCTCCTCCCTCTCTCTCACCCGCTCTCTTAAACCCCCTCTCTCTCTCAACCCTTCTCTCTCACCATCTCTCTCTCACTCCCCTCATCCTCCTCTCTCTCCCTCACCTGTTCTCTCTCGCTCTCTCAAACTCCCTCTCTCTCTCAACCCATCTCTCTCACCCTGTCTCTCACGCCCCTCATCCTCCTCTCTCTCACCCGCTCTCTCTCAAACCCCGTCTCTCTCGCAACGCCTCTCTCTCACCCTCTCTCTCTCACCCCCCTCCTCCTCCTCTCTCTCTCACCCACTCTCTCTCGCTCTCTCAAACCTCCTCTCTCTCTAAACCCCTCTCTCACACCCTCTCTCTCACCCCCTCATCGTCCTCTCGCGCTCTCACACACTCTCTCTCACCCCCTCATCCTCCCCTCTCCCTCTCCCGCTCTCTCGCTCTCTCAAACCCCCCCTCTCTAAAACCCTCTCTCTCACCCTCTCTCTCTCACCCGCCTCATCCTCCTCTCTCTCCCTCACCTGTTCTCTCTCGCTCTCTCAAACTCCCTCTCTCTCTCAACCCATCTCTCTCACCCTCTCTCTCACGCCCCTCATCCTCCTTTCTCTCACCCGCTCTCTCTCAAACCCCGTCTCTCTCTGAAACCCCTCTCTCTCACCCTCTCACTCTCACCCCCCTCATCCTCCTCTCTCTCTCTCCCCTCTCTCACTCACTGCCCTCATCCTCCTGTCTCTCTCACCCGCTCTCTCAAACCCCCCCTCTCTCGCAACGCCTCTCTCTCACCCTCTCTCTCTCACCCCCCTCCTCCTCCTCTCTCTCTCACCCACTCTCTCTCGCTCTCTCAAACCTCCTCTCTCTCTAAACCGCTCTCTCACACCCTCTCTCTCACCCCCTCATCGTCCTCTCGCGCTCTCACACACTCTCTCTCACCCCCTCATCCTCCTCTCTCCCTCTCCCGCTCTCTCGCTCTCTCAAACCCCCCTCTCTAAAACCCCTCTCTCTCACACTCTCTCTCTCACCTCCCTCATCCTTCTCTCTCTCTCTCACCCGCACTCTCAGGCTCTATCAAGAACCCTCTCTCACTAAAACCCCTCTCTCTCACACTCTCTCTCAGCCCCTCATCCTCCTCTCTCTCTCTCACCCGCGATCTCTCGCTCCCTCAAACCCGTCTCTCTCCAAAACCCCTCTCTCTCACCCTCTCTCTCTCACCCCCCTCCTCCTCCTCCTCTCTCTCTCACCCGCTCTCTCTCGCTCTCTCAAAACCCCTTTCTCTCTCACCCCTCTCTCTCACCCTCTCTCTCTCTCATCCCCCTCATCATACTCTCTCTCTCACACCCGCTCTCTCTCGCTCTCTCAAATCCCCTCTCTCTCTAAAACCCTCTCTCTCACCCTCCCTCTCTCACCCCCTCATCCTCCTCCTCTCTCTCTCACCCGCGCTCTCTCGCTCTCTCAAACCCCCTCCCTCTCTCAATCCCTCTCTCACACCCTCTCTCTCGCACACCCCTCATTCTCCTCCCTCTCTCTCACCCGCTCTCTCTTGCTCTCTCAAAGACCTTCTCTCACACGCTCTCTCACCCCCCTCAACCTCCTCTCTCTCTCACCCGCTCTAACTCGCTCTCTCAAACCCCCTCTCTCTCAATCCCTCTCTCTCACCCTCTCTCTCTCACCCCCTCATCTTCCTCCCGCTCTCTCATCCGCTCTCTCTTGCTATCTCAAACCCCTTCTCTCTCTAAACCTCCTCTCTCTCACCCTCTCTCTCTCACCCCCCTCATCCTCCTCTCTCTCTCTCACCCGCTCTCTCTCACTCTCTCAAACCCCCTCTCTCTCTAAAACCCCTATCTCTCACCCTCTGTCTCTCACCCCCCATCCTCTTCAATCTCTCTCACCCGCTCTCTCACCCTCTCAAAAACCCTTCTCTCTCTAAAACCCCTCTCTCACACCCTCTCTCTCTCACACCCGTCTCATCCTCCTCTCTCTCTCACCCGCTCTCTCTCGCTCTCTCAAACCCCGTCTCTCTCTATAAACCCCTCTCTCTCACCCCCTCATCCTCTTCTCTCTCTCTCTCTCTCGCTCGCTCAAAACCCCCCTCACTCTAAAACCCCTCTCTCTCACACTCTCTCTCTCACCCCCCATTCCCCTCTCTCTCTCTCACCCGCTCTCTCTCGCTCTCTCAAACCCGCTCTCTCGAAAACCCCTATCTCTCACCCTCTGTCTCTCACCCCCTCTACCTTTCTCACCCGCTCTCTCTCGCTCTCTCAAACCCCCCCTCTCTCTAAAACCCCTCTCTCTCACCCTCTCTCTCTCATCCCCTCATCCTCCTCTCTCTCTCACCCGCTCTCTCTCAAATTCCCTCTGTCTCTAAAACCCATCACTCTCAACCCCTCTCTCTCACCCCTCTCTCTCACGCCCCTCATCCTCCTCTCGCTCACCCACTCTCTCTCGTTCTCTCAAACCCTCTCTCTCTTCAAAACCCCTCTCGCTGACCCTCTGTCTCTCACCCATATCCTCCTCCTCTCTCTCTCTCACACTCTCTCTCTCACCGCCCTCATCCTCCTCCCCCTCTCTCATCCGCTCTCACGCTCTCTCAAACCCCCTTTCTCTCAACCCCTTTCTCGCACCCTCTCTCTCTCTCATCCCGCTCATCCTCCTCTCTCTCTCTCTCACCCGCTCTCTCAAATCCCCTCTCTCTCTAAAACCTCTCTGTCTCTCATCCTCTCTCACTCTCTCACCACCCTCATCCTCCTCTCTCTCTCACCCACTCTCTCTCGTACTCTCAAACCCCTCTCTCTCAACCCGTCGCTCTCACCCTCTCTCTCTCACCCCCCTCATCCTCCTCACTCTCTCTCACCCGCTCTCTCTCGCTCTCTCAAACCCCCTCTCTCTCTCTAACCCCCTCTCTCAACCTCTCTCTCACACCCCCGTCATCCTCCTCTCTCTCTCTCTCACCCGTTCTCTCTCACTCTCTCAAACACCCTCTCTCTCTAGACCCTTTCTCTCTCACCCTCTCTCTCTCAACCCCCTCATCCTCCTCTCTCTCTCACCCTCTCTCCCTCACCCCCTCATCCTCCTCTTTCTCACCCGCTCTCTCACTCTCTCAAACCCCCTCTCTCTCTAAAACCCCTCTATCTCACCCTCTCTATCTCACCCTCCTCATCCTCCTCTCTCTCTCACCTGCTCTCTCACGCTCTCTCAAACCCCCTCTCTCTCTAAAATCCCTCTACCTCACCCTCTCTCACTCCCCCCTCATCCTCCTCTCTCTCTCTCACCCGCGCTCTCTCGCTCTCTCAAACCCCTCTCTCTCTAAAACCCCTCTCTCTCACCCTCTCTCTCTCACCCCCTCATCCTCCTCTCTCTCTCTCTCACCAGCTCTCTCGCGTTCTTTCAAAGCTCCTCTCTCTCTCAACCTACCTCTCTCACCCGCTCTCTCACTCTCTCAAACCCCCTCTCTCTCTAAAACCCCTCTATCTCACCCTCTCTATCTCACCCTCCTCATCCTCCTCTCTCTCTCACCTGCTCTCTCACGCTCTCTCAAACCCCCTCTCTCTCTAAAATCCCTCTACCTCACCCTCTCTCACTCCCCCCTCATCCTCCTCTCTCTCTCTCACCCGCGCTCTCTCGCTCTCTCAAACCCCTCTCTCTCTAAAACCCCTCTCTCTCACCCTCTCTCTCACCCCCTCATCCTCCTCTCTCTCTCTCTCACCAGCTCTCTCGCGTTCTCTCAAAGCTCCTCTCTCTCTCAACCTACCTCTCTCACCCTCTCTCTCTCACTCCCCTCATCCTCTCCTCTCTCTCTCGCAACCCCTCTCGCTCACCCTCTCTTTCTCACCCCCTCATTCTCCTCTCTCTCTCTCACCCGCTCTCTCACGCTCTCTCACCCCCCCCTCTATCTCTCACTCCCCTCATCCTCCCCCCTCTCTCTCTCTCAACCCCTCTCTCTCACCCTCTCTCTCTCCCACCGCTCTCATCCTCCTCTCTCTCTCTCACTCGCTCTGTCTCGCTCTCTCAAACCCTCTCTCTCTCAACCCCTCACTCTCACCCTCTCTTTCTTTCACCCCCCTCATCCTCCTCCCTCTCTCTCACCCGCTCTCTTAAACCCCCTCTCTCTCTCAAAACTTCTCTCTCACCATCTCTCTCTCACTCCCTCATCCTCCTCTCTCACTCTCACCCGCTCTCTCCCGCTATCTCAAACCCCCTCTCTCTCTAAAACCCTCTCTCACCCTCTCTATCTCAAGCCCCTCATCCTCCTCTCTCTCCCTCACCTGTTCTCTCTCGCTCTCTCACACCCCCTCTCTCTCTCACTCCCCTCATCCTCCCCCCTCTCTCTCTCTCAACCCCTCTCTCTCACCCTCTCTCTCTCCCACCGCTCTCATCCTCCTCTCTCTCTCTCACCCGCTCTGTCTCGCTCTCTGAAACCCCCTCTCTCTCTCAACCCCTCACTCTCACCCTCTCGTTCTTTCACCCCCTCATCCTCCTCCCTCTCTCTCACCCGCTCTCTTAAACCCCCTCTCTCTCTCAACCCTTCTCTCTCACCAGCTCTCTCTCACTCCCCTCATCCTCCTCTCTCACTCTCACCCGCTCTCTCCCGCTCTCTCAAACCCCCTCTCTCTCTCAACCCATCTCTCTCAACCTCTCTCTCACGCCTCTCATCCTCCTCTCTCTCACCCGCTCTCTCTCAAACCCCGTCTCTCTCTGAAACCCCTCTCTCTCACCCTCTCACTCTCACCCCCCTCATCCTCCTCTCTCTCTCTCACCCTCTCTCACTCACTGCCCTCATCCTCCTCTCTCTCTCTCACCCGCTCTCTCAAACCCCCTCTCTCTCGCAACGCCTCTCTCTCACCCTCTCTCTCTCAACCCCCTCCTCCTCCTCTCTCTCTCACCCACTCTCTCTCGTTCTCTCAAACCTCCTCTCTCTCTAAACCCCTTTCTCACACCCTCTCTCTCACCCCCTCATCTTCCTCTCGCGCTCTCACACACTCTCTCTCACCCCCTCATCCTCCTCTCTTCCTCTCCCGCTCTCTCGCTCTCTCAAACCCCCCCTCTCTAAAACCCCTCTCTCTCACACTCTCTCTCTCACCCCCCATTCCCCTCTCTCTCTCTCTCACCCGCACTCTCAGGCTCTATCAACCCCCTCTCTCACTAAAACCCCTCTCTCACCCTCTCTCACCCCCTCATCATCCTCTCGCTCTCTCAACACTCTCTCTCACCCCCCTCATTCTCCTCTCTCTCTTTCTCACCCGCTCTCTCGCTCTCTCAAACCACCCCCTCACTCTAAAACCCCTCTCTCTCACACTCTCTCTCACCCCCTCATCCTCCTCTCTCTCTCTCACCCGCGCTCTCTCGCTCCCTCAAACCCGTCTCTCTCCAAAACCCCTCTCTCTCACCCTCTCTCTCTCACACCCCTCATCCTCCTCCTCTCTCTCTCACCCGCTCTCTCTCGCTCTCTCAAAACCCCTCTCTCTCTCACCCCTCTCTCTCACCCTCTCTCCCTCTCATCCCTCTCATCATACTCTCTCTCACACACCCGCTCTCTCTCGCTCTCTCAAATCCCCTCTCTCTCTAAACCCCTCTCTCTCACCCTCCCTCTCTCACCCCCTCATCCTCCTCTCTCTCTCACCCGCTCTCTCTCGCTCTCACAAACCACCTCTCTCTCTCAACCCCTCTCTCTCACTCTCTCTCTCTCACCCCCTCATCCCCCTCTCTCTCTCTCTCTCACCCGCTCTCTCACTCTCGCAAACCACCTCGCTCTCTAAAACCCCTCTCTCTCACCCTCTCTCTCTCACCCCCATCATCCTCCTCTCTCTCTCACCCGCTCTCTCTCGCTCTCACAAACCACCTCTCTCTCTCAACCCCTCTCTCTCACCCTCTCTCTCTCACCCCCTCATCCTCCTCTCTCTCTCTCTCACCCGCTCTCTCACTCTCTCAAACCCCCTCTCTCTCTCAAACCCTCTCTCTCACCCTCTCTCTCGCACCCCCTCATTCTCCTCCCTCTCTCTCACCCGCTCTCTCTTGCTCTCTCAAACACCTTCTCTCACACGCTCTCTCACCACCCTCATCCTCCTCTCTCTCTCACCCGCTCTAACTCGCTCTCTCAAACCCCCTCTCTCTCTCACCCCCTCATCTTCCTCACGCTCTCTCATCCGCTCTCTCTTGCTATCTCAAACCCCTTCTCTCTCTAAAGCCCCTCTCTCTGACCCTCTCTCTCTCACCCCCCCTCATCCTCCTCTCTCTCTCTCACCCGCTCTCTCTCACTCTCTCAAACCCTCTCTCTCTAAAACCCCTATCTCTCACCCTCTGTCTCTCACCCCCCATCCTCCTCAATCTCTCTCACCTGCTCTCTCTCACCCTCTCAAAAAACCCTTCTCTCTCTAAAACCCCTCTCTCACACCCTCTCTCTCTCACACCCGTCTCATCCTCCTCTCTCTCTCACCCGCTCTCTCTCGCTCTCTCAAACCCCGTCTCTCTCTATAAACCCCTCTCTCTCTCACCCCCTCATCCTCTTCTCTCTCTCTCTCTCTCTCGCTCGCTCAAAACCCCCCTCACTCTAAAACCCCTCTCTCTCACACTCTCTCTCTCACCCCCCATTCCCCTCTCTCTCTCTCTCACCCGCTCTCTCTCGCTCTCTCAAACCCGCTCTCTCGAAAACCCCTATCTCTCACCCTCTGTCTCTCACCCCCTCATCCTCCGCTATCTTTCTCACCCGCTCTCTCTCGCTCTCTCAAACCCCCCCTCTCTCTAAAACCGCTCTCTCACCCTCTCTCTCTCACACCCGTCTCATCCTCCTCTCTCTCTCTCACCTGCCATCTCTCGGTCTCTCAAATCCAGTCTCTCTCTATAACCCCTCTCTCTCACCCTCTCTCTCACCCCCCTCATCCTCTTCTCTCTCTCTCGCTCTCTCACCCGCTCTCTCAAAACCCCTCTCTCTCTCAAACCTTCTCTATCACCCCCTCTCTCTCATCCCCCTCATCATACTCTCTCTCACCCGCTCTCTCGCTCCCTCAAACCCCCTCTCTCTCTCAACCGCTCTTTCTCACCCTCTCTCTATCACCCCCTCCTCCTCCACTCTCTCTCTCACCCGCTCTCTCTCGCTCTCTCAAACCGCCTCTCTCTCTAAACCCCCTCTTTCTCACCCTCTCTCTCTCACCCCCTCATCCTCCTCCCGCTCTCTCACCCGCTCTCTCTTGCTATCTCAAACCCCTTCTCTCTCTAAACCCCCTCTCTCTCACCCTCTCTCTCTCACCCCCCTCATCCTCCTCTCTCTCTCTCACCCGCTCTCTCAAACCCCTCTCTCTAAAACCGCTATCTCTCACCCTCTGTCTTTTACCCCCCTCATCCTACACTATCTCTCTCACCCACTCTCACTCACTCTCTCACACCCCCTCGCTCTCTAAAACCCTTCTCTCACACCCTCTCTCTCTCACCCGTCTCATCCTCCTCTCTCTCTCTCTCACCCGCTCTCTCTCGCTCTCTCAAATCCTGTCTGTCTCTATAACCCCTCTCTCTCACCCCCCTCATCGTCTTCTCTCTCTCTCTCACCCGCTCTCCCTCGCTCCTCAAATCCCCTCTCTCTCTCAACCCCTCTCTCTCACCCTCTCTCTCTCATCCCCCTCATCATACTTTCTCTCTCTCACCCGCTCTCTCTCGCTCTCTCAAAACCCGTCTCTCTCTATAACCCCCCTTTCTCTCACCCCCTAATCCTCTTCTCTCTCTCTCTCACCCGCTCTCTCTCGCTCTGTCAAAACTCCCCTCACTCTAAAACCCCTCTCTCACACACTCTCTCTCTCACCCCCCATTCCGCTCTCTCTCTCTCACCCGCACTCTCTCGCTCTCTCAAACCCGCTCTCTCGAAAACCCCTATCTCTCACCCTCTGTCTCTCACCCCCTCATCCTCCTCTATCTCTCTCACCCGCTCTCTCTCGCTCTCTCAAACCCCCTCTCTCTCTAAAACCGCTCTCTCACCCTCTCTCTCTCACACCCGTCTCATCCTCCTCCCTCTCTCTCACCTGCCATCTCTCGGTCTCTCAAACCCCGTCTCTCTCTCTATAACCCCTCTCTCTCACCCTCTCTCTCACCCCCCTCATCCTCTTCTCTCTCTCTCTCTCACCAGCTCTCTCAAAACCCCTCTCTCTCTCAACCCTTCTCTCTCACCCTCTCTCTCTCATCCCCCTCATCACACTCTCTCGCACCCGCTCTCTCGCTCTCTCAAACCCACTCTCTCTCTAAACCCCTCTCTCTCACGCTCCCTCTCTCAACCCCATCATCCTCCTCTCTCTCTCTCTCTCACACGCTCTCTCTCGCTCCATCAAACCCCCTCCCTCTCTCAACCCCTCTTTCTCACCCTCTCTCTATCACCCCCTCCTCCTCCTCTCTCTCTCTCACCCGCTCTCTCTCGCTCTCTCAAACCCCCTCTCTCTCTAAACCCCCTCTTTTTCACCCTCTCTCTCTCACCCCCCTCATCCTCCTCTCTCTCTCTCACCCGCTCTCTCAAACCCCTCTCTCTAAAACCGGTATCTCTCACCCTCTGTCTCTTACCCCCCTCATCCTCCACTATCTCTCTCACCCACTCTCACTCACTCTCTCACACACACTCGCTCTCTAAAACCCCTCTCTCACACCCTCTCTCTCTCACCCGTCTCATCCTCCTCTCTCTCTCTCACCCGCTCTCTCTCGCTCTCTCAAATCCTGTCTGTCTCTATAACCCCTCTCTCTCACCCCCCTCATCGTCTTCTCTCTCTCTCTCTCACCCGCTCTCCCTCGCTCCTCAAATCCCCTCTCTCTCTCAACCCCTCTCTCTCACCCTCACTCTCATCACCCTCATCATATTCTCTCTCTCTCACCCGCTCTCTCGCTCTCTCAAACCCCCTTTCTCTCCAAACCCCTCTCTCTCACCCTCTCTCTCACCCCCCTCCTCCTCCTCTCTCTCTCTCTCTCACCCGCTCTCTCTCGCTCTCTGAAACCCCCTCTCTCTCTAAACCCCTCTCTCTCACCCTCTCTCTCTCACACCCCCCTCATCCTCCTCTCTCTCTCTCACCCACGCTCTCTCGCTCTCTCAAACCCCCTCTCTCTCTCAACCCCTCTCTCTCACCCTCTCTCTCTCTCACCCCCCTCATCCTCCTCTCTCTCTCTCTCACCCGCTCTCTCTCGCTCTCTCAAACCACCTCGCTCTCTAAAACCCCTCTCTCTCACCCTCTCTCTCTTACCCCCCTCATCCTCCTCTCTCTCTCTCACCCGCTCTCTCTCGCTCTCTCAAACCCCCTCTCTCTCTCAACCCCTCTCTCTCACCCTCTCTCTCTCACCCCCGCATTCTCCTCCCTCTCTCTCACCCGCTCTCACTCGCTCTCTCAAACCCCCCCTCTCTCTCTCAACCCCTTTCTCTCACCCTCTCTCTCTCTCACCTCCTCATCTTCCTCCCGATCTCTCACCCGCTCTCTCTCGCTCTCTCAAACCCCCTCTCTCTCTAAAACCCCTCTCTCTCACCCTCTCTCTCTCACCCCCCTCATCCTCCTCTCTCTCTTTCACCCGCTCTCTCAAACCCCTCTCTCTAAAACCGCTATCTCCCACCCTCTGTCTCTTACCCCCCTCATCCTCCACTATCTCTCTCACACACTCTCACTCACTCTCTCACACACCCTCGCTCTCTAAAACCCCTCTCTCACACCCTCTCTCTCTCACCCGTCTCATCCTCCTCTCTCTTTCTCACCCGCTCTCTCTCGCTCTCTCAAATCCTGTCTGTCTCTATAAACCCTCTCTCTCACCCCCCTCATCGTCTTCTCTCTCTCTCTCTCACCCGCTCTCCCTCGCTCCTCAAATCCCCTCTCTCTCTCAACCCCTCTCTCTCACCCTCTCTCTCATCACCCTCATCATATTCTCTCTCTCTCACCCGCTCTCTCGCTCTCTCAAACCCCCTTTCTCTCGAAACCCCTCTCTCTCACACTCTCTCTCACCCCCCTCCTCCTCCTCTCTCTCTCTCTCACCCGCTCTCTCTCGCTCTCTGAAACCCCCTCTCTCTCTAAACCCCTCTCTCTCACCCTCTCTCTCTCACACCCCCCTCATCCTCCTCTCTCTCTCTCACCCACGCTCTCTCGCTCTCTCAAACCCCCCTCTCTCTCAACCCCTCTCTCTCACCCTCTCTCTCTCTCACCCCCCTCATCCTCCTCTCTCTCTCTCTCACCCGCTCTCTCTCGCTCTCTCAAACCACCTCGCTCTCTAAAACCCCTCTCTCTCACCCTCTCTCTCTTACCCCCCTCATCCTCCTCTCTCTCTCTCACCCGCTCTCTCTCGCTCTCTCAAACCCCCTCTCTCTCTCAACCCCTCTCTCTCACCCTCTCTCTCTCACCCCCGCATTCTCCTCCCTCTCTCTCACCCGCTCTCACTCGCTCTCTCAAACCCCCTCTCTCTCTCTCAACCCCTTTCTCTCACCCTCTCTCTCTCTCACCCCCTCATCTTCCTCCCGATCTCTCACCCGCTCTCTCTCGCTCTCTCAAACCCCCTCTCTCTCTAAAACCCCTCTCTCTCACCCTCTCTCTCTCACCCCCCTCATCCTCCTCTCTCTCTCTCACCCGCTCTCTCAAACCCCTCTCTCTAAAACCGCTATCTCTCACCCTCTGTCTCTTACCCCCCTCATCCTCCACTATCTCTCTCACCCACTCTCACTCACTCTCTCACACACCCTCGCTCTCTAAAACCCCTCTCTCACACCCTCTCTCTCTCACCCGTCTCATCCTCCTCTCTCTCTCTCACCCGCTCTCTCTCGCTCTCTCAAATCCTGTCTGTCTCTATAACCCCTCTCTCTCACCCCCCTCATCGTCTTCTCTCTCTCTCTCTCACCCGCTCTCCCTCGCTCCTCAAATCCCCTCTCTCTCTCAACCCCTCTCTCTCACCCTCACTCTCATCACCCTCATCATATTCTCTCTCTCTCACCCGCTCTCTCGCTCTCTCAAACCCCCTTTCTCTCCAAACCCCTCTCTCTCACCCTCTCTCTCACCCCCCTCCTCCTCCTCTCTCTCTCTCTCACCCGCTCTCTCTCGCTCTCTGAAACCCCCTCTCTCTCTAAACCCCTCTCTCTCACCCTCTCTCTCTCACACCCCCCTCATCCTCCTCTCTCTCTCTCACCCACGCTCTCTCGCTCTCTCAAACCCCCTCTCTCTCTCAACCCCTCTCTCTCACCCTCTCTCTCTCTCACCCCCCTCATCCTCCTCTCTCTCTCTCTCACCCGCTCTCTCTCGCTCTCTCAAACCACCTCGCTCTCTAAAACCCCTCTCTCTCACCCTCTCTCTCTTACCCCCCTCATCCTCCTCTCTCTCTCTCACCCGCTCTCTCTCGCTCTCTCAAACCCCCTCTCTCTCTCAACCCCTCTCTCTCACCCTCTCTCTCTCACCCCCGCATTCTCCTCCCTCTCTCTCACCCGCTCTCACTCGCTCTCTCAAACCCCCTCTCTCTCTCTCAACCCCTTTCTCTCACCCTCTCTCTCTCTCACCCCCTCATCTTCCTCCCGATCTCTCACCCGCTCTCTCTCGCTCTCTCAAACCCCCTCTCTCTCTAAAACCCCTCTCTCTCACCCTCTCTCTCTCACCCCCCTCATCCTCCTCTCTCTCTATCACCCGCTCTCTCTCGCTCTCTCAAACTCCCTCTCTCTCTCAACCTCTCTCTCTCACCCCCCCCATCCTCCTCTCTCTCTATCACCCGCTGTCTCTCGCTCTCTCCAAAACCCCTCTCTCTCACCCTCTCTCTCTCACCCCCTGATCCTCCTCTCTCTAACTCACCCTCTCTCTCTCACCGCCCTCATCCTTCTCCCCCTCTCTCACCCGCTCTTTCTCACACTCTCAAACCCCCTCTCTCTCTCAACCCATCTCTCTCACACTCTCTCGATCAACCCCCTCCTCCTCTCTCTCACCCGCTCTCTCAAACCCCTTCTCTCTCTAAACCCCCTTTCTCTCACCCCCTCTCTCACACCCCCCTCATCCACCTCTCTCT
This sequence comes from Chiloscyllium plagiosum, assembly GCF_037043375.1. Taxonomy (NCBI): domain Eukaryota; kingdom Metazoa; phylum Chordata; class Chondrichthyes; order Orectolobiformes; family Hemiscylliidae; genus Chiloscyllium; species Chiloscyllium plagiosum. Next base: position 92,092,912 of record NW_028270159.1, read on the forward strand.
CTCACCATCTTTCTCAAACCCCCTCTCTCTCTAAAACCCCTATCTCTCACCCTCTGTCTCTTACCCCCCTCATCCTCCACTATCTCTCTCACCCGCTCTCTCTCACTCTCTCAAACCCCTCTCTCTCTATAACCCCTCTCTCTCACGCTCTCTCTCACCCCCCTCATCCTCTTCTCTCTCTCTCTCACCCGCTCTCTCTCGCTCTCTCAAACCCCCTCTCTCTCTCAACCCCTCTCTCACACCCTCTCTCTCTCATCCCCCTCATCATACTCTCTCTCTCTCACCCGCTCTCCCTCGCTCCTCAAATCCCCTCTCTCTCAACCCCTCTCTCACCTTCTCTCTCTCATTCCCCTCATCATACTCTCTCTCTCTCACCCGCTCTCTCTCGCTCTCTCAAAACCCGTCTCTCTCTATAACCCCCCTCTCTCCCACCCCCTCATCCTCTCCTCTCTCACTCTCTCACCCGCTCTCTCGCTCTGTCAAAACCCCCCTCACTAAAACCCCTCTCTCTCACACACTCTCTCTCACACCCCATTCCGCTCTCTCTCTCTCACCCGCACTCTCTCGCTCTCTCAAACCCGCTCTCTCGAAAACCCCTATCTCTCACCCTCTGTCTCTCACCCCCTCATCCTCCTCTATCTCTCTCACCCGCTCTCTCTCGCTCTCTCAAACCCCTCTCTCTCTAAAACCGCTCTCTCACCCTCTCTCTCTCACACCCGTCTCATCCTCCTCCCTCTCTCTCATCTGCCATCTCTCGGTCTCTCAAACCCCGTCTCTCTCTATAACCCCTCTCTCTCACATTCTCTCTCACCCCCCTCATCCTCTTCTCTCTCTCTCTCTCACCAGCTCTCTCAAAACCCCTCTCTCTCTCAACCCTTCTCTCTCACCCTCTCTCTCTCATCCCCCTCATCATACTCTCTCGCACCCCCTCTCTCGATCTCTCAAACCCCCTCTCTCTCTAAACCCCTCTCTCTCACGCTCCCTCTCTCAACCCCCTCATCCTCCTCTCTCTCTCTCTCTCACACGCTCTCTCTCGCTCCCTCAAAACCCCTCTCTCTCTCAACCTATCTGAGGTACTGAGGGAGCACTTTCTGAGGTACTGAGAAAGAACTATCTAAGGTACAGAGGGAGAACTTTCCGAGGTTCTGAGTGTGCACTATCTGAGGTACTGAGGGACCACTTTCAGAGGCACTGAGGGAGCACTTTCTGAGGTACTGAGGGAGAACTATCTAAGATATTGAGGGAGCACTTTCTGAGGTACTGAGGGAGCACTTTCTGAGAGATTGAGGGAGCACTTTCGGAGGTATGAGGGAGAACTATCTGACGTATTGAGGGAGCACATTCTGAGGTATTGAGGGAGCACTTTTTGAGGTATTGAGGGAGCACTATCTGAGGTACTGAGGGAGAACAATCTGAAGTATTGAGGGAGCACTTTCTGAGGTATTGAGGGAGCACTATCTGAGGTACTGAGAGCGCACTTTCTGAGGTATTGAGGGAGCAGTTTCTGAGGTACTGAGGGAGAACTTTCTGACGTATTGAAGGAGCACTCTCTGAGCTATTGAGGGAAGACTTTCTGAGGTACTGAGGGAGAACATTCTGAGGTATTAAGGGAGCACTGTCTGAGGTACTGAGGGAGCACATTCTGAGGTACTGAGAGAACACTTTCTGAGGTACTGAGAGAGCACTTTCTGAGGTATTGAGGGAGCACTTTCTGACATACTGAGGGAGCACTATCTGAGGTACTGAGGGAAAACTATCTGAGGTACTGAGGAAGCACTTTCTGAAGTATTGATGGAGCACTTTCTGAGGTACTCAGTGTGCACTATCTGAGGTACTGAGGGAGCACTTTCTGAGATATTGAGGGAGCACTTTCGGAGGTATGAGGGAGAACTATCTGAGGTATTGAGGGAGCACTTTCTGAGGTATTGAGGGAGAACTATCTGAGGTACTGAGGGAGAACAATCTGAGGTATTGAGGGAGAACTTTCGGAGGTATGAGGGAGAACTATCTGAGGGACTGAGGGAGCACCTTTTGAGGTATTGAGGGAGCACTTTCAGAGGTATTGAGGGAGCACTATCTGAGGTACTGAGGGAGAATAATCTGAGGTATTGAGGGAGCACTTTCTGAGGTATTGAGGGAGCACTATCTGAGGTACTGAGAGCGCACTTTCTGAGGTATTGAGGGAGCAGATTCTGAGGTACAGAGGGAGAACTTTCTGAGGTATTGAGGGAGCACTCTCTGAGCTATTGAGGGAACACTTTCTGAGGTACTGAGGGAGCACATTCTGAGGTATTGAGGGAGCACTTTCTGAGGTACTGAGGGAGCACATTCTGAGGTACTGAGAGAACACTTTCTGAGGTACTGAGAGAGCACTTTCTGAGGTATTGAGGGAACACTTTCTGACATACTGAGGGAGCACTATCTGAGGTACTGAGGGAAAACTATCTGAGGTACTGAGGAAGCACTTTCTGAAGTATTGATGGAGCACTTTCTGTGGTACTGAGTGTGCACTATCTGAGGTACTGAGGTAGCACTTCCTGAGATACTGAGGGAGCACTATCTGGTGGTACAGAGTGCAGAGGATAGAATGGAACAGATGCAATTCCCTGATCATTTCCTCAGGGTCCCCGGGGCACTCTGTTGTTGTAATTTAGAATGGAAGCCACTCCCCATTTCAGAAGATTCAGATCATTTTAAACAATCAGTGAAAAATAACAGCAGCATGTGTCTGAAACATGGTTTGGGGGAAAATTTTCATCAATCTATTGTCACTTGTTGCTTGGAGACATTTTAGAAAATCAGGCACCCAAACAGACTAATGCTGTCGATGCAAGAGTTGGTGCACAGGAAGATCCGACAAGTCATCTGTAGCTGCTGTCTGTCCCCCTGGAGCAGTCATCATGTGAGATCATGGCTCAGTCCTCGGAGAAATCATTTCTCCAGCAATACCTCAACCATGTCTTTACAGGTGTGTGTGTATGTGTGTGTGTGTGTGTGTGTGTGTGTGTGTGTGTGTGTGTGTGTGTGTGTGTGAGAGAGAGAGAGAGAGAGACGGAGGGAGAGACACAGAGAGAGAGAGAGAGAGAGACTGCCCGTGTTTGTGTGTGTGAAAGAGTGGATGCATGTGTATCTCTGTGTGTCTGTATATGTGCGTGCGAGAGAAAGTGCATGTTCATGTGAGAGTGTGTGGCTGTGTGTGTGTTTGAGGGTGTGTCTGTCTCTGTGTGCATGTGTGTGAGTGAGAGTGTGTGTGAGAGAGTGTGTATGTGTGTGAGAGAGAGTGTGTCTGTGTGTATGTGTGTGTGAGAGTGTCGCTGTGTGTGTGAGAGAATATGTCTGTGTGTCTATGTGTTTGTGTGTCTGTGTGTCTATATGTGTATGTGTCTGTGTGTGTATGACAGTGTGTCTTGTGTGAGAAAGAGTGTGTATGTGTATGTGAGAGAGTGTGTGTCTGTGTGCATGTGTGTGTGAGAGTGAGTGTATCTGTGTGTGAGAGTGTGTGTGGAAGTGTGTGTGTGAGAGAGAGTGTGGGTGTCCGTGTGTGTTTGAGAGAGTGTGTCTCTGCATATTTGAGGGAGCGTGTGTCTGCGTGTGTATGTGTGTGAGAGAGAGAGTGTAACTGTGTGTGTATGTGTGTGTGAGAGAGAGCGTCTGTGTATGTGAGAGAGTGTGTGTCAGTGTGTGTGTGTGAGAGAGAGAGTGTGTGTGTCCATGTGTGTGTGTGTGTGAGAGTGTGTCTATGTGTGTTTGAGGGAGCGTGTGTATGTGTGAGAGAGAGAGTGTAACTGTGTTTATGTGTGTGTTTGAGGGATCGTGTGTCTGTGTGTCTGTCTGTGTGTATGTGTGTGATAGAGAATGTCTGTGTGTGTGAGACAGAGTGTGTGTGTGTGACAGAGAGTGTCTGTGTACGTGAGAGTGAGTGGGTGTGTGAGAGAATGAGAGTGTGTGTGTGTGAGAGTGTGTGAGAATGAGAGAGAGTGTGTGTATGTGTGTGTGTGAGAGAGTGTGTCTGTGTGAGAGAGAGTGTGTCTGCGTGTATGTGTGAGAGAGTGTGTCTGTGTGTGTATTTGAGGGAGCGTATGTCTGTGCGTGTATGTGTGTGAGCGATATAGTGTGTGCTTGTGTGTGTGTGAGAGAGAGTTGTGCCTGTGTGTATGTGTGTGTGAGTGTGTCTGTGTTTGTGTTTGAGGGAGCGTGTGTCTGTGTGTGTGAGAGAGCCTGTGTGTGGCGGGGTCCTTTGTGTATGTGTGTGTTAGAATGTGTCTATGTGTGTTTGAGGGAGTGTATGTGTGTGAGTGTGTGTGTGTGTATGTGTGTAAACTAGCCAATCTTATTGGGTGCTCATGAATATAAAATCCAGCTGCTGCTTCAGGTGAATTGGTCCTTGTGTCTCCAAAGACACAAAATCTGTCAGGGTGGCTTAACTGGGGGAAAGAGAGTGCTGTTCATTCCCATGGTGATTTATCCAGTAAACCTTCCCCACACACGAACATCCCACTGGCAATGCAGTGACTAGTCCTGCACACAGGTGCCCCAGGTACAAACCAATGTAATGTCACCACAGTCTTACCAGAGCATGGGACAGCTCCTCATGAGAGAGCGGTGTCTGGTGGTGTTTTAATCAGAGGGTCACCATGGCCCGGCTGAGGGGAGAGGTTGGGAAGGAGAGTCCTTCAGGGTAACCCCAGCTGGTGTGGGAATTGAACACACGCTATTGGTTTTACTCTGCATTATAAACCAACTGTCCAGCCAACTGAGCTAACTGACTTCACTCCAGGGGCATGCCCTGTATAACCCAATCATAGCCAGCCTGCACCTCAATAGGAGCCACGAGCAAGGCCATTCGGCCCCACCCTAACCCAGAAGGGAGAGCACGGGAAGCTGATGAAGGAAACAAGCCCCTCCCATCTGGCCGTCTGAAATGGAGCTGGAGGACAGAGCACATCTGGCCTGCTGTTTGCTTCCCCGAGACTGGCCTGCTCCACCTTACAGTGAGAGACTGAGGGGAACCTCAAGGAGATTTCACTTCTCACTGAGAGGCTGCAACTCCAATTCAAATCAGGCTGGTTCCCTCCGAGACTCACGGAAGAGGGCAGCCCTCTACAGATCAGGCCCTTGTGTCGCATAACCCCCAGTGTGGGGGCCAAGAGCTGGGAGGTAGTGTTAAGAACATAAGACCATCCGAAATAGGAACAGGAGGAGACCATCCAGCCCCTCGAGCCTGCTCTGCTATTCATTAGGATAGTGGATGATTCAACATTTGATTTGGGAGCTGAAACCCAGACAGTACAGAGACAGAGAATCAAATTATTCTGCCATGAGGAATCATCAGACTAAAGCACACACATACATGGACACACACACACACACAGACAAACAGAGACACAGACACACACACACACACACACACACACAGACACACACACCGACACACACACACACAGACACACACACAGACACACACAGGCACACACACACAGACACACACACACATACACACAGACACACACACACACCACACACACTCACCCACACACTCACAGACACACACACACACACAGACACACACACACAGACACACACACAGACACACACACACACACACGCACACACACACACATATATACACACACACACACACACATTGTGGGATTCAGGCCGTCTGTGGGAACGGGGAGAGACAAAGGAGCAAAATGCTAGCGAGGGATCTGATCTCACAGATTTCAGTGCTTCCCTCTCTCTCTGCGGCTCTCGTGTCTATTTTTGTGTTCCCAGTTCTCTCTCCCACATCTTTCCTTCAATCCCTATCTCTCAATATCCTTCACATCTCTGTCCTGTTTACATTTCCCAGTAGATTCCCTTCACCCTTTGTCACCTCACCAGGTTTTTCAGGAATGCTTAATCATTCAGTCTTTCACAAAACTAACACCTTGCTCATCTCTCTCTGCATCTGTCCCTCAATTCTGTGGGATCTTGCTATTCCTGTCTGTACATCACTCTAGCCACATCACAGCCCCCACCACCACTCCACTCTCTCAGCTCTATCTCTCTGCTGTTGCAACTCCTCTCTCTCTCTCTCTGTCCTATCTCTCTCCCTGGGATTTCCGTCTTGCTGTCTGCCTGAACTTCTCTCCCTGTCTTTCTCTCCCCATTTTCGCCTTGTATCTGTCTGACATTGTATTTCTCTTCCTGGAGATTCACTCTCTCTCTCTGTCCTGCTCTCTCTCAGTTCTTCTCACTTCCTCTCCCCTTCCCCACCTCGCTTGTCTTTGTCTTGTTCTCTCCCTCCCTCACGCTGTCTGTCCGTCCATCTCTCTTTCTCTCCTGTAGTTTCTCTCCCTCTTTCTCCCTGGACCCCTCTGCTCTGTCCCAGTGACTGGGGAAGGGGCATTGGGAAGAGTTTGCCTCAGTGCCTGGTCTCTCCCAGGATTTACCCCGACTGTGGGGAGGGGGTGAATGGAAGGAACATTAAGTACTTTTCTGAGTGCGTCTGAAAAAGAGAAAAAGAGAAAGAGAAAGGGAGAGTGACAAAAAGAGAGAGAGACATGGAGAGAGTGGAGATAGAGAAAGTGGAGAGAGAGAAATGGGCAGTAAGAATCAGGGAGGCGGAGTGAGAAAAGGACAGAGTGAGAGAGACAGGGAGAGAGAGAGAGTGAGATGGACATATATGGAGGGAGAAGGACAGTGTGTGTACTTGGCGATGGTTTTAGAGTGGGATCTTGCTGTGCATTACAGCAGTCAGTGTCAAAAGGCGAGTTAGACTCTGCACTATGTCCTCCAGCCCTGGGGCTGTGAGTCTGCATGGGAAGGGGGAGAATGGGAGACACGGAGGGAATGGGACAGCCAGAGACAGGGGGAGGGTTTGATGGGGTTTTGGGGTTGGTGGAGAAAGGAGGGACTGTTGTCATAGAGAGATGGAGGGAGGGATAGCATGTGATGCAAAATCTGAGACAGGGTAGAGAAGAGGTCTCCACGGGAAGGATAGTCAATGAGGCCATTCAGGGGCCAATCCTGAGGATCCTGAACCGGACCAGGATCATTTAATGGGGCAGGGGGATGATGGGCAGAAAGGACTCCATCTGTGATGCAAACCTTCTGTAATTCTTGGGCTGGGATCTTGCTGTACATTAAAATAAGTCACAGACCAGTCAGTCAACCCAGACTCATTTACCTGTGTGAGAAAGTGAGGACTGCAGATGCTGGAGAGTCAGAGTTACAAAGTGTGGAGCTGGGGAAGCACAGCAGGTCAGCCAGGAGAGTGAATGGTTCAGGCCTGACCTGCTGGGATTTTCCAGCTCCACACTTTTCCACTCAACTCCCTCTGCCCCAGGGAGTGGGGCTCACAGCAATGTTGGTGGGGGGAGCAAAATATTTGAGGGGGGCACAGTTGGTGAGGTGGGTATTTTGGAGGGAAGGTATATGGGGAAGGGAATAAATTTGGGAGGAGAGTGAAAATGAGGGGCAAATGTTTTTAGTGGGTTCAAATTTGGGTGAGCACTTTCAGGTCTGAAATAAAGAAAAAGAGAAAGGGAGGGTGAGAAAAAGAGAGAGAGGTCGAGAGAGTGGGGATGGAGAAGGGGGATGAGAGAAAGATGGGGCAGAGACAGACAGTGAGAGGGAGGGTGTGAGAGAAAGGCAGATTAAGAGAAAGAGACAGACAGGGAGAGAGAAGGACAAAGAGAGAAGGGGAAGTCAGACTGAGAGAAACAGGCGTTGAAGCATGGACAGACTGAAAGGGGGACACTCAGTGTTCCAGTTGGTTCCAGCTCCCTCTCTCTCAATGGGTTTTCACATTCCCTCTCTCCCATGCTCCTGAGGTTTCCTTCAGCTTGTCTCTCTCTCTCCCTCTCTCTCTCCCTCTCTCTAGATGGTGAGCTGGTCTCTGTCCCTTGCCATGTTGGGCACTTCAGAAAGCCTCCAGAAAATTCAAGAGATCAGTCTGCAGGTGATCCCTGGTTTTGTTCATTTGTGGATGGTTTCCCAGAACTTTCTATACTTCTGGCCAATTCGGAGAATCCGTTAATAGTTTGAAGTGTTGCTAATCATTTGGATGGCTTGTTCCTGTTAGTTTCTTTGTGTATCAGGACCCGGTGCCTTCCTATCTGGGCCCTCCTTTATTTGGTGGAGACGTTGTTAGGGATATGTCTGCCCAGGGGAACTGTTGCCTTTGACATTATGCTGATGGGATAACCATCTGGCTGCTGTCTGGCTTTTGTGATTTGGGAGTATAACTTGTCCAATATACCCAGCATCTCTTGGCTGTCTATCTGTGTTTTAGCAAAGAGGCTGCAACATTTCACCCATTCCCCCTCCCCCACCCAGTCTTTTGAATAGAAAGAAGCTTATACAATGAATTACAAACCGAATTTTAAAAGCTGGTTATGTTTGTTGTCAGAGTAGCCTGATGTTTGAGCGAAAGCCATTTTGTACATTGGTCAAACCGATTGTCCTATGTCTGATAAGTGGTATCATAGAATCCCTACACAGAGCAGAAACAGGCCCTTCAGCCCATCGAGTCCACAATGACCCTCTGAAGAGAATCCAACTCAGATTCATCCCCTGATGATATCCCTGAAACCCTGCATTTCCCTTGACTATTCCAGCTAACCTGAATATCCCGCGACACTATGGGCAATCTGTCAAAAATGTGCAGATGCAGGGAGAATGTACAAACACCACACAGACAGTCGCTCAGGAGTGGAATCAAACCCAGGTCTCTGGCGCTGTGAGGTAACAGTGCTAACCACTGAGCGACTATGGCACTTGTAACTGTTTCGACAAAACATATTCCGTTCTGAGAATCCATACAGAATTGTGATGCATAGCCAACATCCAGTGAGCAGAATAAATGCAAGGGAATGAGACCTGCTGGCTCAAACTCCAGGAATTCCCTCCCGAAGGACATTGTGGGTCCACCACCTGCAACAGTTCAAGGAGGCAGCTCACCACCAAAACCAGCTCCCGTGCAGCTTCGGACAGGCAATCAATACTGGGCCCAGCCAGGAACACTCAAACGCTGCAAATGAATGAAACTGAGGTGATCACCCGGGGAGTTCCAACTACCTTCCAGCCCCTGGGGGTGTGTCCAGGTATTATTCACCATGATCGTACACATCTGTTACAGCTTACAATCCTAACCACCGGTATCCCGAGATATATCATGGTGAGTGCAGTTAGGGACACAGCCGATGTGGTCCTCTATCTCTCACTCCCCTCTCTATCTCACCTCTCTCTCTCTCTCTCTCTCTCTCTCTCTCTCTCTCTCTCTCTCTCCCACAGCGCTTCTCTCTCACACCGCTTCTCTCTCTCTCAGCCCTCTCTCACTCTCACCCCTCTCTCTCACCCTCTCTCTCTTACCCCTTTTCTCTCACACACACCCCCTCTCTCTCACCCGTCTCTCTCTTACCCCTCTCTCTTCTCACACCTCTCTCTCTCACTCTCCCTCAGTGCTTCTCTCTCACACCGCTTCTCTCTCTCTCAGCCCTCTCTCACTCTCACCTGTCTCTCTCAATCACCCTCTCTCTCTTACCCCTCTCTCTTCTCACACCTCTCTGTCACTCTCCCTCAGCGCTTCTCTCTCACACCCCTCTCTCTCTCTCACCCCTCTTTCTCTCACCTCTCTCTCACCCTCTCTCTCTCTCACCCCATCTCTCTTGCACCCTCTCTCACCCCCTCTCTCTCAGGCCCTCTCTTTCAGCCCCCTCTCTCTTTCTCACCCCTCTCCCACTCTCACCCCCCTCTCTCTCACACACACCCCTCTCTCTCTCTCTTACCCCTCTCTCTCTCACACCGCTTCTCTCTCACACCCTCTCTCTCTGTCAGCCTGTCTCTCTCTCTCACCCCTTATCTGTCTCACACCCCCTCGCTCACTCACTCCTCTCTCTCTTTCACCCCTCTATCTGTCACCCCTCTCTCTCAACCTTCTCTCTCTAACCGGTCTCTTCCTCTCTCACACCTCTCTCTCAGCCTCTCTCTCTCACGCCTTCTCTCTCCCTCTCTTTGGCAGCCCTTCTCTCTCTCAGCCCCTCTCTCTCTCCCCAATCTCTCCCACCCTGATCTCTCTCACAGTCCCTCTCTCTCTCACCCCTCGCTCTCTTTCATCCCTCTCTCTCTGATCCCTCTCTCTCTCACCCCTCTCTCTCACACACATCTCTCTCATCCTCTCTCTCCCACCCCTCTCTCTTACACCTCTCTCTCACCCTGTCTCTCAACCCCTCTGTCACCCCTTCTCTCTCAGCACTCTCTCTCTCAGCCCACCTCGTCACTCCAGTCTTTCCCACCCTGATCTCTCTCACACACTCTCTCACACCATCTCTCTCTCTCACCCGCTCTCTCTCGCTCTCTCAAACACCCTCTCTCTCTCAACCCCTCTCTCTCACCCTCTCTCTCTCACCCCCCTCATCCTCCTCTCTCTCTCTCTCACCCGCGCTCTCTTGCTCTCTCAAACCCCTCTCTCTCTAAACCCCCTCTCTCTCACCCTCTTTCTCTCTCCACTCATCCTCCTCTCTCTCTCTCACCCGCTCGCTCTCGCTCTCTCAAACCCCCTCTCTCTCAACCCCTCTCTCACCCTCGCTCTGTCACCCCCTCATCCTCCTCTCTCTCTCTCACCCGCTCTCTCTCGCTCTCTCAAATCCCCTCTCTCTCTAAAACCCCTCTCTCTCACCCTCTCTCTCTCACCCCCCTCATCCTCCTCTCTCTCTCTCTCACCCGCTCTCTCTCGCTCTCTCAAACCCCCTCTCTCTCTAAACCCCTCTCTCTCACCCTCTCTCTCAAACCCCCTCCTCCTCTCTTTCTCTGTCACCCGCTCTCTCTCGCTCTCTGAAACCCCCTCTCTCTCTAAACCCCTCTCTCTCACCCTCTCTCTCTCACCCCCTCATCCTCCTCTCTCTCTCTCATCCGCTCTCTCTCGCTCTCTCAAACCTCTTCGCTCTCTCTGAAACCCCTCTCTCTCACCCTCTCTTTCTTACCCCCCTCATCCTCCTCTCTCTCTCTCTCACCCGCTCTCTCTCGCTCTCTCAAACCACTTCGCTCTCTCTGAAACCCCTCTCTCTCACCCTCTCTCTCTCACCCCCCTCATCCTACTCTCTCTCTATCACCCGCTGTCTCTCGCTCACTCAAACTCCCTCTCTCTCTCAACCCGTCTCTCTCACCCCCCTCATCCTCCTCTCTCTCTCTCACGCGCTGTTTCTCGCTCTCTCAAACCCCCCCTCTCTCTCAACTCCTCTCTCTCACCCTCTTTCTCTCACGCCCCTCCTCCTCCTCTCTCTCACCCGCTCTCTCTCGCTCTCTCAAACCCTCTCTCTCTCCAAAACCCCTCTCTCTCCCCCACTCTCTCTCACCCCCCTCATCCTCCTCTCTCTAACTCACCCTCTCTCTCTCACCGCCCTCATCCTTCTCCCCTCTCTCACCCGCTCTTTCTCACTCTCTCAAACCCCCTCTCTCTCTCAATCCCTCTCTCTCACCCGCTCTCTATCACCCCCCTCCTCCTCCTCTCTCTCTCTTACCCGCTCTCTCAAACCCCCTCTCTCTAAAGCCGCTCTCTCTCACCCTCTCTCTCTCTCTCACACCCCCCTCATCCTCCTCTCTCTCTCAACCACTCTCTCGTACTCTCAAACGTCCTCTCTCTCAACCCCTCGCTCTCACCCTCTCTCTCACGCCCCCTCATCCTCCTCACTGTCCCTCACCCGCTCTCTCTCACTCTCTCAAACCCCCTCTCTCTCGCAACCCTCTCTCTCACCCTCTCTCTCTCACCCCCTCATCCTCCTCTCTCTCTCTCACCCATTCTCTCTCGCTCTCTCAAACACCCTCTCTCTCTAAACCCTTTCTCTCTCACCCTCTCTCTCTCAACCCCCTCATCCTCCTCTCTCTCTCTCACCCTCACTCTCTCACCCCCTCATCCTCCTCTCTCTCTCACCCGCTCTCTCTCGCTCTCTCAAACCCCTCTCACTCTAAAACCCCTTTCTCTCACCCTCTCTATCTCACTCCCCTCATCCTCCTCTCTCTGTCACCCGCTCTCTCTTGCTCTCTCAAACCCCTCTATCTAAAACCCCTCTCTCTCACCCTCTGTCTCTCACCCCCCTCATCCTCCTCTCTCTCTCTCTCTCACCCGCTCTCTCTCGCTCTCTCAAACCCCTTCTCTCTCAAAAATCCCTCTCTCTTACCCTCTCTCTCTCACACGCCTCCTCCTCCCCTCTCACTCTCTCAACAGCTCTCTCTCGCTCTCTCAAACCTCCACTCTCTCAATCCCTCTCTCTCACCCTCTCTCTCTCACCCCCCTCATCCTCCTCTCTCTCTCTCTCTCTCTCTCCCACCCGTGTCTCTCGCTCTCTCAAACCCCCTCTCTCAACACCTCTCTCTCACCCTCTCTCTCTCTCAACCCCTTCATCCTCCTCTCTCTCTCTCACCCGCTCTCTCTCGCTCTCTCAAACCCCCTCTCTCTCACCCTCTCTCTCTCTTACAACCCTCATCCTCCTCTCTCTCTCTCACCCGCTCTCTCAAACGCCCTCTCTCTCTAAAACCCCACTCTCTCTCACCCTCTCTCGCTCTCTCACCCACCCTCATCCTCCTCTCTCTCTCTCTCACCCACTCTCTCGTACTCTCAAACCCCCTTTCTCTCAACCTCTCGCTCTCACCCTCTCTCTCTCACCCCCATCCTCCTCACTCTCTCTCTCCCGCTCTCTCTCGCTCTCTCAACCCCCCTGTCTCTCTCAACCCCTCTCTCTCACCCTCTCTCTCTCACCCGCGCTCTCTCGCTCTCTCAAAACCCCTCTCCCTCTCAATCCCTCTCTCTCACCCTCTCTCCTCATCCTCCTCTCTCTCTCACCCGCCCTCTCTCGATCTCTAAAATCCCCACTCTCTCTCAACCCCTCTCTCTCACCCTCTCTCTCTCACCGCTCTCATCCTCCTCTCTCTCTCACCCACTCTCTCTCGCTCTCTCAAACCCCCTCTCTCTCTCAACCCCTCTCTCTCACCCTCTCTCTCACTCCCCTCATCCTCCTCTCTCTCTCTCAGCCGCTCTCTCTCGCTCTCTCAACCCCCCTCTCTCTCTCAAACCCTCTCTCTCACCCTCTCTCTCACCCCCCTCATCCTCCTCTCTCTCTCACCCACTCTCTCTCGCTCTCTCAAACCCCCTCTCTAAAACCCCTCACTATCAGCATCTCTCTCTCACCCCCCTCATCCTCCTCTCTCTCTCACCCGCTCTCTCTCGCTCTCTCAAACCACTTCTCTCTCTAAACCCCCTCTCTCTCACCCTCCCTCACTCACCCCCCTCATTCTCCTCTCCTCACTCTCTCTCACCCGATCTCTCTCGCACTCTCAAACCCCCTCTCTCTCTCAAACCCCCTCTCTCAACCTCTTTCTCTCACCTCCCTCATCCTCCTCTCTCTCTCTCACCCGCTCTCTCTCGCTCTCTCAAACTCCTTCTCTCTCTCAACCCCTCTCTCTCACCCTCTCTCTCCCACCCGCCTCATCCCACTCTCTCTCTCTCTCACCCGCTCTCTCGCTCTCTCAAACCCCCTCTCTCTCAAACCCCCTCTCACTCAACCCCTCTCTCTCACCCTCTCTCTCTCACTTCCCTCATCCTCCTCTCTCTCTCTCACCCGCGCGCTCTCTCTCTCAAACCCCCTCTCTCTCTAAAACCCCTCTCTCTCAACTTCTCTCTCTCACCACCCTCATCCTCCTCTCTCTCTCTCACCCGCTCTCTCTCGTCTCTCATACCCCCTCTCTCTCTAAAACCCCTCTCTCTCAACTTCTCTCTCTCACCCCCCTCATCCTCCTCTCTCTCTCTCACCCGCTCTCTCGCTCTCTCAAAACCCCCTCTCTCTAAAACCCCTCTCTCACCCTCTCTCTCTCACCCCACCCATCCTCCTCTCTGTCTCTCACCCGCTCTCTCTCGCTTTCTCCAACCCACTCTCTCTCTAAAACCCCTCTATCTCACACCCCTCATCCTCCTCTCTCTCTCTCACCCGCTCTCTCTCGCTCTCTCAAACAACAACTCTCTCAAAAAAACCCCTCTCTCACCCTCACTCTCTCACACGCCTCATCCTCCTCTCTCACTCTCTCAACAGCTCTCTCTCGCTCTCTCAAACCCCCTATCTTTCAACCCCTCTTTCTCACCCGCTCCCTCTCTCACACCCCCTCCTCCTCCTCTCTCTCTCTCTCACCCGCTCTCTCTTGCACTCTCAAACCCCCTCTCTCTATACCCCCTCTCTCTCACCCTCTCTCACTCACCGCCCTCATCCTCCTCTCTCTCTCTCACCCTCTCTCTCTCACTCCCCTCATCCTCCTCTCTCTCTCACCCGCGCTCTCTCGCTCTCTCAAACCCCCACTCTCTCAACCCCTCTCTCTCACCCTCTCTCTCTCACCCCCTCATCCTCCTCTCTCTCTCTCCCTCCCACCCGTGCTCTCTCGCTCTCTCAAACCCCCTCTCTCAACACCTCTCTCTCACCCTCTCTCTCTCTCAACCCCTTCATCCTCCTCTCTCTCTCACCCGCTCTCTCTCGCTCTCTCAAACCCCCTCTCTCTCACCCTCTCTCTCTCTTACAACCCTCATCCTCCTCTCTCTCTCTCACCCGCTCTCTCAAAAAAGCCCTCTCTCTCTAAAACCCCACTCTCTCTCACCCTCTCTCTCTCTCTCACCCACCCTCATCCTCCTCTCTCTCTCTCACCCACTCTCTCGTACTCTCAAACCCCCTTTCTCTCAACCTCTCGCTCTCACCCTCTCTCTCTCACCCCCATCCTCCTCACTCTCTCTCACCCGCTCTCTCTCGCTCTCTCAACCCCCCTCTCTCTCTCAACCCCTCTCTCTCACCCTCTCTCTCTCTCACCCCCCTCATCCTCCTCTCTCTCTCTCTCACCCGCTCTCTCTCGCTCTCTCAAACACCAACTCTCTCAAAAAACCCCTCTCTCACCCTCACTCTCTCACACGCCTCATCCTCCTCTCTCACTCTCTCAACAGCTCTCTCTCGCTCTCTCAAACCCCCTCTCTCTCAACCCCTCTTTCTCACCCGCTCTCTCTCTCACACCCCCTCCTCCTCCTCTCTCTCTCTCACCCGCTCTCTCTTGCACTCTCAAACCCCCTCTCTCTCTATACCCCCTCTCTCTCACCTCTCTCACTCACCGCCCTCATCCTCCTCTCTCTCTCTCACCCTCTCTCTCTCACTCCCCTCATCCTCCTCTCTCTCTCACCCGCGCTCTCTCGCTCTCTCAAAACCCCTCTCCCTCTCAATCCCTCTCTCTCACCCTCTCTCCTCATCCTCCTCTCTCTCTCACCCGCCCTCTCTCGATCTCTAAAGTCCCCACTCTCTCTCAACCCCTCTCTCTCACCCTCTCTCTCTCACCGCTCTCATCCTCCTCTCTCTCTCACCCACTCTCTCTCGCTCTCTCAAACCCCCTCTCTCTCTCAACCCCTCTCTCTCACCCTCTCTCTCACTCCCCTCATCCTCCTCTCTCTCTCTCAGCCGCTCTCTCTCGCTCTCTCAACCCCCCTCTCTCTCTCAACCCCTCTCTCTCACCCTCTCTCTCACCCCCCTCATCCTCCTCTCTCTCTCACCCACTCTCTCTCGCTCTCTCAAACCCCCTCTCTAAAACCCCTCACTATCAGCATCTCTCTCTCACCCCCCTCATCCTCCTCTCTCTCTCACCCGCTCTCTCTCGCTCTCTCAAACCACTTCTCTCTCTAAACCCCCTCTCTCTCACCCTCCCTCACTCACCCCCCTCATTCTCCTCCCTCTCTCTCACCCGCGCTCTCTCGCTCTCTTAAACCCCCTCTCTCTCTCAACCCCTCTCTCTCACCCTCTCTCTCACTCCCCTCATCCTCCTCTCTCTCTCTCAGCCGCTCTCTCTCGCTCTCTCAAACCCCTCTCTCTCTCAACCCCTCTCTCTCACCCTCTCTCTCACCCCCCTCATCCTCCTCTCTCTCTCACCCACTCTCTCTCGCTCTCTCAAACCCCTCTCTCTCTAAAACCCCTCACTCTCAGCCTCTCTCTCTGACCCCCCTCATCCTCCTCTCTCTCTCACCCGCTCTCTCTCGCTCTCTCAAACCACTTCTCTCTCTAATCCCCCTCTAATCCCCCTCTCTCTCACCCTCCCTCACTCACCCCCCTCATTCTCCTCTCCTCACTCTCTCTCACCCGATCTCTCTCGCACTCTCAAACCCCCTCTCTCTCTCAAACCCCCTCTCTCAACCTCTTTCTCTCACCTCCCTCATCCTCCTCCTCTCTCTCTCACCCGCTCTCTCTCGCTCTCTCAAACTCCTTCTCTCTCTCAACCCCTCTCTCTCACCCTCTCTCTCCCACCCGCCTCATCCCACTCTCTCTCTCTCTCACCCGCTCTCTCGCTCTCTCAAACCCCCTCTCTCTCAAACCCCCTCTCACTCAACCCCTCTCTCTCACCCTCTCTCTCTCACTTCCCTCATCCTCCTCTCTCTCTCATCCGCGCTCTCTCTCTCTCAAACCCCCTCTCTCTAAAACCCCTCTCTCTCAACTTCTCTCTCTCACCACCCTCATCCTCCACTCTCTCTCTCTCACCCGCTCTCTCTCGTCTCTCATACCCCCTCTCTCTCTAAAACCCCTCTCTCTCCACTTCTCTCTCTCACCCCCCTCATCCTCCTCTCTCTCTCACCCGCTCTCTCGCTCTCTCAAAACCCCCTCTCTCTAAAACCCCTCTCTCACCCTCTCTCTCTCACCCCCCCCATCCTCCTCTCTGTCTCTCACCCGCTCTCTCTCGCTTTCTCCAACCCACTCTCTCTCTAAAACCCCTCTATCTCACACGCCTCATCCTCCTCTCTCACTCTCTCAACAGCTCTCTCTCGCTCTCTCAAACCCCCTATCTTTCAACCCCTCTTTCTCACCCGCTCTCTCTCTCACACCCCCTCCTCCTCCTCTCTCTCTCTCTCACCCGCTCTCTCTTGCACTCTTAAACCCCCTCTCTCTGTACCCCCTCTCTCTCACCCTCTCTCACTCACCGCCCTCATCCTCCTCTCTCTCTCTCAGCCGCTCTCTCTCGCTCTCTCAAACCCCTCTCTCTCTCAACCCCTCTCTCTCACCCTCTCTCTCACCCCCCTCATCCTCCTCTCTCTCTCACCCACTCTCTCTCGCTCTCTCAAACCCCCTCTCTAAAACCCCTCACTATCAGCATCTCTCTCTCACCCCCCTCATCCTCCTCTCTCTCTCACCCGCTCTCTCTCGCTCTCTCAAACCACTTCTCTCTCTAAACCCCCTCTCTCTCACCCTCCCTCACTCACCCCCCTCATTCTCCTCCCTCTCTCTCACCCGCGCTCTCTCGCTCTCTTAAACCCCCTCTCTCTCTCAACCCCTCTCTCTCACCCTCTCTCTCACTCCCCTCATCCTCCTCTCTCTCTCTCAGCCGCTCTCTCTCGCTCTCTCAAACCCCTCTCTCTCTCAACCCCTCTCTCTCACCCTCTCTCTCACCCCCCTCATCCTCCTCTCTCTCTCACCCACTCTCTCTCGCTCTCTCAAACCCCTCTCTCTCTAAAACCCCTCACTCTCAGCCTCTCTCTCTGACCCCCCTCATCCTCCTCTCTCTCTCACCCGCTCTCTCTCGCTCTCTCAAACCACTTCTCTCTCTAATCCCCCTCTCTCTCACCCTCCCTCACTCACCCCCCTCATTCTCCTCTCCTCACTCTCTCTCACCCGATCTCTCTCGCACTCTCAAACCCCCTCTCTCTCTCAAACCCCCTCTCTCAACCTCTTTCTCTCACCTCCCTCATCCTCCTCCTCTCTCTCTCACCCGCTCTCTCTCGCTCTCTCAAACTCCTTCTCTCTCTCAACCCCTCTCTCTCACCCTCTCTCTCCCACCCGCCTCATCCCACTCTCTCTCTCTCTCACCCGCTCTCTCGCTCTCTCAAACCCCCTCTCTCTCAAACCCCTCTCACTCAACCCCTCTCTCTCACCCTCTCTCTCTCACTTCCCTCATCCTCCTCTCTCTCTCATCCGCGCTCTCTCTCTCTCAAACCCCCTCTCTCTAAAACCCCTCTCTCTCAACTTCTCTCTCTCACCACCCTCATCCTCCACTCTCTCTCTCTCACCCGCTCTCTCTCGTCTCTCATACCCCCTCTCTCTCTAAAACCCCTCTCTCTCCACTTCTCTCTCTCACCCCCCTCATCCTCCTCTCTCTCTCACCCGCTCTCTCGCTCTCTCAAAACCCCTCTCTCTAAAACCCCTCTCTCACCCTCTCTCTCTCACCCCCCCCATCCTCCTCTCTGTCTCTCACCCGCTCTCTCTCGCTTTCTCCAACCCACTCTCTCTCTAAAACCCCTCTATCTCACACGCCTCATCCTCCTCTCTCACTCTCTCAACAGCTCTTCTCTCGCTCTCTCAAACCCCCTATCTTTCAACCCCTCTTTCTCACCCGCTCTCTCTCTCACACCCCCTCCTCCTCTCTCTCTCTCTCTCACCCGCTCTCTCTTGCACTCTTAAACCCCCTCTCTCTGTACCCCTCTCTCTCACCCTCTCTCACTCACCGCCCTCATCCTCCTCTCTCTCTCTCACCCTCTCTCTCTCACTCCCCTCATCCTCCTCTCTCTCTCACCGCCCTCTCTCGATCTCTCAAACCCCCACTCTCTCTCAACCCCTCTCTCTCACCCTCTCTCTCTCACCGCTCTCATCCTCCTCTCTCTCTCACCCACTCTCTCTCGCTCTCTCAAACCCCCTTCTCTCTCAACCCTCTCTCTCACCCTCTCTCTCACTCCCCTCATCCTCCTCTCTCTCTCTCAGGCCGCTCTCTCTCGCTCTCTCAACCCCTCTCTCTCACCCTCTCTCTCACCCCCCTCATCCTCCTCTCTCTCTCACCCACTCTCTCTCGCCCTCTCAAACCCCTCTCTCTAAAACCCTCACTATCAGCCTCTCTCTCTCACCCCCCTCATCCTCCCCTCTCTCTCACCCGCTCTCTCTCGCTCTCTCAAACCACTTCTCTCTCTAAACCCCTCTCTCTCACCCTCCCTCACTCACGCCTCATTCTCCTCCCTCTCTCTCACCCGCGCTCTCTCGCTCTCTTAAACCCCCTCTCTCTCTCAACCCCTCTCTCTCACCCTCTCTCTCACTCCCCTCATCCTCCTCTCTCTCTCTCAGCCGCTCTCTCTCGCTCTCTCAACCCCCCTCTCTCTCTCAACCCCCCTCTCTCACCCTCTCTCTCACCCCCCTCATCCTCCTCTCTCTCTCACCCACTCTCTCTCGCTCTCTCAAACCCCCTCTCTCTCTAAAACCCCTCACTCTCAGCCTCTCTCTCTCACCCCCCTCATCCTCCTCTCTCTCTCTCACCGCTCTCTCTCGCTCTCTCAAACCACTTCTCTCTCTAAACCCCTCTCTCTCACCCTCCCTCACTCACCCCCCTCATTCTCCTCTCCTCACTCTCTCTCACACGATCTCTCTCGCTCTCTCAAACCCCCTCTCTCTCTCAAACCCCCTCTCTCAACCTCTTTCTCTCACCTCCCTCATCCTCCTCTCTCTCTCTCTCACACCCGCTCTCTCTCGCTCTCTCAAACTCCTTCTCTCTCTCAACCCTCTCTCTCACCCTCTCTCTCCCACCCGCCTCATCCCACTCTCTCTCTCTCACCCGCTCTCTCGCTCTCTCAAACCCCCTCTCTCTCAAACCCCCTCTCTCTCAACCGCTCTCTCTCACCCTCTCTCTCTCACTTCCCTCATCCTCCTCTCACTCGCTCACCCGCGTCCCCCTCTCTCTCAAACCCCCTCTCTCTCTAAAACCCCTCTCTCTCAACTTCTCTCTCTCACCCCCCTCATCCTCCTCTCTCTCTCACCCGCTCTCTCGCTCTCTCAAAATCCCGTCTCTCTAAAACCCCTCTCTCACCCTCTCTCTCTCACCCCCCCATCCTCCTCTCTGTCTCTCACCCGCTCTCTCTCGCTTTCTCCAACCCACTCTCTCTCTAAAACCCCTCTATCTCACACCCCCCATCCTCCTCTCTCTCTCTCACCCGCTCTCTCTCTCGCTCTCTCAAACCCCTTCTCTCTCTAAACCCCCTCTCTCTCACCCTCTCTCACTCCACCCCTCATCCTCCTCACTCTCTCTCACCCGCGCTCTCTCGCTCTCTCAAACACCCCCCTCTCTCTCAAACCCCCTCTCTCAAGCTCTCTCACTCACCCCCCTCATTCTCCCCTCTCTCTCACCGCGCTCTCGCTCTCTCAAACCCCCTCTCTCTCAAACCCCCTCTCTCTATCAACCCCTCTCTCTCAACTCTCTCTCTCACCCCCCTCATCCTCCTCTCTCTCTCTCACCCGCTCTCTCTCGCTCTCTCAAACCCCCTCTCTCTCTAAAACCCCTCTCTCTCAACTTCTCTCTCTCACCCCCCTCATCCTCCTCTTTCTCTCACCCGCTCTCTCGCTCTCTCAAACCCCCCTCTCTCTAAAACCCCTCTCCCACCCTCTCTCTCTCACCCCCCATCCTCCTCTCTCTCTCTCACCCGCTCTCTCGCTTTCTCAAACCCACTCTCTCTCTAAACCCCCTCTCTCTCATCCCCCTCATCATCCTCACTCTCTCTCACCCGCTCTCTCTCGCTCTCTCAAACCCCCTCTCTCTCAACCCCTCTCTCTCACCCTCTCTCTCACACCCTCATCCTCCTCTCTCTCTCTCACCCGCTCTCTCTTGCTCTCTCAAACCCCCCTCTCTCTCAACCCTCCTCTCTCACCCTCTCACTCTCACCTCCCTCATCCTCCTCTCTCTCTCTCTCTCACCCGCTCTCTCTCTCTCTCTCAAACCCCCCCTCTCTCAAAAACCCCTCTCTCTTACCCTGTCTCTCTCACACGCCTCCTCCTCCCCCTCTCTCACTCTCTCAACAGCTTTCTCTCGCTCTCTCAAACCTCCTCTCTCTCAACCCCTCTCTCACCCTCTCCCTCTCACCCCCCTCATCCTCCTCTCTCTCTCTCTCTCTCAACCGTGCTCTCTCGCTCTCTCAAACCCCCCTCTCTCAACACCTCTCTCTCTCACACACCCCTCATCCTCCTCTCTCTCTCACCCGCTCTCTCGCTCTCTCTCAAACCCCCTCTCTCTCACCCTCTCTCTCACACACCCCTCATCCTCCTCTCTCTCTCTCACCCGCTCTCTCAAACGCCCTCTCTCTAAAACCCCTCTCTCTCTCACCCTCTCTCTCTCTCTCCCCCACCCTCCTCCTCCTCTCTCTCGCTCACGCACTCTCTCGAACTCTCAAACCCCCTCTCTCTCAACCCCTCGCTCTCACCCTCTCTCTCTCACCCCCCATCCTCCTCACTCTGTCTCACCCGCTCTCTCTCGCTCTTTCAAACCCCCTCTCTCTCTCAACCCCTCTCGCTCACCCTCTCTCTCTCTCACCCCCCTCATCCTCCTCTCTCTCTCTCACCCGCTCGCTCTCGCTCTCTCAAACACCCTCTCTCTCAAAACCCCCCTCTCTCACCCTCTCTCTCTCACACGCCTCATCCTCCTCTCTCACTCGCTCAACAGATCTCTCTCGCTCTCTCAAACCCCCTCTCTCTCAACCCCTCTTTCTCACCCGCTCTCTCTCAACCCCTCCTCCTCCTCTCTCACTCGCTCTCTCTCGCTCTCTCAAACCACTTCTCTCTCTAAACCCCCTCTCTCTCACCCTCCCTCACTCACCCCCCTGATCCTCCTCACTCTCTCTCACCCGATCTCTCTCGCTCTCTCAAACCCCCTCTCTCTCTCAAACCCCCTCTCTCAACCTCTCTATCTCCCCCCTCATCCTCTTCTCTCTCAGCCGCTCTCTCTCGCTCTCTCAAACCCCTTCTCTCTCTCAACCCCTCTCTCTCACCCTCTCTCTCCCACCCCCCTCATCCTCCTCTCTCTCTCACCCGCTCTCTCGTTCTCTCAAACCCCCTCTCTCTCAAACCCCCTCTCTCAACCCCTCTCTCTTACCCTCTCTCTCTCACTTCCCTCATCCTCCTCTCTCTCTCACACGCGCTCTCCCTCTCTCAAACCCCCTCTCTCTCGAAAACCCCTCTCTCTCAACTTCTCTCCCTCACCCCCCATCCTCCTCTCTCTCTCTCACCCGCTCTCTCTCGCTTTCTCAAACCCACTCTCTCTCTAAACCCCCTCTCTCTCATCCCCCTCATCATCCTCACTCTCTCTCACCCGCGCTCACTCGCTCTCTCAAACCTCCTCTCTCTCAACCCCTCTCTCTCACCCTCTCTCTCTCACACCCTCATCCTCCTCTCTCTCTCTCACTCGCTCTCTCTTGCTCTCTCAAACCCCCCTCTCTCTCAACCCTCCTCTCTCACCCTCTCACTCTCACCCCCCTCATCCTCCTCTCTCTCTCTCACCCGTTCTCTCGTTCTCTCAAACCCCCTCTCTCTCAAACCCCCTCTCTCAACCCCTCTCTCTCACCCTCTCTCTCTCACTTCCCTCATCCTCCTCTCTCTCTCTCACCCGCGCTCTCCCTCTCTCAAACCCCCTCTCTCTCGAAAACCCCTATCTCTCAACTTCCCTCTCTCACCCCCCTCATCCTCCTCTCTCTCTCACCCGCTCTCTCTCGTCTCTCAAACCCCTCTCTCTCTAAAACCCCTCTCTCTCTCAACTTCTCTCTCTCACCCCCCCTCATCCTCCTCTCTCTCTCACCCGCTCTCTCGCTCTCTCAAACCCCCCTCTCTCTAAAACCCCTCTCTCACCCTCTCTCTCTCACCCCCCCATCCTCCTCTCTGTCTCTCACCCGCTCTCTCTCGCTTTCTCCAACCCACTCTCTCTCTAAAATCCCTCTATCTCACACCCCTCATCCTCCTCTCTCTCTCACCCGCTCTCTCCCGCTCTCTCAAACCCCTTCTCTCTCTAAACCCACTCTCTCTCACCCTCTCTCACTCACCCCCCTCATCCTCCTCACTCTCTCTCACCCGCGCTCTCTCGCTATCTCAAACCCCCTCTCTCTCTCAAACCCCCTCTCTCAAGCTCTCTCTCTCACCCCCCTCATTCTCCTCTCTCTCTGTAACCCGCGCTCTCGCTCTCTCAAACCCCCTCTCTCTCAAACCCCCTCTCTCTCAACCCCTCTCTTTCACCCTCTCTCTCTCACTTCCCTCGTCATCCTCTCTCTCTCTCACCCGCTCTCTCGCTCTCTCAAACCCCCTCTCTCTCTCAAACCCCTCTCTCTCAACACTATCTCTCACCCCCCTCATCCTCCTCTCTCTCTCTCACCCGCTCTCTCTCGCTCTCTCAATCCCCCTCTCTCTCTAAACCCCTAGCTCTCTCAGCCCCCTCATCCTCCTCTCTCTCTCTCACCCGCTCTCTCGCTCTCTCAAACCCCCCTCTCTCAAACCCCCTCTCTCTCAACCCCCTCTCTCAACCTCTCTCTCTCACTTCCATCATCCTCCTCTCTCTCTCACCCTCTCTCTCGCTCTCTCAAACCCCCTCTCTCTCTAAAACCCCTCTCTCTCAACTTCTCGCTCTCACCCCCTCATCCTCCTCTCTCTCTCTCACCCGCTCTCTCTCGCTCTCTCAAACCCCCTCTCTCTCTAAAACCCCTCTCTCTCAACTTCTCGCTCTCACCCCCCATCCTCCTCTCTCTCTCTCACCCGCTCTCTCTCGCTTTCTCAAACCCACTCTCTCTCTAAACCCCCTCTCTCTCATCCCCCTCATCATCCTCACTCTCTCTCACCCGCGCTCTCTCGCTCTCTCAAACCCCCTCTCTCTCAACCCCTCTCTCTCACCCTCTCTCTCTCACACCGTCATCCTCCTCTCTCTCTCTCACCCGCTCTCTCTTGCTCTCTCAAACCCCCCCTCTCTCTCAACCCTCCTCTCTCACCCTCTCACTCTCACCTCCCTCACCCTCCTCTCTCTCTCTCTCTCTCTCTCACCCGCTCTCTCTCGCTCTCTCAAACCCCCCCTCTCTCAAAAACCCCTCTCTCTTACCCTCTCTCTCTCACACGCCTCCTCCTCCTCCTCTCTCACACACTCAACAGCTCTCTCTCGCTCTCTCAAACCTCCTCTCTCTCAACCCCTCTCTCTCATTCTCTCCCTCTCACCCCACTCATCCTCCTCTCTCTCTCTCTCACGCGTGCTCTCTCGCTCTCTCAAACCCCCCTCTCAACACCTCTCTCTCTCTCACCCGCTCTCTCTCGCTCTCTCAAACCCCCTCTCTCTCACCCTCTCTCTCACACACCCCTCATCCTCCTCTCTCTCTCTCACCTGCTCTCTCAAACGACCTCTCTCTGATACCCCTCTCTCTCTCACCCTCTCTCTCTCTCTCACCCACCCTCCTCCTCCTCTCTCTCGCTCACCCACTCTCTCGTACTCTCAAACCCCCTCTCTCTCAACCCCTCACTCTCACCCTATCTCTCTCACCCCCCCATCCTCCTCACTCTCTCTCACCCGCTCTCTCTCGCTCTCTCAAACCCCTACTCTCTCTCAACCCCTCTCTCTCACCCTCTCTCTCTCACACGCCTCATCCTCCTCTCTCACTCTCTCAACAGCTCTCTCTCGCTCTCTCAAACCACCTCTCTCTCAACCCCTCTTTCTCACCCGCTCTCTCACCCCCTCCTCCTCCTATCTCTCTCTCCCTCGCTCTCTCTCGCTCTCTCAAACCCCTCTCTCTAAACCCCTAGCTCTCTCAGCCCCCTCATCCTCCTCTCTCTCTCTCACCCGCTCTCTCGCTCTCTCAAACCCCCCTCTCTCAAACCCCCTCTCTCTCAACCCCCTCTCTCACCCTCTCTCTCTCACTTCCCTCATCCTCCTCTCTCTCTCTCACCCTCTCTCTCGCTCTCTCACACCCCCTCTCTCTCTAAAACCCCTCTCTCTCAACTTCTCGCTCTCACCCCCCTCATCCTCCTCTCTCTCTCTCACTCGCTCTCTCTCGCTCTCTCAAACCCACTCTCTCTCTAAAACCCCTCTCTCTCAACGTCTCTCTCTCACCCCCCTCAAACCACTCCTCTCTCTCTCACCCGCTCTCTCGCTCTCTCAAAACCCCCTCTCTCTAAAACCCCTCTCACTCAACCTCTCTCTCTCACCCCCCCCATCCTCCTCTCTCTCACCCGCTCTCTCTCGCTTTCTCAAACCTCCTCTCTCTCTAAACCCCCTCTCTCTCATCCCCCTCATCCTCCTCACTCTCTCTCACCCGCTCTCTCTCGCTCTCTTAAACCCCTCTCTCTCAATCCCTCTCTCTCACCCTCTCTCTCTCACATCCTCATCCTCCTCTCTCTCTCTCACCCGCTCTCTCTTGCTCTCTCAAACCCCCCTCTCTCTCAACGCTCCTCTCTCACGCTCTCACTCTCACCTCTCTCATCCTCCTCTCTCTCTCTCACCCGCGCTCTCTCGCCCTCTCAAACCCCTCTCTCTCTCAACCCCTCTCTCATCCTCTCTCTCTCAGCCCCCTCATCCTCCTCCCTCTCTCTCACCCGCTCTCTCTTGCTCTCTCAAACCCCTTGTCTCTCTAAACCCCCTCTCTCTCACCCTCTCTCTCTCACCCCCCTCATCCTCCTCTCTCTCTCTCACCCGCGCTCTCTCGCTCTCTCAAACCCCCCTCTCTCAAAAACCCCTCTCTCTTACCCTCTCTCTCTCACACGCCTCCTCCTCCTCCTCTCTCACACACTCAACAGCTCTCTCTCGCTCTCTCAAACCTCCTCTCTCTCAACCCCTCTCTCTCATTCTCTCCCTCTCACCCCACTCATCCTCCTCTCTCTCTCTCTCACGCGTGCTCTCTCGCTCTCTCAAACCCCCCTCTCAACACCTCTCTCTCTCTCACCCGCTCTCTCTCGCTCTCTCAAACCCCCTCTCTCTCACCCTCTCTCTCACACACCCCTCATCCTCCTCTCTCTCTCTCACCTGCTCTCTCAAACGACCTCTCTCTGATACCCCTCTCTCTCACCCTCTCTCTCTCTCTCACCCACCCTCCTCCTCCTCTCTCTCGCTCACCCACTCTCTCGTACTCTCAAACCCCCTCTCTCTCAACCCCTCACTCTCACCCTATCTCTCTCACCCCCCCATCCTCCTCACTCTCTCTCACCCGCTCTCTCTCGCTCTCTCAAACCCCTACTCTCTCTCAACCCCTCTCTCTCACCCTCTCTCTCTCACACGCCTCATCCTCCTCTCTCACTCTCTCAACAGCTCTCTCTCGCTCTCTCAAACCACCTCACTCTCAACCCCTCTTTCTCACCCGCTCTCTCTCACCCCCTCCTCCTCCTATCTCTCTCTCCCTCGCTCTCTCTCGCTCTCTCAAACCCCTCTCTCTAAACCCCTAGCTCTCTCAGCCCCCTCATCCTCCTCTCTCTCTCTCACCCGCTCTCTCGCTCTCTCAAACCCCCCTCTCTCAAACCCCCTCTCTCTCAACCCCCTCTCTCACCCTCTCTCTCTCACTTCCCTCATCCTCCTCTCTCCCTCTCACCCTCTCTCTCGCTCTCTCAAACCCCCTCTCTCTCTAAAACCCCTCTCTCTCAACTTCTCGCTCTCACCCCCCTCATCCTCCTCTCTCTCTCTCACTCGCTCTCTCTCGCTCTCTCAAACCCACTCTCTCTCTAAAACCCCTCTCTCTCAACGTCTCTCTCTCACCCCCTCAAAACACTCCTCTCTCTCTCACCCGCTCTCTCGCTCTCTCAAAACCCCCTCTCTCTAAAACCCCTCTCACTCAACCTCTCTCTCTCACCCCCCCCATCCTGCTCTCTCACACCCGCTCTCTCTCGCTTTCTCAAACCTCCTCTCTCTCTAAACCCCCTCTCTCTCATCCCCCTCATCCTCCTCACTCTCTCTCACCCGCTCTCTCTCGCTCTCTTAAACCCCTCTCTCTCAATCCCTCTCTCTCACCCTCTCTCTCTCACATCCTCATCCTCCTCTCTCTCTCTCACCCGCTCTCTCTTGCTCTCTCAAACCACCCTCTCTCTCAACCCCTCTCTCATCCTCTCTCTCTCAGCCCCCTCATCCTCCTCCCTCTCTCTCACCCGCTCTCTCTTGCTCTCTCAAACCCCTTGTCTCTCTAAACCCCCTCTCTCTCACCCTCTCTCTCTCACCCCCCTCATCCTCCTCTCTCTCTCTCACCCGCGCTCTCTCGCTCTCTGAAACCCCTCTCTCTAATACCACTCGCTCTCAACCTCTCTCACTCCCCTCCATTGTCCTCTCTGTCTCTCACCCGCTCTCTCTCGCTCTCTCAAACCCCCTCTCTCTCCACCCCTCTCTCACCCTCGCTCTGTCACCCCCTCATCCTCCTCTCTCTCTCTCACCCGCTCTCTCTCGCTCTCTCAAACCCCCCCTCTCTAAAACACCTCTCTCTCACTCTCTCTCTCTCTCTCACTCCCCTCATCCTCCTCTCTCTCTCTCTCTCACCCGCTCTCTCTCGCTCTCTCAAACCCCCCCTCTCTAAAACACCTCTCTCTCACTCTCTCTCTCTCTCTCACCCCCCTCATCCTCCTCCCTCTCTCTCACCCGCTCTCACAAACCCCTCTCTATCTAAAACTCCTCTCTCTCACCCGCTCATTCTCCTCTCTCTCTCTCTCACCTGCTCTCTCTCGCTCTCTATCACCCTTCTCTCTCTCAACACCTCTCTCCCACCCTCTCTCTCTCAACCCCCTCATCCTCCTCTCTCTCTCACCCGCTCTCTCTCGCTCTCTCAAACCCCCTCTCTCTCTCAACCCCTCTCTCACCCACTCTCTCAGCCCCCTCATCCTCCTCCCTCTCTCTCACCCGCTCTCTCTTGCTCTCTCAAACCCCTTGACTCTCTAAACCACCTCTCTCTCACCCTCTCTCTCAGCCCCCTCATCCTCCTCCCTCTCTCTCACCCGCTCTCTCTTGCTCTCTCAAACCCCTTGTCTCTCTAAACCCCCTCTCTCTCACCCTATCTCTCTCACCCCCCTCATCCTCCTCTCTCTCTCTCACCCGCGCTCTCTCGCTCTCTGAAACCCCTCTCTCTAAAACCCCTCTCTCTCACCCTCTCTCTCTCCCCCCATTGTCCTCTCTGTCTCTCACCCGCTCTCTCTCGCTCTCTCAAACCTCCTCTCTCTCAACCCCTCTCTCACCCTCGCTCTGTCACCCCCTCATCCTCCTCTTTCTCTCTCACCCGCTCTCTCTCGCTCTCTCAAACCCCCCTCTCTAAAACACCTCTCTCTCACTCTCTCTCTCTCTCACTCCCCTCATCCTCCTCTCTCTCTCTCTCACCCGCTCTCTCTCGCTCTCTCTCACCCTTCTCTCCCTCAATCCCTCTCTCTCACCCTCTCTCTCACCCCCCTCATCCTCCTCCCTCTCTCTCACCCGCTCTCACAAACCCCTCTCTCTCTAAAACTCCTCTCTCTCACCCTCTCTCTCTCACCCCCTCATTCTCCTCTCTCTCTCTCTCACCTGCTCTCTTTCGCTCTCTATCACCCTTCTCTCTCTCAACACCTCTCTCCCACCCTCTCTCTCTCAACCCCCTCATCCTCCTCTCTCTCTCACCCGCTCTCTCTCGCTCTCTCAAACCCCCTCTCTCTCTCAACCCCTCTCTCTCACCCTCTCTCTCTCACACCCTCATCCTCCTCTCTCTCTCTCACCCGCTCTCTCTTGCTCTCTCAAACCCACCTCTCTCTCAACCCTCCTCTCTCACGCTCTCACTCTCACCTCCCTCATCCTCCTCTCTCTCTCTCACCCCCTCTCTCTCGCCCTCTCAAACCCCCTCTCTCTCTCAACCCCTCTCTCACCCTCTCTCTCTCACACCCCTCATCCTCCTCCCTCTCTCTCACCCGCTCTCTCTTGCTCCCTCAAACCCCTTCTGTCTCACCTTCTCTCTCTCACCCCCCTCATCCACCTCTCTCTCTCAGGCTCTCTCTCTCTCTCAATCCCCCTCTCTCTCTCAACCCCTCTCTCTCACCCTCTTTCTCTCACACCCCTCATCCTCCTCTCTCTCTCTCACCCGTGCTCTCTCGCTCTCTCAAACCCCTCTCTCTCTAAACCCCCTCTCTCTCACCCTCTTTCGCTCCCCCCCATCGTCCTCTCTGTCGCTCACCCGCTCTCTCTCGCTCTCTCAAACCCCCTCTCTCTCAACCCCTCTCTCACCCTCGCTCTGTCACCCCCTCATCCTCCTCTCTCTCTCTCACCCGCTCTCTCTCGCTCTCTCAACTCCCCTCTCTCTCTAAAACCCCTCTCTCTCACCCTCTCTCTCTCACCCCCCTCATCCTCCTCTCTCTCTCTCTCACCCGCTCTCTCTCGCTCTCTCAAACCCCCCCTCTCTCTAAACCCCTCTCTCTCACCCTCTCTCTCACACCCCCTCCTCCTCCTCTCTCTCTGTCACCGCTCTCTCTCGCTCTCTGAAACCCCGTCTCTCTCTCAACCCCTCTCTCTCACCCTCTCTCTCTCACCCCCCCATTCTCCTCCCTCTCTCTCACCCTCTCTCTCACCCCCCTCATCCTCCTCTCTCTCTCAGCCACTCTCTCTCGCTCTCTCAAACCCCCTCTCTCTCTAAAACCCCTCAGTCTCAGCCTCTCTCTCTCACCCCCCTCATCCTCCTCTCTCTCTCAACCCCTCTCTCACACTCTCTCTCTCACTTCCCTCGTCCTCCTCTCTCTCTCTCACCCGCTCTCTCGCTCTCTCAAACCCGCTCTCTCTCTCAAACCCCTCTCTCTCAACTCTCTCTCTCACCCACCTCATCCTCCTCTCTCTCTCTCACCCGCTCTCTCTCGCTCTCTCAAACCCCTCTTTCTCTAAAACCCCTCTCTCTCAACTTCCCTCTCTCACCCCCCTCATCCTCCTCTCTCTCTGACCCGCTCTCTCGCTCTCTCAAACCCCCCTCTCTCTAAAACCCCTCTCTCACCCTCTCTCTCACTCCCCCATCCTCCTCTCTCTCTCTCACCCGCTGTCTCTCGCTTTCTTAAACCCACTGTCTCTCTAAAACCCCTCTCTCTCATCCCCCTCATCATCCTCACTCTCTCTCACCCGCTCTCTCTCGCTCTCTCAAACCCCCTCTCTCTCAACCCCTCTCTCTCACCCTCTCTCTCTCACACCCTCATCCTCCTCTCTCTCTCTCACCCGCTCTCTCTTGCTCTCTCAAACCCCCCTCTCTCTCAACCCTCCTCTCTCACCCTCTCATTCTCACCTCCCTCATCCTCCTCTCTCTCTCTCTCTCACCCGCTCTCTCTCTCTCTCTCAAACCCCCTCTCTCTCAATAACCCCTGTCTCTTACCCTCTCTCTCTCACACGCCTCCTCCTCCTCCTCTCTCACTCTCTCAACAGCTCTCTCTCGCTCTCTCAAACCTCCTCTCTCTCAACCCCTCTCTCTCACCCTCTCCCTCTCACCCCACTCATCCTCCTCTCTCTCTCTCTCTCTCACGCGTGCTCTCTCGATCTCTCAAACCCCCCTCTCTCAACACCTCTCTCTCTCTCACACCCCTCATCCTCCTCTCTCTCTCTCACCCGCTCTCTCAAACGCCCTCTCTCTGAAACCCCTTTCTCTCTCACCCTCTCTCTCTCTCTCACCCACCCTCCTCCTCCTCTCTCTCGCTCACTCACTCTCTCGTACTCTCAAACCCCGTCTCTCTCAACCCCTCGCTTTCACCCTCTCTCTCTCACACCCCCATCCTCCTCTCTCTCTCTCCCTCGCTCTCTCTCGCTCTCTCTAACCCCTCTCTCTCTAAACCCCTAGCTCTCTCAGCCCCCTCATCCTCCTCTCTCTTTCTCACCCGCTCTCTCTCGCACTCTCAATCCCCTCTCTCTCTATACCCCCTCTCTCTCACCCTCTCTCTCTCACCCCCCTCATCCTCCTCTCTCTCTCTCACACTCTCTCTCTCACCCTCCTCATCCTCCTCTCTCTCTCACCCGCGCTCTCTCGCTCTCTCAAACCCCCTCTCCCTCTCAATCCCTCTCTCTCACCTTCTCTCCTCATCCTCCTCTCTCTCTCACCCACCCTCTCTCGATCTCTCAAACCCCCTCTCTCTCTCAACCCCTCTCTCTCACCCTCTCTCTCTCCCACCGCTCTCATCCTCCTCTCTCTCTCTCTCTCACCCGCACTCTCTCGCTCTCTCAAAACACCTCTCTCTCTCAACCACTCTCTCTCACCCTCTCACTCTTTCACCCCCTCATCCTCCTCCCTCTCTCTCACCCGATCTCTCTCGCTCTCTTAAACTCCCTCTCTCTCTCAACCCCTCTCTCTCACCCTCTCTCTCACCCCGCTCATCCTCCTCTCTCTCTCTCAACCCCTCTCTCTCACCCTCTCTCTCACCCCGCTCATCCTCCTCTCTCTCTCTCAACCCCTCTCTCTCACCCTCTCTCTCACTCACCCCCCTCATCCTCCTCTCTCTCTCACCCGCTCTCTCGCTCTCTCAAGCCCCCCTCTCTCTCTAAAACCCCTCTCTCTCAACTTCTCGCACTCACTCCCCTCAAACCACTCCTCTCTCTCTCACCCGCTCTCTCGCTCTCTCCAACCCCCCTCTCTCTAAAACCCCTCTCACTCAACCTCTCTCTCTCACCCCCCATCCTCTTCTCTCTCTCACCCGCTCTCTCTCGCTTTCTCAAACCCCCTCTCTCTCTAAACCCCCTCTCTCTCATCCCCTCATCCTCTTCACTCTCTCTCACCCGCTCTCTCTCGCTCTCTCAAACCCCTCTCTCTCAATCCCTCTCTCTCACCCTCTCTCTCTCACATCCTCATCCTCCTCTCACTCTCTCACCCGCTCTCTCTTGCTCTCTCAAACCACCCCCTCTCTCAACCCTCCTCTCTCACCCTCTCACTCTCACCTCCCTCATCCTCCTCTCTCTCTCTCACCCGCGCTCTCTCGCCCTCTCAAACCCCCTCTCTCTCTCAACCCCTCTCTCACCCTCTCTCTCTCACCCCCCTCATCCTCCTCCCTCTCTCTCACCCGCTCTCTCTTGCTCTCTCAAACCCCTTGTCTCTCTAAACCCCCTCTCTCTCACCCTCTCTCTCTCACCCCCCTCATCCTCCTCTCTCTCTCTCACCCGCGCTCTCTCGCTCTCTGAAACCCCTCTCTCTAAAACCCTTCTCTCTCACATTCTCTCTCTCACCCCCATTGTCCTCTCTGTCTCTCACCCGCTCTCTCTCGCTCTCTCAAACGCCCTCTCTCTCAACCCCTCTCTCACCCTCGCTCTGTCACCCCCTCATCCTCCTCTCTCTCTCTCACCCGCTCTCTCTCGCTCTCTCTCACCCTTCTCTCCCTCAGTCCTTCTCTCTCACCCTCTCTCTCTCACCCCCCTCATCCTCCTCCCTCTCTCTCACCCGCTCTCACAAACCCCCCTCTCTCTAAAACTCCTCTCTCTCACCCTCTCTCCCTCACCCCCTCATTCTCCTCTCTCTCTCTCTCACCTGCTCACTCTCGCTCTCTCTCACCCTTCTCTCTCTCAACCCCTCTCTCCCACTCTCTCTCTCTCACCCCCCTCATCCTCCTCTCTCTCTCACCCGCTCTCTCTCGCTCTCTCAAACCCCTTCTGTCTCACCTTCTCTCTCACACCCCTCATCCTCCTCTCTCTCTCAGGCTCTCTCTCTCTCTCAATCCCCCTCTCTCTCTCAACCCCTCTCTCTCACCCTCTCTCTCAGCCCGTCATCCTCCTCTCTCACTCTCACCCGCGCTCTCTCGCTCTCTCAAACCCCTCTCTCTAAACCCCCTCTCTTTCACCCTCTTTCTCTCCCCCCCATCGTCCTCTCTGTCTCTCACCCGCTCTCTCTCGCTCTCTCAAACCCCCTCTCTCTCAACCCCTCTCTCACCCTCGCTCTGTCACCCCCTCATCCTCCTCTCTCTCTGTCACCCACTCTCTCTCGCTCTCTGAAACACCCTCTCTCTCTAAACCCCTCTCTCTCACCCTCTCTCTCTCACACCCTCATCCTCCTCTCTCTCTCTCACCCGCTCTCTCTCGCTCTCTCAAACCACTTCGCTCTCTCTGAAACCCCTCTCTCTCACCCTCTCTCTCTTACCCCCCTCATCCTCCTCTCTCTCTCACACCCGCTCTCTCTCGCTCTCTCAAACCCCTTCTCTCTCTCAATCCCTCTCTCTCACCCTCTCTCTCTCACCCCCCATTCTCCTCCCTCTCTCTCACCCGCTCTCTCTCGCTCTCTCAAACCACTTCGCTCTCTCTGAAACCTCTCTCACTCACCCTCTCTCTCTCACCCCCCTCTTCCTACTCTCTCTCTATCACCCGCTCTCTCTCGCTCACTCAAACTCCCTCTCTCTCTCAACCCCTCTCTCGCACCCCCCTCATCCTCCTCTCTCTCTCTCTCACGCGCTGTCTCTCGCTCTCTCAAACCCCCTCTCTCTCAACTCCTCTCTCTCACCCTCTTTCTCTCACGCCCCTCCTCCTCCTCTCTCTCACCCGCTCTCTCTCGCTCTCTCAAACCCTCTCTCTCCAAAACCCCTCTCTCTCACCCTCTCTCTCTCAGCCCCCTCATCCTCCTCTCTCTAACTCACCCTCTCTCTCTCACCGCCCTCATCCTTCTCCCCCTCTCTCACCCGCTCTTTCTCACTCTCTCAAACCCCCTCTCTATCTCAATCCCTCTCTCTCACCCGCTCTCTATCTCCCCCCTCCTCCTCATCTCTCTCTCTCACCCGCTCTCTCAAACCCCCTCTCTCTAAAGCCGCTCTCTCTCACCCTCTCTCTCTATCTCACACCCCCCTCATCCTCCTCTCCCTCTCACCCACTCTCTCGTACTCTCAAACGTCCTCTCTCTCAACCCCTCGCTCTCACCCGCTCTCTCTCTCACGCCCCCTCATCCTCCTCACTCTCCCTCACCCGCTCTCTCTCACTCTCTCAAACCCCCTCTCTCTCGCAACCCCTCTCTCTCACCCTCTCTCTCTCACCCCCCTCATCCTCCTCTCTCTCTCTCACCCATTCTCTCTCGCTCTCTCAAACACCCTCTCTCTCTAAACCCTTTCTCTCTCACCCTCTCTCTCTCAACCCCCTCATCCTCCTCTCTCTCTCTCACCCGCTCTCTCTCGCTCTCTCATACCCCCTCTCTCTCTCAACCCCTCTCTCTCACCCTCTCTCTCTCTCACCCCCCTCATGCTCCTCTCTCTCTCACCCTCTCTCTCTCTTACCCCCCTCATCCTCCTCTCTCTCTCTCACCCGCGCTCTCAAACGCCCTCTCTCTCTAAAACCCCTCTCTCTCACCCTCTCTCTCTCCCACCCACCCTCATCCTCCTCTCTCTCACCCACTCTCTCGTACTCTCAAACCCCCTCTCTCTCAACCTCTCGCTCTCACCCTCTCTCTCTCACCCCCCATCCCCCTCACTCTCTCTCTCTCACCCGCTCTCTCTCGCTCTCTCAACCCCCTCTCTCTCTCAACCCCTCTCTCTCACCCTCTCTCTCTCTCACCCCCCTCATCCTCCTCTCTCTCTCTCACCCACTCTCTCTCGCTCTCTCAAACACCAACTCTCTCAAAAACCCGCCTCTCTCACCCTCACTCTCTCACACGCCTCATCCTCCTCTCTCACTCTCTCAACAGCTCTCTCTCGCTCTCTCAAACCCCCTCTCTCTCAACCCCTCTTTCTCACCCGCTCTCTCACTCACACCCCCTCCTCCTCCTCTCTCTCTCTCACCCGCTCTTTCTTGCACTCTCAAACCCCCTCTCTCTCTATACCCCCTCTCTCTCACCCTCTCTCACTCACCGCCCTCATCCTCCTCTCTCTCTCTCACCCTCTCTCTCTCACTCCCCTCATCCTCCTCTCTCTCTCACCTGCGCTCTCTCGCTCTCTCAAACCCCCTCTCCCTATCAATCCCTCTCTCTCACCCTCTCTCCTCATCCTCCTCTCTCTCTCTCACCCGCCCTCTCTCGATCTCTCAAACCCCCTCTCTCTCTCTCAACCCCTCTCTCACCCTCTCTCTCTCACCGCTCTCATCCTCCTCTCTCTCTCACCCGCGCTCTCTCGCTCTCTCAAAACACCTCTCTCTCTCAACCACTCTCTCTCACCCTGTCTCTCTTTCACCCCCTCATCCTCCTCCCTCTCTCTCACCCGCGCTCTCTCGCTCTCTTAAACACCCTCTCTCTCTCAACCCCTCTCTCTCACCCTCTCTCTCACCCCCCTCATACGTCTCTCTCTCTCACCTACTCTCTCTCGCTCTCTCAAACCCCCTCTCTCTCTAAAACCCCTCACTCTCAGCCTCTCTCTCTCACCCCCCTCATCCTCCTCTCTCTCTCTTAGCCGCTCTCTCTCGCTCTCTCAACCCCCCTCTCTCTCTCAACCCCTCTCTCTCACCCTCTCTCTCACCCCCCTCATACGTCTCTCTCTCTCACCTAATCTCTCTCGCTCTCTCAAACCCCCTCTCTCTCTAAAACCCCTCACTCTCAGCCTCTCTCTCTCACCCCCTCATCCTCCTCTCTCTCTCACCCGCTCTCTCTCGCTCTCTCAAACCACTTCTCTCTCTAAACCCCCTCTCTCTCACCCTCACTCACTCACCCCCCTCATCCTCCTCTCCTCACTCTCTCTCACCCGATCTCTCTCGCTCTGTCAAACCCCTTCTCTCTCTCAACCCCTCTCTCTCACCCTCTCTCTCCCACCCGCCTCATCCGCCTCTCTCTCTCTCACCCGCTCTCTCGCTCTCTCAAACCCCCTCTCTCACAAACCCCCTCTCTCTCAACCCCTCTCTCTCACCCTCTCTCTCTCACTTCCCTCATCCTCCTCTCTCTCTCTCACCCGCGCTCTCTCTCTCTCAAACCCCCCTCTCTCGAAAATCCCTCTCTCTCTCTCAACTTCTCACTCTCACCCCCCTCATCCTCCTCTCTCTCTCTCACCCGCTCTCTCTCATCTCTCATACCCCCTCTCTCTCTAAAACCCCTCTCTCTCAACTTCTCTCTCTCACCCCCCTCATCCTCCTCTCCCTCTCATCCGCTCTCTCGCTCTCTCAAACCCCCCTCTCTCTAAAACCCCCCTCTCACCCTTTCTCTCTCACCCCCATCCTCCTCTCTCTCTCTCTCTCACCCACTCTCTCTCTAAAATCCCTCTATCTCACACCCCTCATCCTCCTCACTCTCTCTCACCCGCGCTCTCTCGCTCTCTCAAACCCCCTCTCTCTCTCAAATCCCCTCTCTCAAGCTCTCTCTCTCACCCCCCTCATTCTCCCCTCTCTCTCTCACCCGCTCTCTCGCTCTCTCAAACCCCTCTCTCTCTCAAACCCCTCTCTCTCAACTCTCTCTCTCACCCCCCTCATCCTCCTCTCTCTCTCTCACCCGCTCTCTCTCGCTCTCTCAAACCCCCTCTCTCTCTAAAACCCCTCTCTCTCAACTTCTCTCTCTCACCCCCCTCATCCTCCTCTCTCTCTCACCCGCGCTCTCGTTCTCTCAAAACCCCTCTCTCTAAAACCCCTCTCTCACCCTCTCTCTCACCCCCATCCTCCTCTCTGTCTCTCACCCGCTCTCTCTCGCTTTCTCAAACCCACTCTCTCTCTAAACCCCCTCTCTCTCATCCCGCTCATCATCCTCACTCTCTCACCCGCTCTCTCTCGCTCTCTCAAACCCCCTCTCTCTCAACCCCTCTCTCTCACCCTCTCTCTCTCACACCCTCATCCTCCTCTCTCTCTCTCATCTGCTCTCTCTTGCTCTCCCAAATCCCCCTCTCTCTCAACCCTCCTCTCTCACCCTCTCACTCTCACCTCCCTCATCCTCCTCTCTCTCTCTCTCTCTCCCGCTCTCTCTCGCTCTCTCAGACTCCCCCTCTCTCAAAAACCACTCTCTCTTACCCTCTCTCTCTCACCTCCCATCCTCCTCTCTCTCTCTCTCTCACCCGCTCTCTCTCGCTCTCTCAAACCCCCTCTCTCTCTGAACACCGCTAGCTCACCCTCTCTCTCTCTCACCCCCCTCATCCTCCTCTCTCTCTCTCACCCGCTCGCTCTCGCTCTCTCAAACACCCTCTCTCTCAACCCCTCTCTCTCACCCTCTCCCTCTCACCCCCCTCATCCTCCTCTCTCTCTCTATCTCTCAACCGTGCTCTCTCGCTCTCTCAAACCCCCCTCTCTCAACACCTCTCTCTCTCTCACACCCCTCATCCTCCTCTCTCTCTCTCACCCGCTCTCTCTCGCTCTTTCAAACCCCCTCTCTCTCACCCTCTCTCACACCCCCCTCATCCTCCTCTCTCTCACCCGCTCTCTCAAACGTCCTCTCTCTAAAACCCCTCTCTCTCTCACCCTCTCTCTCTCTCTCACCCACACTCCTCCTCCTCTCTCTCGCTCACCCACTCTCTCGTACTCTCAAACCCCCTTTCTCTCAACCCCTCTCGCTCACCCTCTCTCTCTCTCACCCCCTCATCCTCCTCTCTCTCTCTCACCCGCTCGCCTTCGCTCTCTCAAACCCCCTCTCTCTCAACCCCTCTTTCTCACCCGCTCTCTCTCACCCCCTCCTCCTCCTCTCTCACTCCTCTCTCTCGCTCTCTCAAACCACTTCTCTCTCTAAACCCCCTCTCTCTCACCCTCCCTCACTCACCCCCCTCATCCTCCTCACTCTCTCTCACCCGATCTCTCGCTCTCTCAAAACCCCTCTCTCTCAAACCCCCTCTCTCTCTCAAACCCCCTCTCTCAACCTCTCTCTCTCACCCCCTCATCCTCCTGTCTCTCTCTCAGTCGCTCTCTCTCACTCTCTAAAACCCCTTCTGTCTCTCAACCCCTCTCTCTCGCCCTCTCTCTCCCACCCCCCTCATCCTCCTCTCTCTCCCTCCCGCTCTCTCGTTCGCTCAAACCCCCTCTCTCTCAAACCTCTCTCTCTCAACCCCTCTCTCTCACCCTCTCTCTCTCCCTTCCCTCATCCTCCTCTCTCTCTCTCACCCGCGCTCTCCCACTCTCAAACCCCCTCTCTCTCGAAAACCCCTCTCTCTCAACTTCTCTCTCTCAACCCCCTCATCCTCCTCTCTCTCCCTCACCCGCTCTCTCTCGTCTCTCAAACCCCTCTCTCTCTAAAACCCCTCTCTCTCAACTTCTCTCTCTCACCCCCCTCATCCTCCTCTCTCTCTCACCCGCTCTCTCGCTCTCTCAAACCCCCCTCTCTAAAACCCCTCTTTCACCCTCTCTCTCTCACCCCCCCATCCTCCTCTCTCTCTCTCACCCGCTCTCTCTCGCTTTCTCAAACCCACTCTCTCTCTAAAACCCCTCTATCTCACACCCCTCATCCTCCTCTCTCTCTCTCACCCGCTCTCTCTCTCTCTCAAACCCCTTCTCTCTCTAAACCCCCTCTCTCTCACTCGCTCTCACTCACCCTCCTCATCCTCCTCACTCTCTCTCACGCGCGCTCTCTCGCTCTCTCAAACCCCTCTCTCTCTCAAACCCCCTCTCTCAAGCTCTCTCTCTCACCCCCCTCATTCTCCTCTCTCTCTCTCACCCGCGCTCTCGCTCTCTCAAACCCCCTCTCTCTCAAACCCCTTCTCTCTCAACCCCTCTCTCTCACCCTCTCTCTCTCACTTCCCTCGTCATCCTCTCTCTCTCTCACCCGCTCTCTCGCTCTCTCAAACCCCCGCTCTCTCAAACCCCTCTCTCTCAACTCTCTCTCTCACCCCCCTCATCCTCCTCTCTCTCTCTCACCCCCTCTCTCTCGCTCTCTCAAACCCCTCTCTCTAAAACCCCTCTCTCTCAACTTCCCTCTCTCACCCCCCCTCATTCTCCTCTCTCTCTCACCCGCTCTCTCGCTCTCTCAAACCCCCCTCTCTCTAAAACCCCTCTCTCACCCTCTCTCTCTCACCCCCATCCTCCTCTCTCTCTCTCACCCGCTCTCCTCGCTTTCTCAAACCCACTCTCTCTCTAAACCCCCTCTCTCTCATCCCCCTCATCATCCTCACTCTCTCTCACCCGCTCTCTCTCGCTCTCTCAAACCCCCTCTCTCTCAACCCCTCTCTCTCACCCTCTCTCTCTCACACCCTCATCCTCCACTCTCTCTCTCTCACCCGCTCTCTCTTGCTCTCTCAAACCCCCCTTTCTCTCAACCCTCCACTCTCACCCTCTCACTCTCACCTCCCTCATCCTCCTCTCTCTCTCTCTCTCAACCGCTCTCTGTCGCTTTCTCAAACCCACTCTCTCTCTAAACCCCCTCTCTCTCATCCCCCTCATCATCCTCACTCTCTCTCTCACCCGCTCTCTCTCGCTCTCTCAAACCCCCTCTCTCTCAACCCCTCACTCTCACCCTCTCTCTCTCACACCCTCATCATCCTCTCTCTCTCTCACCCGCTCTCTCTTGCTCTCTCAAACCCCCCTCTCTCTCAACCCTCCTCCCTCACCCTCTCACTCTCACCTCCCTCATCCTCCTCTCTCTCTCTCTCACCCGCTCTCTCGAGCTCTCTCAAACACCCTCTCTCTCAAAAACCCCTCTCTCTTACCCCCTCTCTCTCACACGCCTCCTCCTCCTCCTCTCTCACTCTCTCAACAGCTCTCTCTCGCTCTCTCAAACCTCCTCTCTCTCAACCCCTCTCTCTCAACCTCTCCCTCTCACCCCACTCATCCTCCTCTCTCTCTCTCTCTCTCTCACGCGTGCTCTCTCGCTCTCTCAAACCCCCCTCTCTCAACACCTCTCTCTCTCTCACACCCCTCATCCTCCTCTCTCTCTCTCACCCGCTCTCTCTCGCTCTCTCAAACCCCCTCTCTCTCACCCTCTCTCTCACACCCACCTCATCCGCCTCTCTCTCTCTCTCACCCGCTCTCTCAAACGCCCTCTCTCTGAAACCCCTCTCTCTCTCACCCTCTCTCTCTCTCTCACCCACCCTCCTCCTCCTCTCTCTCGATCACCCACTCTCTCGTACTCTCAAACCCCCTCTCTCTCAACCCCTCGCTCTCACCCTCTCTCTCTCACACGCCTCATCCTCCTCTCTCACTCTCTCAACAGCTCTCTCTCGCTCTCTCAAACCCCCTCTCTCTCAACCCCTCTTTCTCA